>NW_028227259.1:30635216-30990216 GCF_978045245.1 Mus caroli
GGCAGCAGGACCTTCATCTATTAGAGAGGTGGGGAGGACGTATCTGCACCAGGGGCAGGTGTGGGTGTCCGCTCCTTCCGTCCCCTCCTCCAGCAGGAGGACACCAGAGAGGCAATCGATGCCGTTAATTTTAAAGGTGGGACTTTGTGATGAGGGCTAGTTACTGCGAGTGGAGACCTTCGTTCCGGAAGCAGCCGGATAAGGCTGCTATAAGCCTTTACCCAGGATCTCGAGAACTCAAAGATGCGCGGTGGGGGTGAGGAATGGGGGCGGGGTGCAGCGGGCGCTGTGACACCAAGGTCCGTGTTGAGAGCTTTCTAGCTTTCAGGTGTGTGTGTGGGGAAGCAGCAGACCGTGCCACCCCGGAGGGCCACTCTTTCACTGAGCCATGACAAGAGGCTTTGAAGTTGCTGTCTCTGCTAGGCCTCCTCGGCTATCCGGCTCTGCGCAGCACAGCAAGCACCGCGGAGTCCGCTCAGTGGTCCCAACTTTGTCGCTAAGCACTTATTGCAGCCGCTCATTGGACCACGTCGGTGGGGCGAGCACAGCCCTCTGATCTGTGAGCTGGGAAGAGCTCAGCGGTTCATTCACAAATCCGCGCCTACCAATCCCTCCATGGGCTGGGGCAGGGGAGGGGGATGCTGGGGAGGGGGAGGTCTCATTCCTGTCGCACCCTTCGTTTCCAGCAGGCCTTCAAGGCACGAGATTTGTAGGGAGGGGAGAACTGGCTTTTGCCTCCCAGGAAAAGCTCTGGAGCAAAGTAGTGTCTTAGTCCTTAGTTCTTATTGTCTGACTCGGGCTGTGGCGTCGCCTGGAGCTCCACCTCCCTAGAAGGCTCAGCCCCTGCATCTTGCTTCAAGCCAGAGAGGCAAGTGTAGACCCTCATGCTCATCCCATTGCTCCCTCATTGCGCATCTCGCTGGAGTCAGTAAGAAACACTCTCAAGCTGCTTGCTCAGGAAGTTGCTGCCCGGGGCAGATGAGTGAATGGTGAATAACTACAAGGATTTGATTTTCTCTATTCGTGGGGAAAACTTACTCAATGTCGTCCCAGGAGTCGGACACTAAAAGCTCCAAAGAGGAGGTTCCCCTAACCAACAGGGTAAAACAGAGAGATGAGGCAAGTGGGATTAGGAGATCGGAAAGAGAGGATGTGCTCTAGAAAGACTTCTAATTTGAGGAGATCTATTTGAGTCTAGATCATTGGATCCTACCTGATCCACCAACCCACACGCATCGCCATCCACTCTGGCAGCACGAAGTCAGCTCCTGTTGGTGCGCGCTGGACGGACAAGCTCCCCGGGCTAAACTCAGCGTATGGCCTTTGCACCATGGTTACTCTGGGCGGTCTGGTTCCCTGCTGGCTAAAGGAGCCCTGTGCTCCGCTCTGCACCGCTGGGTCATCCCAGAAGGGAGCGGGGAGAGTGGGCTCTTCTCCGGTTCTGTGTTGTAGAGGGGACCGCTGCTGGTACCAGAGGACGCGCCCGTTCTGAGCCAAGAGCCAGGGTGGGCCTGTGCCCAGCTCTTCCCCACTCCACCCCCACTTCTGAGGACTGCAAAAACCTGGTTCCCCAAAGAGGGAGCTCTCCTTCACACAGCAGGGTTGCTTTTTTTGTCGCTTGGTTTTGTGTTTTCCAGAAGATTCTAACATGGAAAGAAAAATCTCCCTGGAGTCAAGGGGTTACAAAGCTTGCAATTAGGCTGCTCCCCTGCCCTGGCCTATACTCGCGTTTGTTTTTGGAGGTTTGGGGGGGGGACTTTCATCCAAATCCATTTTGGCCTGATTCAGGAGAAACCCCCTGCGATAAGGATTCCAACCCAAAGAGCTAGGTTTTCAGGCCTGCAGTCAGGGCTGCTTTGACAGAGGCTCTACTGCATTTGTGTATAGCACAGAAGGCTGAAAGTGTCGCGATGTGACCTTTGTTTGAGAAATCTGTGCTTTGCCTTGTTAGTTGATGTGTTATGATGTTTTAGGACCCAACATTTTCAGGTCCAGGCAGAAAGTATCCAGAGGGACCCCCTCCCAGGCGCCCAACACCTGCAACCCAGAGGCCTCTCAGGGCTTCCAAGGTCAGCCCTGGCAGTGTAGACTGGGAACTGAAAATGAGCAGCTAATTAGAACATCTAGCATTTCTTGCTTCTGATGGATAGGGAAGTGGAAATCCTCAGGAATGTGAGGGCATTAGCTACGAACGTGGGATATCTTAGGCATATCCCATTTCTTGCTCCAGGCCGTGCTAATTCTCCAAACGGTGTAGAGTTGCTCACAATTGTCTTCCTTGAAGAAGTTGTTTGTCTTATGGGATTAACTGCTGAGAGACACACAAAATCCACAAACACCCAGACATAAAATTATCTCAACACAGAGAGGCTCCCAGATAGAGAGAGGAGAGTGGAGATCAATCACTTCTGGGTTTTGCTTTCCTTGGAGCCAGGAGTAAAGAGATGGGAGTAAAGGGAGAGGTGAACTGCTGAGAGCACTCCGTGGCTCTTCATCCCTGCTGGCAGTGAGATGGGACATCTGGCCAGAGTAGGCTGGGCCTTGGCAAACACTGGGGACTAGAGGTGTGACACTGGAGACCATTAGAGTGAGCCTATGAAGGTCAAGACAGAGACTTTGTGCTTGAAAAAGGTCACCACGCTTTGATAGCATTTGTTTCTGAAATTAACACTGGCATTGCCTGGGTGCAGGGACACACACACACGTTGCACATCTAAGTATGTGTACAGGTCAATGAAAAGTACACTAAAGAAATGATCAACTGCTAGTCTCAGAGGAATTCCACAATAGTTTAACAAATATAAAAAGTTGAGTTGAATTCACAGTTGAGTCACAACTTTATATTTCATAGAGTGAAATTAATTAATTATATTATTTTAATATATTCATTTAAAAATTCTCTCCCTCAAGTTAACCAAGTCCTTGCAAGAGAAGCACAGTTCAGTGATGTTCCTTTGGGTTTTTGGGTGCCATCTTCTCCCCATGAGGTTAGTATCCAAATAGCTGTTGGTAGTTTAGTTGGGCCCACCCAGATGGTTACGTTAAACCTGTACTTATATTAATAATGTTATGTTTCCAAAAGAATTCAGAAAGCTGCCTCTCTGTAACACCTGGAGGGGCCAGAAGAGAAGGTTCTGTCAGGTGAGCCTGCACCAACATTCTCTCTTGAACTTCTTGACTCCCCCCCCCCAAAAAAAAGATAAAAAGGAAGAAGATGGGTATTCACCACTTGTACAGATAATGAGATTGACCTCAGACTATTCCTAGAGGGCCACCTTGCAAACCAAGCCCAAGGGCGTAGTCTCTAGACATGGTGCCCGTTTTCCTCCTGGATGCCATTGCAGAACTTCCAACATTTGTTGGGCTTCTTAACACCTCAAGAAATGCTCTGATCGGTACAGTGACAGGTGCGGAAGGAAGATCCAACCAGAATCCAATTCGGTGGGCATTGTGTAAGTCTGTTTGGCTTCGGTGTTAGCTTTCAGAGCAGTGGGCCCTGTTTGGCCTCCCCAGATTCCACATTTGGCCATGAAGATCAGCAGTGCAGCAGAGGAAGAGTGCCGGCAGGAAAATGGACAGCTGAAGGTAATTTGGGGAAGTCAGGTTTGCCAAGGAGAAATCAAGACTCCTGGTAGAGAAGAGAACACAGGGAAGCCCAGGTGGTGGCCTGTCTGAAGGTGGGTCGAAATGGCAGCATCAGAAGCCCGAGAGCTGCTCATCTCACGGATGGAGGCTTCTTTGCCGCTGGCTAACTTCCCACCCAAACCTCCAAGGCCCAGAGGATGGGCCTCACTCCCGCCAGGATGCAGGGCTGGTTAGCCCGCCCTGATTTTGCTAGATGTCGATCTCTGGAGCTGCGTCTCTGTCTCTGCCAGCGATGGACGAAGACCTCTTTCTCCCTGCTTTCCTTATCTCTTGGAGTTAGCACATCACCTAAAACAGGGAGAACAGTGCGGTAAGGTAGAAGGGTTGAGAAAGTCATTTTCCCGGGGCTTCGTCTCCAGAACTGGGAAAACAAAACAAAAAGCCCGCGAGGCTGGATGCAACCAGGCATCGGTATCTGCGGCAGCGGCAGCGGCTTTCAATTACAACCTTCTCCAGAGTTACTAAGTCCACTTATGTGGACGCCGCTTTCCCCTTTGTGACCTCGGAGGCCTCTCTTTGTCCTCTAGCTTCGGACACACAGAGCAGAGTTCCATGGAGGCGGGTGATTTGCGGGCCCACTGCTGGTCCCTGGTACACGCGCAGAAGGGAAACGGTG
Source organism: Mus caroli (assembly GCF_978045245.1). NCBI lineage: Eukaryota > Metazoa > Chordata > Mammalia > Rodentia > Muridae > Mus > Mus caroli. Next base: position 30,639,478 of record NW_028227259.1, read on the forward strand.
TTCTGAGGCCAGAGCCGCCAGAAGAGCTCCGAGAGGGACAGATGGCCGCTGCTGGTTCCTCTGATAGAGGACCGAGGTCTGCGGCCAAGGGACACTGAAAGCCGAGTAGAGCCTGCAAGCGCTATGTCTGAGCAGAAGCTAGGACGCTACTAGCATCTCCCACATCTCAGACCCGGGGTGGAGCAGATCTGGCAAACCAAGAAAACAACACCACCCTATTCCAGAAAGTGCAAGAGGCCAGATTGAACCCCCAAAACTAGAAGCCTCCTGAAAGCCAGAAAGCTGTCTGTGATACTTAAAATTTCCCCAGCCCCAGTGCATCACCCTGTAAAGTACCTTCACCCCAGCTTCGCCTTTTGGAAAGGGTTTCTGCCCTTTGCGTGGCGCCTGTTCTTAAGGGTAACTCTTTCCTGGAGTTTTCATTTTGGGTAGCCCAACAGCTACCTTGAAATTTCTTTTTGGATTCCGCTATCCTTTCTTCACTGTCCTAGCCTTCAGTTCCCAGGAAGGCTGGGAGTTACCTGAGATCTAGACAGTGTTCTTGGCCTAGCTGGACCTGTCTCTGTGTGTGTGTGTGTGTGTGTGTGTGTGTGTGTGTGTGTGTGTGGAGAGAGAGAGAGAGAGAGAGAGAGAGAGAGAGAGAGAGAGAGAGAAGAGGGAGAGAGGAGAGGGAGAGAGAAGGGGGGGGACAGGGACAGGGAGAGGGAGGAGAGAGAGGAGAGAGGGACAGGGAAAGAACCAGCCTAGATGCTGCAGTCAAAACTGTCAGGGTCTCCATTGCAGAGCTGAAGTTGAGTCTAGGGCAGGGTAAAGAGCAGAGTCCAGCCCCTTGGGTTTATCTAATGCTGGAACAATCTATGGGGCAGAGGTTCCCCAAAAATGAGAAAACGCATCAGGTGAGGGCCTAATTATTTTCATGGGACAGGTAGAGAAACGAACTTGAAATTAGTGCAGGAATCTTGGAGCTCTGATAGTCCCTATCACGGTCCAGTTTAGAAGACAAGGAGAAATCAGAGTGCCCATTTGCTAGCTGGTGATAATTCAAGTCTCTCTCTCTCTCTCTCTCTCTCTCTCTCTCTCTCTCTCTCTCTCTCTCTCTCTCTCTCTTCAAGACAGGGTTTCTCTGTATAGCCCTGGCTGTCCTGGTACTCACTCTGTAGACCAGGCTAGCCTTGAACTCAGAAATCCATCTGCCTCTGCCTCCCAAAGGCATGCACCACCACTGCCTGGCTGATAGTTCAGGTCTCAAATGTTTTTCTTCCTAAGGATGCTCCCTAACCCACTCACTGGTCCCATTTTCATGAAGGTAGGTAGACTTCAAGGTTTCTTCTCTCTCTTTCTCTGTTTTATCAGTCCCTTACCTAGGAAGGACCTAGCAGATATTTTCCTAGTCAAAAACTGTGGTGAGGACCCCTTCAGATGAGAAAAATAGAGTCAGGAAGAGGCACCCTTCCCCATAAGTACAGGGTGGCCATTCCACTTACATACCAGGCTTGTTCCCAGCATCTACCCAAACCTACCTCCAGCAGCTTGAGCCTAAAATTTCTGGGTTTGGTTGTCTGTGTGGGCTAACTTCTGGAACAGCCCTTGGGAGTTATTGCCCCTGCTGAAACCTGCCAGGTAGACAGTATGTGCACAATGAGGCATTGCTTGGTGTGGGTGCCCAAGTCCAGACACAACTGCCAGCCTCCAGATAGCCTGGCAGGCCTCCATGCCTGGGTGCTGTAGGCTCTGATTCCTGCCCTTCACCAGGACCTGGCAGTTCCTTATAGGAGGCTACCTGGGTTTCAAGTGTGGTAGCCAACAGGCAGGACTTATGAACAACAGCAGCCTGGGGCCAGACACCCAGAAAGCCCTCTGATGTGATCCTAGGCTGTCTGAGGACTTTTATTATTATGCAGCCCTCCTGTGCCTGCCCCCCAGCTGCCCTTCTGGATGTTTCTCAAAGTTAATACATTTCCATATTTTTTTTTTCACAGACACTGGAACCTGTAGTAACCAGAATTTAGGTAGGGGAGAGAAAAGCAAACTGAAAAGATCTTGGGGGATGTTGGGGAAAGAGAGTAGAGAAGAGCCATTTTGTCAGCAACTGGAGAGAAGTTTAGAGAAGGAATAAGGACAGAGCAGGGGAAAACAAATTGGAGCTTCCCCTCCTGTCACAGCATCCCTAGTCTTTCAAATTAGCCTTGTTTTCTCCCCAAATCAGCTTAAATGTTTTGATACAAAGATAAGGAGATCAGTGACCTGGTGGCTCAGCATAGGAATTGGGGAGTACTGATGACTGACTCTCTGTCTCTGTCTCTGACTGTCTGTCTGTCTGTCTCTCTCTCTCTCTCTCTCTCTCTCTCTCTCTCTCTCTCTCTCTCTGTGTGTGTGTGTGTGTGTGTGTGTGTGTGTGTGTGTGTGACTTGTGGGGTGGATGGTATAGAGGTTTGGCTAAGCAGTCATCACTCATTTCTAAATTAGAAGATCATGTTATAACCCTTCTCAAATAATCCCTTTATTTCTCCTTCCTTAAATGGTGCACTAAAGTGTAGTCTCGCATGGATAAAGATCTACGTTGAGGTTCCCGAGGAGCCACTGTCCACGGGTGGAATCTTTCCCGTATGCATGCATCTCCTGCACAAGCACAAACATGCATGCTGAGAGTAGGATTCTGCAGGTACCTGTGCTCTTGCCTGCCGATTAGGACTGCACGCTGCCGGGGAACCAGAGTGACAATTTCCCCCTCCACCAGCAAAGAAAGCGGGTCACAAACGTCCCTTTGTATCTCGGTACCTCATTTAATTTTATTTATGCATTTTTGTGCAAGGAATTGTGGGATCTCACCACACCGTAAACAATATGGGAATGTTAAAAAATAACGATCTTTCGGCGCGTGTCCACCTAGGCGTAGCAGTGACCTGGTGGGACTGCTCACAAGCTTCCTCAGTCTCTCTAACCGAGAGAAGATGAGGAGAGCGAGTGAGCACCGCTGACTCGCCCGTGGATCTGGCTGGGTTATAGGCTCCCGCGCCGGGAGCCCTGGACACGGCCGCTTTAAAGGGGGGAGGGGAGGCGGCGGCGGGGGAGGGGCGGCAGGCGGTTCCTGTCACCAAGCTGCCGCGGGCGCGTCACGTGGATGAGCGGCGCGGCTGCCATTGGCCCGAGGCACGTGTCCAGGAGACCGGCCCGCGACGTCACTTGAGGGGGCTCTGTTAAAAATAAGAACAAAAATCCAGAGTGAAAGTGTCTCAGGTTGCGCTAAGTGGCCTGAAATTTTCCCGAGCCCGCGCGAAAGCCGAGGCAGCGAAGGCGCGCGGACCGGGAGGGAGGGAGCGCAGGAGGCCCTGCCCGGCCCGGCCTCCCGCCCCTCACTCATGCGGCTCGGGCCGCGGGGCTGCGCGGGGCTCAGCGGGGGCGCAGCCGCTCGCCCGTGGGGCGCCCCGGCCCGCAGCGGGGCGGCGGCCTGGCGCGGGGAGCCCCGGGGCGGGCGGAGCGCAGCGCGGGCCCACGGCCCTCCATGTGCGTGCTGGCGGCTGCGGGCGCGCTGAGAGCCCGCGCCCCGCAGCCTCGTGGGTCGGCCGGGACCGGCGGGTGGCAACGGCCGAGCAGTGGCTGCCCGAGCGGGCCCGAGCGGCAGTGAGCGCGGGCGGCGCGCTGCCTGCATGCGCGCGGCGGCGGCGGAGGCGGCGGCGCCGGAGCCCGAGGCTGCTGGCCACCAAAAGGAGCGCGGAGTTGCACGGACGTCCCGGGTCCCCGGAGTGGTGCGGTGACCATCTAGAGTCCGGTGCGTCGCCGAGACCGGGACCCGCTTCCGTTGAATCGCCCCGCGTCCCGGCCCGCGGGGAGACTGGTGATTTGCTAACGCACTCCGTGGATCCGAACGTGGCTTGGCTCCGAGCGCGCCCGGCGACCTGTAGGACTCCAGCCCTGGCCACTGTCGCCGCTCGCGCGCTCGGAGGACTCGGCTGCGTAGGAGCGCGCGGGGCTCGCTGTGTGCCGCGGATCGGCCGGAGATCGCTTTGGCGGTGGGCCGGTGGAGAGGCGGTTTGGGATTTTCTGTGAAGTATGGAGGAGAGGGATTCCAAGCCCAGCGAGACGGCGGCGGAGGCGCAGAGACAGCCGGAACCCAGCTCCGGCGGCGGCTCTGGCGGCGGCAGCAGCCCGAGCGACTCGGACACCGGCCGCCGGCGGGCTCTGATGCTGCCCGAGGTCCTACAGGCGCCAGGCAACCACCAGCATCCACATCGCATCACCAACTTCTTCATCGATAACATCCTGCGGCCTGAGTTCGGCCGCCGAAAGGACGCGGGGACTTGCTGTGCGGGCGCGGGCGGAGCCAGGGGAGGAGAAGGCGGCGCTGGCACTACCGAAGGAGGCGGCGGCGGCGCAGGCGGAGCGGAGCAGCTACTGGGCGCCAGGGAGTCCCGACCGAACCCAGCGTGCGCACCCAGCGCGGGAGGGACGCTCTCCGCCGCCGCTGGCGACCCTGCGGTCGACGGAGAAGGAGGCTCCAAGACGCTATCGCTTCACGGTGGTGCCAAAAAACCCGGCGATCCCGGGGGTTCCTTGGATGGAGTGCTCAAGGCCCGGGGTTTGGGCGGCGGTGACCTGTCGGTGAGCTCCGACTCGGACAGCTCTCAAGCCAGCGCCACTCTGGGCGCGCAGCCCATGCTCTGGCCCGCTTGGGTCTACTGCACGCGCTATTCTGACCGGCCTTCTTCAGGTGAGCCCATGGGACTCAGGCCGCTGAGGGGAGGCCCGCGGGGCTAGGGAGGGCGCTTCCTAGTAAACTTACACGGAGGGAAAGGATTGCATTTTCTCCTGCGCGCGCGCGCGCACACACACACACACACACACACAACACACACACACACACACACACACAAACACACACTCCTCACCGAAGCGGCAAAGAGCAGTAGCCAGGCAGTTGGAAGGACACACAGACCTAGGACAGTAAAAAAGAAATCTCTCTCTCTCTCTCTCTCTCTCTCTCTCTCTCTCTCTCTCTCTCTCTCTCTCTTTCTCTCTCTCCTGGACCCTGTAAACTCTCTGCCATCCTCAGGCCCATAGTCCCCAGAACTGGTTATTCCAACTCTGGCTGCTCTCCTGCTCCATCCTTGGCCTAGTGTGACCGCTGCGAAGGAGCAGAGGAAAAACCACAAGAAAGTGGTGAAAACTGAGGCACCCTTTGCCAGTTTATCTGACGAACCCTGTAGTTCGTTCCATCCTGCAAGCCCGTGGCTTGGAGAAGGTGCAAAGAGCTCAGAGCCTCCATCAGGCAGCAAGGAACCTTCAAGTGTTTTATGATGCTACCAAGAGTGAGAAGGTGGCAGCTTTCAGAGGGGGGTGTGAAGAGGTTCGGACAAATTTTCTCCATTCGTTTATAATTTTTAAGACCTCGTAGACGCGGGCCTGCGGTTAGAAAGCGCCATTAGCAATGAGTTTCATTTGTCCATGATCTGACTGAGCTGAGCGAGGCCCTGCTCACCCCCAATCCTCAGCTGTTCTACGGGTGTCCTTTACTTATGTTCGTAGCAAGACTGAGTCGCTCTCGGCTGCCTTCTTGCAGCATCCTGTTTGTGTCTGCTGAAATCCAGTTTTTTTGCCGTTAGACCTGAAATTTGCTCCATTGTTCTCGCCTCCCTCCTTTGTTAATATTTAATTAACATATAGGCTCACAAAGCCGACTGGCCTTGAGTCGCGCTCGGCTTTGTGAGGAGCCAGCGAGTGAGTCCGCGCCATACCAAGCCCTGGCGGCCCTCGGAATCTTGCCTGATGGCCCGCGTGGTTCGCCTCGCAGCTTTCCTAGGCTTAACGAAATCCCTTTCCTGACTGTAAGTAACGTTTCTTTCCTGGGCATTTAAGAAAGAAAGTAGGGGCAGAGAGTACTTGCTGAGATTTGGTTCTCTTTTCTCTAAGTCCCCTAAGTGTTTGCCTTTTAAAAGAGAATTCATGGGAAGAGGAACCGAAAGTATGTTTTTCAGATGTTCTTTCTCAGAAATAGGAGTTTGCAGAGGTTGGAGTGTGTGTTGTAGGACACGAACCCCAGGGTGGAGGAGACTGGAGGACAGAGCCCTCTTTCCCAGGGAGGGAAGGAGGAGAGTTTGAGATCCGCTCCGGAAGTCGGGGTTCAGGTTTGAGCAGGCCAGGCCTCTCCCATGGTCTCGCCCTCTTGTCCTAGAAGCCTCACTGGCCAGGTGTAAGCCAGGTCGTGGGTGCCCTGCTCCCTCATCCTCAGCATGGATGTGAAAGGGGCTGTATGGTGTGCGGGTGTGTGTGACCGTGGGTACACTTAAAACACCGGGGGTTAGATCTGCACTGTCCCGGATGTCCTTTGGTGCTCAAAGACCCTTTTGGGTTTGCCCTTCGGTAAGAGCGCTGGGATCCACTCGTCTGGAGGCCAGGGAGTCCTCAGCCAAGGCCTTGCTTGCCGCCCCTGACTGCACTGCACTAAGCAGCGGATGGGAGAGTCTGGTACCGCACTGCTTCCTCCAACATCCCCGCAGCGCAGGGTAGTGCATTCCGTCCTGGCTGCGGAGGGGGATAGTCGGGCCTTCTCCAGCCTCTTCTGCTTCTAGCGGAAGGGGCCTTGATGGAAGGGCCCGCATGTCTCCAAAGTTGATTCATGCTACTTGCACAGAGAAAGACCCAGAAAGAAGGTCTCAAGTTTTAGCTGGTGGCCTGGATGGCCTTTCCTGCACGGCACCATATGAACCTTGTGACCCTGACAAAGAGACCCCTCTAACCCAAGACCCCTACCACTTTACCCTTTCCCTTTGAAGGCTAGGTCCTGGGACCACACCACCCTCCACACTTGCCCCAAACACTGCCAACTATGTAGGAGGAAGAACCCGCTGTGGGGAAGCTGTTGGGAGGGTCACTTTATGTTCTTGCCCAAGGTCAGTTGGGTGGCCTGCTTCTGATGAGGTGGTCCCAAAGACTGGGGTAGAAGGTGAGAGGGACAGGCCACTAAGGTCAGCCCCCCACCCCCACCCCATAGGAGCCAGGTCCTTCTCCTGGACAGGAAGACTGAAGGGGAGATGCCAGAGACTCCGTGAAGCCTGTGGTGCCCTATTGGAGTCCTTCAAGGAAACAAACTTGGCTTCACCAGGCCTCAGCCTTGGCTCCTCCTGGGAACTCCACTGCCCTTGGGATCCCCTTGCGGTTGTGGGTTACATAGGAAGTGGGGCGGGATTCCCCTTGACTGGCTAGCCTACTCTTTTCTTCAGTCTTCTCCATCTCCTCTTACCTGTCTCCCGCCCCTTTTGCTAGGATAGACTTGGAAAGAGAAGGGAAGAAACCAAATGCAAACGAGGCCAGAAAGATTTTGGTTGGGCATTCCTTCAGCTAGCTTTTATTAGGATCCCCTAGTTTGTGATAGGCCTTTTAGCTAAATCTGCCAGTCCATCTCATTTTCACACACACACACACACACACACACACACACACACACACACACCACTTTCCTTCTGGTCAGTGGGCACATGCCCAGCCTCAAGTTTATATCACCACCCCAATGCCCAACACAAGCTGTTCCTCCGCCTTGTATGGCCTTGGGCGGATCATCACCCCCCCCCCCCCCCCCAGTCTCTGCAACCTCAAGCTTGGGTGCCTGGGTTGTGGATAAGCAGGTAGACTCCAGCAGCCAGTAACCTCTGCCCTTTCTCCTCCATGACAACCAGGTCCCAGGTCCCGAAAACCAAAGAAGAAGAACCCTAACAAAGAGGACAAGCGGCCTCGCACAGCCTTCACTGCTGAGCAGCTACAGAGGCTCAAGGCTGAGTTTCAGACCAACAGGTACCTGACAGAGCAGCGGCGCCAGAGTCTGGCACAGGAGCTCAGCCTCAACGAGTCTCAGATCAAGATTTGGTTCCAGAACAAGCGGGCCAAAATCAAGAAAGCCACGGGCAACAAGAACACTTTGGCGGTGCACCTCATGGCGCAGGGCCTGTACAACCATTCCACCACGGCCAAGGAGGGCAAGTCGGACAGCGAGTAGGGCGAGCAGGGCGGGCGGGTCGGCCGGCCAGGTCTAGGGCCGCGCAAAACAATGCAATAATTTAAAAAACCGTGAACAAAAGGCCAGTGTATAAAGATTATACCAGCATTATCTGTGAAAATCCAGTGTATTAGCTATGGTTCTACAATAATCTATGTACATATAATTTACAGGTGGTGTAAAATCCAAAAATCTGACTATAAAATATTTTTGAGTTTTTTGTGTTTAAGAGGTTATGCTAATTTTATGTTATTATTATTTTTCTGCAAAGGGGACTGTTTAGGGTTTCAGATCTTTCTTTCATTTTTTTCTCCCTTTTTTTAATCCCTTAAACTCCATTATGGGACATTGGACACTTCTTCCCCCGAAAGAAAAAAAATTTAAAACAACTTGCTGAAGTCCAAAGATTTTTATTGCTGCATTTCACAGGACTGTGAACCGAATAAATAGCTCCTATTTGGTCTGTGGGCTCTGCCGCTTGCTTTGTGCTGGTTCGGACAGCACTGTAGGAAGCGCCAGCCAGCGTGGTGATGGAGAGCTCTGGTGGGGAGAGAGGGTGGGCACAGTTCTTTGCTGAGGTCTGAGAAAGTCCTTGCAGGCCAGCAGCTCTCCGGGAACCTCTCCGCCTGCCTCCTACACTGCCTCTCTTCTCAACCATCTCAGAGGCCCGTGCTGGCAGCCACCGTGTGTCTGCGTCTGTGTCGATGACCCCTGTCCGCCACAGCCCCGTAGCGACCTGCCAGCGCCAACTCTCCCGCCACTGTGGCCAGCAGTTGGGGCCTGGGGAGCAGTGGGAGTGTGTCCTGAAGGCTTGAAGGCTTTGCTGCCGGGACAGCTAGCCCTGACCCAAAAGCCCTCACCGAGATAGGCCTTGGGGCCTGGCAGAGCGAGTTGGAATCGTCTTCCTTTCCTTTTTCTTCCCTCTTTTTTCTTTTTCATTTATTTTTGAATGGTAAATACATGTATGTGTACATACTTGTGTATGCATGTGCACGCACACCCCAGGCCTGTGTGAAGCTGGGGTTCTGGAGCTCGCAGCTACCTTGACTTTCAAAGGAACTCGAATCCTCCCGAATCTAGAGGACATGTGTAAATAATCATTTCTTATCACTTTTTTGTCTTTTGTTTTTTTTTTTTAAAGAAAATATACATTTTATTTTTGAAGGTGTGGTACCGTGTAAATTAAATATATTCAATATATCCTTCCAAGTATATATATATATATATATATATATATATATGTATATATATATATGCGCAAACACATTATATGTAACTCCACAATGTCTTCTGTTTAGTGTATGGGAAAAGGTGTCCAAACGTCCACCTGGGGCCAGCAATGTGGCCAGCGTGTTCTCAGGCTGCCTGCTGAGGACCGATGGTGGGTTTCTCTCTTTGCCTTAAACCTCTTTATTTCACTGCGCCAACACTTTCTCTTTGTACATATTCGTGCCAACCTTCTGAAAAGGAAGCTATAAAAACAGAAGTTGTAATTTAAGAGTCTGTGAATAACCATCTGCTGCTTGGGGGTCGGTGGAACACATGCCTTTTAGCAGGAAGCAAATCTGTCCTTTTTTAAGTTTATAAAATGTGCATTTTACAGTATCAAATATTTATAATCTTATGAGAAATGGGTGAATGTTCCCTACTTACAACTGTGGTTATCAAAATTGTGACCATTCCAATCTGTGAATTTTTGTGTGTTTAAATTCCTGAAAGTTACATTAAATAAAAAGAAATAACTCTTTAATATAAAATGTTGGGATGGAAGGTAGACTTTGTCCATGTCGGTAGCTGAGGTAGTCTCCCCAGTGCCCAGGTGCTGCACCTACCCTTGAAACAAGCAACAAGAGAAGAATATTGTTTCTTTTAAATAACAACCTTTGAAAACTTAACATGTAAGCTCAGAATGGAGGGTGAAGGAATGATTGAAACCACGCTGTTTCTGCTCACTGAACTATCTCAATGGATGAAATCTAACAGGTCTCCCCCACCCCTCCCCACTGCCCATAAACACCGGGTGTAAGTGTTCTCTGTTGGGCTCTGTGGAGGGACTTGTGGTCCTCAAGAGACAATGTCTTCCCCTAAATGCTATTTTTGTTTCTCCCACTTCCAATCCGCAAAGCGAAGGATCAAAATCTCCAGGATTCAGGGGAAGGGAGCGCTGAAGTGGCCTAATCTAAGGCAGTCCGTGAAGCCAAACTTACTTGGCTTGAAAGAAAATTGTTTGGTCCTGTTTTGTTTGTTTTTCTCCCAGGAAGAGAATTGAAGAGAGTGTCAAGGATTGCCTGCTGCCAAGGGTAGTTTCAGTCCAACACTGGCCGCTATCAGACAGATGTTGGGCCACTGCTCCTGCCATGTAGGAGATCCGCAAGGAAGAGAATTGGACTCACTTTGAGGGCACCAAAACCTCTGTCACCCAGGAGTGTGGCAGGGTCATCATGGGGGTCACGGTGACACAGTTTCTTCCTCAAGGCTTCATCTTCTACACATTCCTTCGAAATGCTGGCACAATTTACATTTTTCTGTTGGCCTCTCCCATTTTAATAAAACATAGTAACACCCATTTTTTTTCCGAACTGTACCACTGGGAGAGGGGGTACACCTCTTCGAGATAATGAGAGCCTGGGTCCCACAGGCAGTCCAGCAGACACCCCTGACAATAATGCCAGGTTTTCAGGTTTTTGGTATTGTCTTGTGATAGGGCCCTAAACTGGAAGGGCCTTCAGATCCTTGGTATTCTTGGGTTACTCTTTGCTCCTGTCTGTATTCCTTTTTTTTTTTTTTTTCTTTTGCTTCAAAGACATGTAAGCAGAGCTGGTGAGGCACGGGGAGCCTTTGCTGCTGCGCTGCTAGACTTACTCTCTCAGCTGGGGTGAGCAGAAAAATAGTTCCCACCAGCTGGGAGGGCAAGGCATATTCAGGGTTACTACAAGTCCTCCAATTCTAACCCTACCTCTGCTATGCTGTGTGCTTTGGAGATGGGCAGGGAGTCCTGCCACTGGGTCCTGGCTAGAAGGAGGTGGGAATCCCAATTAAGCGGGGAAAGCTCCTTTGTGGAAAAATCTTTGCCTTTTGGATCTCAATTGTTCTCTGCTCCTGCAGATGGCCTGGGTATGTGTCTGTCTTCCCCAAGCTGAGCTCACTCTACAGTTCTCCACAACCCACTGAAACTTGGGGAGAATAGCAATCCAACCAGGAATAGGTGTGACCTTCAGCCTGTTGGCCCCAGCAGTGGAGCCTGAATGGACTGAAGAAGTGCCGCTGCACTGAATGGGATCAGGTGCTCTTTCTTACCTGGTCTGACAATAGCAGTCATCTGAGGAGGATCTGGGGGCCTACACTGTCTCTGAACCTGTGGGAGGGGGTGGTTCAACTCTGACCAAAGGCTGTCCAGTGTGGACTTGGACAGTGTTTCCTTTGGAGACCCCCAGGTGACACACCAGTTTGATCTCACACAGTTTGGTTTTTGGGATTGTTTGTTTTGTTTTCCCTGGAGTGGACAGGACAAATGTAGGAGGACACAGGCTGCTTGATACTTGGTACTGGGTATGCAAATACCCAGGCCCTAGGTATAATAAGACTTCCTACCTGCCCCAGGTCAGCCTGGAAGTTTGTTGGCAGCCCTTCTGTCTCCTGCTGCTTTAATCTCCTCCCACCTCCTTTTCTTTTTTTCTTTTCTTTTTTTTTTTTTTTTTTTTTTTTGCTTGGGCTCTTCCCTAAAGCTGTTAGGAAGAGTCCCGGCTGGCTCCATCGAAACGACAGCCTTGCCAAAGCGAAGCCACCTTGACTGCAGGGTTAATAAGGACTGATGCAGACACAGGGCTGGGGCACCATCCCTGAAGGCAAGGATTGCACGAGCAAGGTGGAAATCACACTCCTGAGGCTGATCTACTTCCATCCCTGAGTTCCCCACGCAGAGCCTCAGGGCTGGGAACTCCTTCTTTGCGTCTTGGTTCCATCCCTGGGGAGGGCTAGGCTGTATCTAGGCCTGGAAGTAGTGGGGGTTGGTGAGTCACAGAGGGGTGCAGCTTGAGGTCCCTGGGACTTAAGGGCAGCAAGGAAGATGGCAGGGAGTGCGGGTGCGCGCAAAGCCCTTAACGTCTCACTGTTGCACGGCTGGAACCCTGAGACGACCATGCCTGTTTTTATTAATAACCTCAAATACCTCATTATGCTTATGCTGACTGCCCATAGAAAAGAAAAGGACATTCTTGAAATCGCCGGAAATGTAATAATATCCATTAAAGTAATTCCTAATTATATGATTTAATCAAGCGTGGTGAGCTTGCGCTTTGCTCTTGCTTAAAAAAAACAAAAACAAAAAACCAACGAAGGATGGTGTTATTATTGTTGGTGGTGGTACTGGCCGCCAGTAAAACTGCCAGCTTCTCAGCAGAGGCCCAGCCCCCTCGGATGGATTGAAGGGTATCCTCCTAGAAGCAAGGTTCCTCTGGAAGAACTGCATAGTTGTGAGGACCCGGTAAGGCTCAGACCTAGTCCCAAGCAAGGCCCGAACTACTCCTAAAGAAGGGCAGAGCTTTTTTGGCCCAAGGGACCATCTGTGTTCCTAGGGGAACACCAGGGAAGCTTTCTGGGAAAGCAGAACTTCGGTCCCGCCCCCTCCAGGGTTGAGTCCGGGGCAGCGCCTGGAGCAGAAACAAAGAGTAGCAGAGAGCGATCTGCCTCCTGGCTAGCTTTTTACCCCCTCAGCCTGGAAAGCATCCCAGAGAGCCCTTTCCCCCGTCCCCACCCCCAAAATACGGAGGAGAGAAGAGCCGAAGGCCCAGTAATCTGCATGGCTGTCGTGCCCCACGCCACTTGTTCTTTAGAGAGAGGATTCGATGGGCAGCTCAGGCAGGAATGGTCAGGTCCCACCCAGCCTTGGGTCCTCTGTGGGGTTCAGGAATGATGGCGGTCACTGTTTGCAGGACTGTCTGAGGCGGGGGGTGGGTGGGTGGAGGGAGGCAGAAACGCCGCTGCTTGCTGCTTGACTCATCCGTCTAGACCTGAAACTTGGCCGCGTGGTGCCTGCGAGTTGCCTGCGGAAGCGGCCGGCTTTTCCCCTTTCTGCTGGTGCATTGGGGTTCTCGCCTCCCGCCAAGTCCTTTGTCTGGATGGGGGCTGTCAGGCTCTGTCATCTTGGGTTGCCCTCCTCCTTTCTCCAACCTCTACCCCCTCCACTAACTTCCTTTTCTCTTTTCTTTCCTCCTTGGATGGATAGTCACAGGCCCCAGCTGCAGCGCAAGGAGCTTCTGTCCCTCCCGATGAGCCCTCCTGCTTCTCCGTGGGTCGCTAGGACACCCCTTGGTGCCCCGATCTTGCTTCTGAGCTGCTTCTTTAGACTAAAACTTGTCTTATGGTTTTGGAGAGCTTTGCTTTCCGTTCTCAGCAACAGCAATACATCGAATTAAGGAAGTTGGAGTTTCATTATATCCAGGCGTTAAGAGAAAGGGCACAATTACCAGCTCTTTGCAAAATTCTGCTTTTACTATGGGCTTCCCTGTTTTTTTATCTTAGCCAGTTTTCCATGTATATTTCGTGTGGTGATATTAAACACTCGCAAACAGCCACAATGCCATGCAGTCGTCACTATTGCCCTTCATAGAACTAATCTGGCAAAAAGGGACCCAGTCCTTCTCTGGAGCCCCCCCACTTTCCTTCCCTTTCTCACCCTCTTGTTCCCTCCAGTCTCTGTTCCACTGCTGTCTGAGCACCTAGAAGGTGCTCATCCCACAGCCTCCCGGGGGCCAGGGCTAAAGCTAGTGAGAGTTGATACCCTTCAGTCACTCCAGTGATGCTTGCTGTTGGCCTCTGTTCATATAAGGAAAGATTGAAGCCTACAAAGAAAACATAAGGCTGGGCTCCTACATGTGCCCTGGGGACCACTTGGTTCTGTTTTTCATGCAAATACTTCTATCATGTCCCTAGTGTTATAAGAAAGATGGTTCTATGGAAAGTAAACGAGTTTTGTTTTATTGTGACTTTGTTGTTGCTGTTTTGAAGTTAGGGAGGGACCAAGCAAGTGTGTGTGTGTGTGTGTGTGTCTGTGTGTGCACGCGCACGTGTGTGTTGCACACATGTACACTTGCATGCTATCCCTGTGCTCTGTCACTGAGCTACACCTCTATTCCCAAGTTTTGCCAGCAGATAGCCCTGTGTTCAAATCCCAGCTCTGATGCTTACTTTCTGAGCTACTGTGTTATAGACTCCCTGGGAGTGGAGTCATTCTTTCCCAAACAGAAAGAACACTTACCTAATGGGTTCCCTGCAAGGGCTTTTTGTGAGCTAATGAGCACAAAGGCCTGGTGCTGAATAGGCTCAGCAAGCAGGCAGCTTACTGGCTTACCCTCCTTTGCTGGTAAGTCCCTAGGCTTGCTCACAGCTGCGCCCTTCCAGCGCAGGTGCCTTGGTGCTTCAGGCACCCATATTTTGCTTGCTTTTGCTAACCAATGTGACATCTGTGCAGCCATCTAGGCAAAAATAGAGAAAGGATAGATAGAAGATATAATAGCTAGGAGAGGTATATTTGAGGTCTGATCTATTCAACAAAACTTTCTCACAGGGGGAAAGACAGAAAGTGGGGAGGAGGAAGGAGGAAGAGGAGAGGAGGAGGAAAAGGAGAAAAGAAAAAATAAAATGGAAAGAAAATCCCAGCAAGTGGTACAGTAACAGAAAGTAGGGAAGCAGGGCAGGGCTTTCTAGCACTTTCCAGAAATATTTCTTCCACACACTTTGGGAAACTGTTTTTTTTTTTTGTTTGTTTGTTTGTTTGTTTGTTTATAGTGCATGTTCTTCCTTCTGGGGTCTTACTTATTTATTTTTGAGCCAGGGCTCAGGTATCCCAGGCTGTCCTCACAATCCCTATATAGTCGATGATGATTTTGAACATTTGGTCCTCCTGCCTCTATTTCCCAATGCTAGAACAAGGGCCACCACAGCCAGGTTATTTGGTGCTAGGATGGAACCCAGGGCTCATGAGTGCTAGGTAAATGGTCCCTCTTGTTCTGCACTCCAACCTCTACCCTGGGTTTTTGTTTTGTTGTTTGTGTTGCTGAGTGAACCAATGGTCTTCCTAGCATTCTAAGAATCTCCAACCATTTAGCACACACTAGCTCCATTTCAAAATACACATTCTCAACACACACACACACACCCTGAGTTTGACTTCAGAATAGGTAAGGCATTCTACTCTGGGCTTCTGTAGCAAACATAAAAATTTCATGCACCTTGTTTTGTGGTCCAAATGATATTTTATGCCTTGAATAGAGGTTGCTATGGTAATGAGGCCAACCTCACCCCAAACATGGAAAGGAGAACCTCCTATCCCCAGGCCCCAAACCAAGGTTTCTGACTGAAGGTCATCTTTAGCCCTTGCTTGTGGGTGGTAGTCTGAGCACACCCCTTGCATCAAGCCGTTCCATCATGTGGCTCTTCCCACAAGAATAAATGGGCATCCTTATGATATGAGTGAAGGCTCTAACTAACCCTTTCCAATTAATTGATGTTCCTATAGCTAAAAGCATAACAGGCTTTGATTACATGCTAACTAGAATGAAGCATAATCCTGAGTTAATTATGGGGAGATAATTTTATAATTATATCATTCTGTTTAAGAAGCAAGGTGTTGTTAACTTCCAATTTTAACAGGAGTGATTACTCGAAAGAAAATAAGCTTAAGCCCACAGCTGTCAAAGACCTCTTGGGCTATGCCTTGGCTAAAACTAAGCAGTGGTCACCTGTGAGAGAGAGAGGGAGGGAGAGAGAGGGAGAGAGAAGGGGAGAGAGAGAGGGAGAGAGAGGGAGAAGGAGAGGGAGAGAGAGAGGGAGAGGGAGAGGGAGAGGGAGAGGGAGAGGGAGAGGGAGAGGGAGAGGGAGAGGGAGAGGGAGAGAGAGAGAGAGAGAGAGAGAGAGAGAGAGAGAGAGAGAGAGAACCACTCCCTCAAGGAACCACAGAAGAGGCTTGTCTAAGAAGAGTACTGCCCAGTAGGCCTTTGCCTGCTCTCCAGAGTTCACACTGCCTTCTCTTCTAGTCTCAGCAGCTTGGATGTGCAAGTGATTCCCAAAGGGAGAGAATACCAGGTCTTTGAGGCACTCCAATGGAATATCAGTGGGATATGAGCATGGACTGAAGGTCAAAGCCCTGGCACCACATAGACGATCCATCTCTGTTTCTTGCAGAAAGTAGCTGCCACAAACTGTTAGAGCAGGCACAAAAGGCATGAGACATCCATTTGTCTTCCTTCCCACCCTCCAGACAGACTGGAAAAGGCATTGGATTGTATTGGAGGAAGGTGACTATGTCAAGTGTCATCCTCAGGTGAGTTTGGGCTTCCTCTGATGACTGGTTGGCTTTTCTAAGCAGTTCTGAGGGACATGAAATAAACTGCCACATTATAGCAGGTGTGATCACTTGTGAGTGAGAGATATTGGAACGCACTCCCTGGGAGATTTATTTTAGCTCAAGGCTTGTGTGAGCATAGTCCAGTACCACACCCTGCTCCCCAGTGCTCCCCAGTAATGTTCTGATTTTTCTTTTAAGGTGATCAAAGACCAATTAGACTCAGGAATTTTTCTTTACACTTTCCTTATACTTCCTAATCATGGGGTAGCTGGCGGAGGCTCATCCTGTGTGAGGGGAGAGTTAATGCAGAGGTGGGAGTGCCCTGCAGAAAAGAGAATAGCTTGTTGAGGGGAAAGTGTAATGCCAGCTCACAGGAGTCACAGGCCCAACCAAGCACCTCTCAGACCTTGTCCCCAAGGCCCTTATGCATGGTTTCAGAAGGGACACAGTACCCACCTCCTGGGCTTGATAGAAGTCACACACACCCTTCCACACAGGTGAGAACAGTTATGGGGCCAAAACAAGAGCCATCCCTTGCTTTCACTCCCTGAAGATTTGGAACTTCTCCATGCTGTCCCAGTGCCCTCCCTTCCCCCTACAGGCATAGTTTCATTCGTACCTTTTTAAAGAAATGCTTCCTGGTCAAACTTGCATATGCAATGAGGTGCTGGGGCTTTGTGGCGGAAATATAATTAAACTGGTGAGAGATGTAAAAGATGAAGAATGGGATGACATCAGACTGATTTCACACTTGGCAGTCCGATAGCTGGGCCCAAGCCGGGCTTGCCACGCAAGGCAGATCAAAGTGCTCTGCCACCACTAAAAAGGCAAAGGGAGACTTAAGTATGCTAATCCCCAGGACAAATATATTTTAATCTTGTTAGAATACAAGTTAATGCTGCACTGCAGTGGCTGAACTTGGTCAGGCAGGAGAGACCCCATTTTTATCTTCGCTATGAATGAGGTGAAGCTCTTGGTTTTATTCATCAGTAATAAAAGTACATTTATAAAACGAACCTCTCTTTGGACTGTGTCACCCCCACCTTAAGCTTCCCTGGCCAGGGGTTCAGTTCCTGGATCCCCTGGACAGGCCTGGTCCTTAAATGGGATCACCTCTCCATAGTCTTTCTGCACAGGGTCCTGACAGCTCAGCTCATTTGGTGGAAGAGAAACAGGGAAACTCTGAAATTAATTAAAAGATCTTCCTAGGCCACCCGTTTCCCTTTAGGCCTGTGGTTTGACAACCAGACCAGTTCCTTCTCTCAGCTCTCACTTTAATTTTTACAACGTCAATTTTCATTACTATTAATTATTTGCTGAGCTCTGACTGTATATTTGGTGTGGCCTGATTAGCACGAAGCTCTTAGATTTAACCTCCCCTTGATGATGAGTGTGAAGGGGTGTGTTTAACCTCCCCGTGTGATGATGATGATGTGTGTGTGTGTATGTGTGTGTGTACTGTCAGTCACACAAAAGAGGGAAAAAAATCCCCTCTAGTACTCCCCTTGAAATACAACTGCGAGTAGACCACTGTACAGAGTACAAATGTATCTAACAGCTTGTCTGTGAGACTGAGAGAGGGTGGCGCTGGTGCTGAGCTGTGAGGTCACTGAAGGTTAAACTGCCCTGCAGAACCTGCCTGCTGAATATTGCTAATGGCAGCCGTCTAAAAGGCAATTTCTGTCTCTCTGCTCCAGGGTGTGTTAGAATTCCATCCGCCTCAGGCAGAAACCTGGCTTCCCTGACTGGGAGCTTCTCGTCCCCACATCCCACAGCAGTAGAGTGGGGAAGGCAGAGCAGAAACACTCAGTCTCCTGGACCAGCTGAAAAGAGGTTGTCTAGCTGCAGGGAGAGGTGTCACTCCACCCATCCCAGGTGTCCACAAAGCACACCAGCACAGAATTACCTAATCGCAGCACTGAATAACAGAATTCAAAGTGCTTGCAGAGGGACATTTAAAGTGACCAGGAAGCAGATATCTGAAAGAAGCCCACAGTCCTGGTCCTGTCTGTCACCTTTAAAGACATCCTAATGCTTGCTTCTTGTGTCTGCTCCCCACATCACAATTTCCAAACACTTTTAAACATCCAGCTGATATTTTTGTTGTTTGCTTGCTGTGCTGGGGTTGTAAGCCAGAGCAGCACACATGCTAAGCGCTCTATCACTGAGCCACAGCCCTCCTGTCTTCAATAGTTATGGTACCTAAAATGTGCTGAGTTCCTACTATGTGCCTATGTACTCATTCACCAGAACTACTATAAACAGTGCTATGGGTTAGAGGACTTGAATATGGAGAATCCACACGCCCTGTGTCTGGAGGCTGAGTTCTGCTCACTGTTGCTGGCAGCCCTCCATGTCCTTGACTATGAGAATTATGACTCTAAGCTACATATGCCTCTGTGGCCATGTAGGTCTCTGTCTAAGAACACCTTATTAGTAGGCCACTCATTTTCTATTTACTGTCCCTTCTAACTCCATGCCACCAAGGGGGATTGAGCTAGGGTCTCATTTGGCTAGCTAATGTCCAGCTGCCAGCTCTATGACATCAGTCAGACTCTGGCTGGAGTAGCGTGGAGTTGCTGTGTCACTAGTGACGTGTTTGGGCCCAGCTATATTACATACATGAGTTCTACAAGAGACTGTCCCAGATTGTCTGGAAGAATAGCCAGTGCTCTCTCCAGGCCCCATTTAGCATAATTGTTTTCATTTCCTGGGATGGTAAGAAATTGAGGGCCAAGGCACTGTTCCTGGGTGCCTGTCCAGGTGACTAGTTAAAAACCTAGCCCTTGGTAGATTTGCCAAGCTATGTCCCTGTACAGGGCTGTGTCCACCCCAATAAAGAAATGTGCTGTTCTGCTTTGCTGAAATGCAACTCACCAAGGTTTGTTCCACCTGTGACTGCCCAGAGGAGGAGACTTCCTCTAATTTTCACAAAAACTGTTCAGAGTGCCAGCGAAGGATGGGAAAGCTCAGTAGAGGAGGCAAGGAAGACACAGGCTCTGCACTGAAGAGAAGTGACCAGGGCCAGGGCCTTTTTATTGAAGACAAAACCAAAGCAAAATTGTGACAGGGCTGGAGAGATAGCTTGGTGGTTAAGAGCATTCACGGCTCTCGAAGAGAACCAAGTTTGGGTTCCCAGCATCACTCCCAGGTGTTCACAGCCATCTGTGACTCCAGTTCCAGGGGACCCTACAGCCTCTTCTGGCCTCTATAGGTACTGTACTATATGAACATACTCAGTCTTCCTCTCTCTCTCTCTCTCTCTCTCTCTCTCTCTCTCTCTCTCTCTTACACACACACACATACACACACATGCACATATATAATTTTTAGTAATAAAGCTTAAAAATTATGTAAATGTCAAAAATTGTCATTGGCAGTTATTTTTTACAGAAAGAGTATGTATCAATGTTTAAAATAGGGTGTATGAAAATTTTGTGTGTGTGTGTGTGTGTGTATGTACGTATATTGTTCTCTTCTTCTCAGCTCCTCCTTTTGAGATAGGTCTCATTATGAGGCTCTGGCTGACATGGAACTTGCTATGTAGACTAGGCTGGGCCCAAACTCAGAAATTCTTCTGCCTTTTCCTCCTCAGTGCTGGGATTAAAGCCTTGTGCTACCAAGTTCAGCTTCTTCCCTCTTGTGGATAGGGTCTTCCTATTCAACCCAGACTGACCCTTGGGCTTAGGACTTTCCTATCTCATCCTCCTGAGTGCTGGGATTACAACAAGGCTTTACTGCTACCCGAAGCTAGTCATGTGTGTATAATATATACCTACACATATATGCACATATGATCTTTATAATACTGGAGTGCTATATGTATGTGTATAAATACACATGCACACATGCCCATATGATTTTTATAGTACCGGGTGCTATAGAATACTATCCTGAGAGCAAAGAAGCCACTTTCCTTTTCAGAGCAGCTATGCCCAGCCCACTTGTAAGAGCCCACCAGGGTCAAGCTTGTTCACTGTTCTCACAGAGAAGGCAGTGTGGGGAGGCTCAGTGAACCCTCACCTGATATTTCTGTCACTCTTCTTTGCCATTCTGCCCTAGCACACATGCCTCAGAGTTTCGGTCTCAGGGGGTGCTGAAGTGGATGCGGGGGAAATGAACAGAAGAGACTCTGTTTCACAGCCTAAAGAGGCCATCTTCCATGTTGGTAAAGCCTTTCCAGAGCCCTTGTGCATCAGCCCCTCACTACACTCTATAATACCAATAACCATAACTGTTCCCCAGGGGGAGCTTGGGGAATCATGCTTTAGTCAGTTGTCTCCTCAGAGGAGGAATTCTAGAAACACCGGAAGCAAAAATATAACGTCTATGTGGAGCTGTGTTCCAAGCCTGGAACTCCATTATCCCAACACCTTGCCTTCCCTTCTTGGGATGAAGTTTTTACTGAAGCAACTGCTTTCCAGCTTGGCTATGGACTTTTGCTCTGGCCAGTGTCCTGTGAGCTGACACTCTGGCCTCACTTCTGTCCTAGTTTGCTTTCTGTTGTTGCTGTGACAAGCATCATGACAGCTTGGGAAAGACAGGGTTTATTTGGCTTACATGTCTGATCACTGTCCATCATAGAGAGAAGTCAGGGCAGAAACCTGGAGGTAGAGATTGAAGCAGAAGCCAGGGAGGGGTGCTGCTTACTGGCCTACTCCTCATGGCTTGCTCAGCCTCCCACAGTGGGCTGGGCCCCACCACATCCATCACTAGTCAAGAAAACATCCCACAAACTTGCCTTCAGGTGACCTGATGGAGGCAAGTCCTCAGCTAACATTCTGGTGTCCTGTGTCACGTTGACAAACAAGCAAACAAAAAAAGCCAAAAAACTGAGCAGCACAAACTTTTGTGTTTTAGTGAGCAGTATAGGATAGAGGGGGTGCTTGGGTGGTCCAGAGGCCAGGATGATTATTGTGACACACACTTCGGCCTGCCTGTATATAGGTCACCTAGCTATTCTCTTACACCCTTCCTGGTGCTCAGTTCTGAGGGCATTGGGATGATGTGAGCCCTCCTCTAAAACTCTCTCTCTCTCTTTCTTTTAATGCTTCTGGAATTTTGAGGGTTTGAAGTGATCACATGACATGGTTATTTCTGCCATGGACACACTACGGATGTGGCTGCCTATGTGAGACCTGACATACACAAGAAAGACATGACTGTAGGAGTGGGACTGGTGGGAGTCAGAGGGAGATGAGCAAGGGCAATATGTGTTACACATGCATGAAGAGGTACATGCTATATGTGGACAAAGAGGACAGAATCTGAAGCATTAAAAATGAGAAATGAACCCTGCTCTATTTAAGATCCCATAGAAGTCTGATGCTTGGTATTTTGAATATTCTGACTTCCCTTAAACTCTTGGCTCCTGATGTTGGACAGTCACAAGAGCCCCCCCTGGCAGGTTTCCCATCTTCTTTCTCTGCTGGAGGCAGTGGGTTCTCTCAGGATGAGCTGTAATTTTTAGAGGAGCCAGATACCAGGGGTCTCAGCAGAAGGTCAGAAAGATCTGGGATGCCAGGGTCAGGAGCTAGAGTGATACCCAGGAAGGGCCAGGAGAGAATCCTTCCTGATCACTTCAAGACAGAAAAGGACTTTGCCCTGCATGTGCCGCCCAAACTGAAGCTTCAAGGTTCCTTGGTTTCTTTGAAGCCCAGACTTGAAATGTAGGGCTGGTCTCCTTGTCACTTTATTGTGTGACTCCCTACTTTACCCACCCTGCTCTGGGCCCTGTGGCACCATGTCTTCTCTTCAGTGTATGGAGTTGTCCCTTGAGTAGGACTTCTGGATCTATTAAGTGTTCCCAGTGAAGGATGCTAAAGGCAGCTCCTTCTGAGGAGCTAGGGCTGGGCCAAAAGGCATTGTCAGGATGGGCTTTTTGCTCTGTGAGTCTGGCCTCAAGCCGGTCTCTCTCAGGACCAGACCTGATAGTGAGGTGACTTCTGTCTTCCCTCAGCATAGTGTTTTGTATCTAGTGATTGTTATCCCTGGGTGGGACCAAGAACATGGTGTGATTGTGACTAAGGTCTGTCTTTCCTCTCCACCAGCCCAGTGCATGAACATGCACAGTGGACAGCCCTCCTGAGACTTCAGTGAGTCGGCATAGTGATGCTCAACATGGCTGATCTGCACGGATGTCACCCACACTGTGCTGCCCGGAGCATGTCATCCCAGCATGCCCACTCGCACTTAGTAGAAGATCTGCCAGCGCCTTTACTGGGACACTCATATGGCCATGCACCGGGCTTCAGAAATGCTAAGAGAGAACAACCACAGTAGAGGGCCTGTTGTCCAAGGCCTGGGCAGCAGGGGAACAGCTGAAGTAGTACAGCTCCCTTGGGACATGGTCACCTGTGAGACGACAGTCCACACAGAGACCTACCTTGGGCTTCTAGCATAGGTGATGTCTCCCCTGTGAGCAGGAAGCTTTGGGAAACCCCACCTTACAGAGGGAAGCCTGGGAGCTTCTGAGACTTCTACCGGGATACAGAAGGCCTCTCCCACCCCTACCCCTCTAAAAGTCCTGTTCTTGAGAGGCAGGTTAAAGGGGCTTAGGTGGCTTAGATGTAAATGGGCCTTAAGGACTCTGTCCCAGGGTGCTGTGGGCTGGCAAAGGCCAGACTGGGCCTCCTGAGTGCTCCATCTCTGAGCTGGCAGCCAGCTGTGCAATGAGTCAGGAGGTATACAGAGGACTGGTAGCTCACCCAGGAGCCTCTTAAACTGGAGGCAGAGACTCTTGCAGATTTCAGAAAGAGGCCGTGCAAGGAAGCTGGTGGATGTGCCTGACATGGGCCAGGTGCTTAACAATGACTGCCATACTGTCGGGCTCTTTTTGGTTGTTAGGCCCCATCTCTGGAGGCCCAGTTAGACACTGGAAGGAGTAACACCTCTTTGCCTCATGGCCAGCACCTGAATTTGGGCTCAGATTAAATGAACGTGTGCTGATCTGTGAAATTTTTCTAGCCAGCACCTTCCGTGACTGTGCCTGTGACTTGGCTTTATGAAGCCAGTGAATCAGTAATTACTCCTGAGGCTGGCTTCCCCTCCAAAGCAGAATGGTTCCAAACACTGATCTTCCCTGAGCCTAAAGCCTGCCCACAGGATGGCCCTCCCTCTCCAGAAGCACCTCCAGGTTTTACCTATCCTCAAGCCCTCCAGAACCCCCTGTCCCTTAAGCTATTATATGCTCAAGATAGCTCACATGAGTTTCCAGCTCAGAATGCAACCTAGAGGTGCTTAGAGACCTTTACAAAATTAATGTCTTGGCTGTTGCTGTGAATTCCCAGGACCATTGCCAAGCAGGAGCTACTGGGGCCCAGCTGGGTGTCTGGGTGGAGGCACCTGTTCCCAGTGAGGTGCTGAATCTCTGAGAGACAATGCCAACAAACATCTATTCACTGCACTTCCCTGCCGGCCATCTGATTCTAGGGAGGCTGAGAGGGGCACTGAGGTCAGAATCTGAGGAATAGCTGGTGACTTTGGGGATGTTCCTTATCCTATCTGAGCCTGTTTTTTCATGTGTAAAATGGGAGTAGAATTCCTACTAGGTATGTGTGTGTGTGTGTGTGCGCGCACACACAAGTGTGTGCCGGATGACAACCTTGGGTGATCTTAATTCAGATATAATCCTCTGTGGAAAAAAAAAAGACAGTGTTTTTCATTGGCCCCAAACTCAGCAAGCAGGCTAGTTTGTCTAGCTAATGACTCAAGGGACTCTCTCTACCTCCGACCCCAGGGGGACATGCCACATGCCCAGCTCCCCCCCCCACACACACACACATGGGTTTGGTGGTTTCTGGGGATTCTTTGCACGTGTACAACACACACTGCACTCACTGAGCCATCTCCTCAACCCTCATTTTTCATTACTATAATACTTGAGAAAACAACTTTAAGGAAGTATGTGCTTTGCACATGATTTTACAGACCACAATCCATAGTCTTGGCTTCACTGATTCTGGTAAGGTATGGATCTCATAGCCAATGGTGTTAGAAGCATGTGGGTAGAGAGGCTATTACTGCATGGCAGAGGAGAAGCAGATTGGGGGAGGGAAGCTCCCTCTACCCATAGACCTGCCTTAAGCCACCTATTTCCTCTCTCCAGACCCCACCTCTGAGAATACCCGGGACTTCTTACAATAGTGCCATGTGTCACTATTGGCAAGTGACCTTCATCCATGAGCCTGCAGCTCATATCCAAATCAAAGTGAGAGCTTTCCAGTCAAGGCATGGGAGGAGTGGCTTAATGGGGTCTGCCAACCTCCAAGCCAGGCGAGGGCTCCTGCCTGAACCAGGTCAGAAGCCAGCTGCATTCAAAGACACCTTCCCCCAGCTCCAACCCTTCTGTGTTTTCTTACTTGGGTTTTCTACTTCCTTTCCTGCAGGCCATCTCATGACTCCTGACTGGTTCAGGGAGTTCCTCCGTCCCAGGTGACAATGCATAGCAATCAGTTCACTGCTTTCCAAGGAAACACAGGAAGATGAAGACAAGCTCTAATAGCTCTGTAGCTTTTCAACGACTTTGTGTTTGTGGATCACAGTGGTAGCCATGTAGGTCTGAAGCCTACTCAACAAAGACATACTCATGAATACATCTCTGCAAAGCTAGCATGCATTAAGAATGGGCCAGAGAAGCAGAGACTTAGCACGGAAGTGTCCTGACTGCTCATAACTCAGGTCTGTGCAGCTGAGGGTCATTCAGAAAACCTGATTTCTCTGGACCCTCCCATGTTCTAACAAGGTTGCAACTGCCCATGAGGCTCCAGGACGTCTGCACTGGAGCTGGCATGCCATGGGACAATCTAGTAAAGTCAGCATTCTTAGCCTCTGTGTCAGATGGAGTGGCTCTTGTTCATCTTAGAGCCTCACAGCTGTCTACCAGCTCTCTCTGTCAGAGCCACTTCAACTAGGCACAGAAGAGGATAGGCTCGGGACTTCCAGATCCCATGGTGTGGAACACTGTGCCTGCTGACCTGGGTGAGCTAGCCACCCATCACTTTATATGCTACTAGGCAGCCCCACTCTATAGACCAGAGAGAAGGCTGTGACTACCAGGGCCAGGAAGCCAGAGTTGATGGATTGGGGGGGGGGGGGGTGAGGGATAGGGGACTTTCAGAGAGGAAACTAGGAAAGGGGATAGCATTTGAAATGTAAATGAAGAAAATACTTAATAAAAAATAAAAAAATAAAAGGAATGATATTTAGAATATTTTTTTTTATTTGTAAAAAAAATCAATAAATTTTATTTTATTTTTTTTTTTTTTATATTTTTATTACATAATTTCCTCAATTACATTTCCAATACTATCCCAAAAGTCCCCCATAGCGCCCCCCACTTCCCTACCCACCCATTCCCATTCTTTTGGCCCTGGCATTCCCCTATATTGGGGCATATAAAGTTTGCAAGTCCAATGGGCCTCTCTTTCCATTGATGGCCGACTAGGCCATCTTTCGATACATATGCAGCTAGAGACAAGAGCTCCAGGGTTCCGGTTAGTACATCATGTTGTTCCAACAATAGGGTTGCAGATCCCTTTAGCTCCTTGGGTACTTTCTCTAGCTTCTCCATTGGGAGCCCTGTGATACATCCAATAGCTGACTGTGAGCATCCACTCCTGTGTTTGCTAGGCCCCGGCATCGTCTCACAAGAGACAGCTATATTTGGGTCCTTTCAGCAAAATCTTGCTAGTGTATGCAATGGTGTCAGCGTTTAGAAGCTGATTATGGGACGGATCCCTGGATACGGCAGTCTCTAAATGGTCCATCCTTTCATCACAGCTACGAACTTTGTCTCTGTAACTCCTTCCCTGGGTGTTTTGTTCCCAATTCTAAGAAGGTGCACAGTGTCCACACTTTGGTCTTCATTCTTCTTGAGTTTCATGCATTTATCAAATTGTATCTTATATCTTGGGTATCCTAAGTTTTGGGCTAATATCCACTTATCAGTGAATACATATTGTGTGAGTTCTTTTGTGATTGTGTTACTTCACTCAAGATGATGCCCTCCAGGTCCATCCATTTGGCTAGGAATTTCATAAATTCATTCTTTTTAATAGCTGAGTAGTACTCCATTGTGTAAATGTACCATAATTTCTGTATCCATTCCTCTGTTGAGGGACATCTGGGTTCTTTCCAGCTTCTGGCTATTATAAATAGGGCTGCTATGAACATAGTGGAGCATGTGTCCTTTTTACCGGTTGGGACATCTTCTGGATATATGCCCAGGAGAGGTATTGCTGGATCCTCCGGTAGTACTATGTCCAATTTTCTGAGGAACCGCCAGACTGATTTCCAGAGTGGTTGTACAAGCTTGCAATCCCACCAACAATGGAGGAGTGTTCCTCTTTCTCCACATCCTCGCCAGCATCTGCTGTCACCTGAATTTTTGATCTTAGCCATTCTGACTGGTGTGAGGTGGAATCTCAGGGTTGTTTTGATTTGCATTTCCCTGATGATTAAGGATGTTGAACATTTTTTCAGGTGCTTCTCTGCCATTCGGTATTCCTCAGGTGAGAATTCTTTGTTCAGTTCTGAGCCCCATTTTTTAATGGGGTTATTTGACTTTCTGGAGTCCACCTTCTTGAGTTCTTTATATATATTGGATATTAGTCCCTTATCTGATTTAGGATAGGTGAAGATCCTTTCCCAATCTGTTGGTGGTTTTTTTGTCTTATTGATGGTGTCTTTAGCCTTGCAGAAGCTTTGTAGTTTCATGAGGTCCCACTTGTCAATTCTCGATCTTACAGCACAAGCCATTACTGTTCTATTCAGGAATTTTTCCCCTGTGCCCATATCTTCAAGGCTTTTCCCCACTTTCTCCTCTATAAGTTTCAGTGTCTCTGGTTTTATGTGAAGTTCCTTGATCCACTTAGACTTGACCTTAGTACAAGGAGATAGGAATGGATCGATTCGCATTCTTCTACATGTTAACAACCAGTTGTGCCAGCACCATTTGTTGAAAATGCTGTCTTTCTTCCACTGGATGTTTTTAGCTCCCTTGTCGAAGATCAAGTGACCATAGGTGTGTGGGTTCATTTCTGGGTCTTCAATTCTATTCCATTGGTCTATTTGTCTGTCACTATACCAGTACCATGCAGTTTTTATCACAATTGCTCTGTAGTAGAGCTTTAGGTCCGGCATGGTGATTCCACCAGAGGTTCTTTTATCCTTGAGAAGAGTTTTTGCTATCCTAGGTTTTTTGTTATTCCAGATGAATTTGCAGATTGCACTTTCTAATTCGTTGAAGAATTGATTTGGAATTTTGATGGGGATTGCATTGAATCTGTAGATTGCTTTTGGCAAGATAGCCATTTTTACAATGTTGATCCTGCCAATCCATGAGCATGGGAGATCTTTCCATCTTCTGAGATCTTCTAGAATTTCTTTCTTCAGAGACTTGAAGTTTTTATTATACAGATCTTTCACTTCCTTAGTTAGAGTCACGCCAAGATATTTTATATTATTTGTGACTATTGAGAAGGGTGTTGTTTCCCTAATTTCTTTCTCAGCCTGTTTATTCTTTGTGTAGAGAAAGGCCATTGATTTGTTTGAGTTAATTTTATATCCAGCTACTTCACCGAAGCTGTTTATCAGGTTTAGGAGTTCTCTGGTGGAATTTTTAGGGTCCCTTATATATACTATCATATCATCTGCAAAAAGTGATATTTTGACTTCATCTTTTCCAATTTGTATCCCTTTGATCTCCTTTTGTTGTCGAATTGCTCTGGCTAGGACTTCAAGTACAATGTTGAATAGGTATGGAGAAAGTGGACAGCCTTGTCTAGTCCCTGATTTTAGAGGGATTGCTTCAAGCTTCTCACCATTTACTTTGATGTTGGCTACTGGTTTGCTGTAGATTGCTTTTATCATGTTTAGGTATGGGCCTTGAATTCCTGATCTTTCCAAGACTTTTATCATGAATGGGTGTTGGATCTTGTCAAATGCTTTTTCCGCATCTAACGAGATGACCATGTGGTTTTTGTCTTTGAGTTTGTTTATATACTGGATTACGTTGATGGATTTCCGTATATTGAACCATCCCTGCATCCCTGGGATGAAACCTACTTGGTCAGGATGGATGATTGTTTTGATGTGTTCTTGGATTCGGTTAGCAAGAACTTTATTGAGGATTTTTGCATCAATATTCATAAGGGATATTGGTCTGAAGTTTTCTATCTTTGTTGGGTCTTTTTGTGGTTTAGGTATCAGAGTAATTGTGGCTTCATAGAATGAGTTGGGTAGAGTACCTTCTGTTTCTATTTTGTGGAATAGTTTGTGAAGAACTGGGATTAGATCTTCTTTGAAGGTCTGATAGAACTCTGCACTAAACCCATCTGGTCCTGGGCTTTTTTTAGTTGGGAGACTATTAATGACTGCTTCTATTTCTTTGGGGGATATAGGGCTGTTTAGATCATTAACCTGATCTTGATTCAACTTTGGTACCTGGTATCTGTCTAGGAACTTCTCCATTTCATCCAGGTTCTCCAGTTTTGTTGAGTATAGCCTTTGGTAGAAGGATCTGATGGTGTTTTGGATGTCTTCAGGATCTGTTGTTATGTCTCCTTTTTCATTTCTGATTTTGTTAATTAGGATGCTTTCCCTGTGCCCTCTAGTGAGTCTGGCTAAGGGTTTATCTATCTTGTTGATTTTCTCAAAGAACCAGCTCCTTGATTGGTTGATTCTTTGAATAGTTTTTCTTGTTTCCACTTGGTTGATTTCACCCCTGAGTTTGATTATTTCCTGCCGTCTACTCCTCTTGGGTGAATTTGCTTCCTTTTGTTCTAGTGCTTTTAGGTGTGTTGTCAAGCTGCTAATGTGTGCTCTCTCTAGTTTCCTTTTGGAGGCACTCAGAGCTATGAGTTTTCCTCTTAGAAATGCTTTCATTGCGTCCCATAAGTTTGGGTATGTTGTGGCTTCATTTTCATTGAACTCTAAAAAGTCCTTAATTTCTTTCTTTATTCCTTCCTTGACCAAGGTATCATTGAGAAGAGTGTTGTTCAGTTTCCACGTGAAGGTTGGCTTTCTATTATTTATTTTGTTATTGAAGATCAGCCTTAGTCCATGGTGATCTGATAGGATGCATGGGACAATTTCAATATTTTTATATCTGTTGAGGCCTGCTTTGTGACCAATTATGTGGTCAATTTTGGAGAAGGTACCATGAGGTGCTGAGAAGAAGGTATATCCTTTTGTTTTAGGATAGAATGTTCTGTAGATATCTGCCAGATCCATTTGATTCATAATTTCTCTTAGTTTCTCTGTGTCCCTGTTTAGTTTCTGTTTCCATGATCTGTCCATTGGTGAAAGTGGTGTGTTGAAGTCTCCCACTATTATTGTATGAGGTGCAATGTGTGCTTTGAGCTTTACTAAAGTTTCTTTAATGAATGTGGCTGCCTTTGTATTTGGAGCATAGATATTCAGGATTGATAGTTCCTCTTGGAGGATTTTACCTTTGATGAGTATGAAGTGTCCCTCCCTGTCTTTTTTAATGACTTTGGGTTGGAAGTCAATCTTATCAGATATTAGAATGGCTACTCCAGCTTGTTTCTTCATGCCATTTGCTTGGAAAATTGTTTTCCAGCCTTTCATTCTGAGGTAGTGTCTATCCTTTTCTCTGAGATGAGTTTCCTGTAAGCAGCAGAATGTTGGGTCTTGTTTGTGTAGCCAGTTTGTTAGTCTATGTCTTTTTATCGGGGAGTTGAGTCCATTGATATTAAGAGATATTAAGGAAAAGCAATTGTTGTTTCCTGTTATTTATGTTGTTAAAGTTGGCATTTTGTTCTTGTGGCTGTCTTCTTTTAGGTTTGTTGAGGGATTACCTTCTTGTTGTTTCTAGGGCGTGGTTCCTGTCCTTGTATTGGTTTTTTTCCTGTTATTATCCTTTGAAGGGCTGGATTCATGGAGAGATAATGTGTGAATTTGGTTTTGTCGTGGAATACTTTGGTTTCTCCATCTATGTTAATTGAGAGTTTGGCTGGGTATAGTAGCCTGGGCTGGAATTTGTGTTCTTTTAGTGTCTGTATAACATCCGTCCAGGATCTTCTGGCTTTCATAGTCTCTGGTGAAAAATCTGGTGTAATTCTGATAGGCTTGCCTTTATATGTTACTTGGCCTTTTTCTCTTACTGCTTTTAGTATTCTATCTTTATTTAGAGCATTTGTTGCTCTGATTATTATGTGTCGGGAGGTATTTCTTTTCTGGTCCAGTCTATTTGGAGTTCTGTAGGCTTCTTGTATGTTCATGGGCATCTCTTTCTTTAGATTTGGGAAGTTTTCTTCTATAATTTTGTTGAAGATGTTTGCTGGTCCTTTGAGTTGAAAATCTTCATTCTCATCCACTCCTATTATCCGTAGGTTTGGTCTTCTCATTGCGTCCTGTATTTCTTGGATGTTTTGAGTTAGGATCTTTTTGCATTTTACATTTTCCTTGATTGTTGTGCCGATGTTCTCTATGGAATCTTCTGCACCTGAGATTCTCTCTTCCATCTCTTGTATTCTGTTGCTGATGCTCATATCTATGGTTCCAGATTTCTTTCCTAGGGTTTCTATCTCCAGTGTTGCCTCATTTTGGGTTTTCTTTATTGTGTCTACTTCCCTTTTTAGGTCTAGTATGGTTTTGTTCATTTCCATCATCTGTTTGGATGTGTTTTCCTGTTTTTCATTAAGGACTTCTACCTGTTTGATTAGGTTATCCTGTTTTTCTTTAAGGATTTGTAACTCTTTAGCAGTGTTCTCCTGCAATTCTTTAAGGGATTTTTGTGCTTTCTCTTTATTGTCTTCTGCCTGTTTAGCAGTGTTCTCCTGCATTTCTTTAAGTGTGTTATTAACGTCCTTCTTGAAGTTCTCTATCATCATCAGGAGATATGCTTTTAAATCCGTGTCTAGCTTTTCCGGTGTGTTGGGGTGCCCTGCACTGGGCGAAGTGGGGGTGCTGGGTTCTGATGATGGTGAGTGGTCTTGGTTTCTGTTAGTAAGATTATTACGTTTACCTTTCGCCATCTGGTAATCTCTGGGGTTAGTTGTTATCGTTGTCACTGTTTAAAGATTGGAGCAGAAGCTGTGTTCCACTCACCAGCAGTCTCTAAATCCTGCGGCGGGGGTCGTGGGTAGCTGATGGTACCCCGGTGCTGGTCCAGCCGAAAGAGGCCTGTGGTCCTACACAGGCCGTTTTTCTGCTTCCCTAACTAATGCAGTCTCTGGTCCCGCGTGCAATTGGATTGGAGCAGAAGCTGTGTTCCACTCTCCAGAAGTCTTAAGATCCTGTGGTGGGTGTTGTGGGTAGCTGGTGAGTGTCAGCCGACCCTGCGCCCCAGCTGCCCTGGTGCTTTTCTGACCGGAAGAGGGTTGTGGCCCTATGTAGGCCGGATTTCTCTCTCCCCAACCAGAGCAGTCTCAGGTCCCGCGTGATTGGACTGGATCAGAAACTGTGTTCCACTCACCAGCAGTCCCAAAATCCTGCGGCGGGGGTCGTGGGTAGCTGGCGGGTGTCAGGCAACCCTGCGCTCCCGCTACCCTGGCGCTGATCTGGCCGGGTGAGGCCTGTGGCCCTACTCAGGCCAGTTTCTGCTTCCCTAACTAATGCAGTCTCAGGTCCCGCGCAATTGGATTGGAGCAGAAGCTGTGCTCCACTCACCAGAAGTCTTAAGATCCTGTGGCGGGTGTTGTGGGCAGTTGGCGAGTGTCAGCAGACCCTGCGCCCCAGCTGCTCAGGTGCTTTTCTGACCGGAAGAGGGTTGTGGCCCTATGTAGGCCGGATTTCTCTCTCCCCAACCAGAGCAGTCTCAGGTCCCGCGTGATTGGACTGGAGCAGAAGCTGTGTTCCACTCACCAGCAGTCCCAAAATCCTGCGGCGGGGGTCGTGGGTAGCTGGCGGGTGTCAGGCAACCCTGCGCTCCCGCTACCCTGGCGCTGATCCGGCTGGGTGAGGCCTGTGGCCCTACTCAGGCCGGTTTCTGCTTCCCTAACTAATGCAGTCTCAGGTCCCGTGCAATTGGATTGGAGCAGAAGCTGTGCTCCACTCACCAGAAGTCCCAAAATCCTGCGGCGGGGGTCGTGGGTAGCTGGCGGGTGTCAGGCAACCCTGTGCTCCCGCTACCCCGGCGCTGATCTGGCTGGATGAGGCCTGTGGCCCTACTCAGGCCGGTTTCTGCTTCCCTAACTAATGCAGTCTCAGGTCCCGCGCAATTGGATTGGAGCAGAAGCTGTGTTCCACTCACCAGCAGTCCCAAAATCCTGCGGCGGGGGTCGTGGGTAGCTGGCGGGTGTCAGGCAACCCTGCGCTCCCGCTACCCTGGCGCTGATCCGGCTGGGTGAGGCCTGTGGCCCTACTCAGGCCGGTTTCTGCTTCCCTAACTAATGCAGTCTCAGGTCCCGTGCAATTGGATTGGAGCAGAAGCTGTGCTCCACTCACCAGAAGT
Source organism: Mus caroli (assembly GCF_978045245.1). Classification (NCBI taxonomy): domain Eukaryota; kingdom Metazoa; phylum Chordata; class Mammalia; order Rodentia; family Muridae; genus Mus; species Mus caroli. The sequence goes on from NW_028227259.1 coordinate 30,672,226, forward strand.
CCCAAAATCCTGCGGCGGGGGTCGTGGGTAGCTGGCGGGTGTCAGGCAACCCTGCGCTCCCGCTACCCCGGCGCTGATCTGGCTGGATGAGGCCTGTGGCCCTACTCAGGCCGGTTTCTGCTTCCCTAACTCTAGAATATTTTTAAAAAAGCCTACTTTTAATGCTAGTTCTTAAAAGATTTAACCTCCCTTCTAGCCCCCACAAGTGGTAGTGGGGGGAAAAAGGATACAGGGGAAGTGGATCTGCTTAGGTTTTTTTTTTTTTTTTTGAGTAAATCCTATCTGCATTGTCAGGAGTTCAGTTCACAGGTCAGCAGCAGTAGCTTGATTCACTTGCAAACACTTCACGGATATACTAGCAGTCCAGTTAAGTAGGGCTGTGATAGCAGCAGGTAGCACGACCTGGCAGGATTTGGACCAGCAAGGATGTCAGGAGCAGTTCTTGGCTGTGCTTCTCTCAGTGAAGTGAAGATCAGCGAAGACATGAGACCAACAAGTGCTGCACAGCAAGTCAAGCCCAGCCTCCTTCACTGGCCGTCAAGCCCTATTTATACTCCCTCCAGACACGTCCTCCATGGGGCTTGTCTCAGTACTGTGTCTGTCTCAGCACGTGGACATCACTCTGCCAGTCAGCCCAAGTCCGGGGCAGTGGCAAGAAACTGCAGCACATCACCAAAAGTTTTTTGGTGTGTTTCTCCTTATGGAGTCCTGACAAATGGCACTTGACTACTAAATGTAAGGCAGACCAATGCATGTGTGTCATTAGCAAAGGATCCTTCATCACGTAGCCTTACTCACGTTTGCTTTAGCAAAATGTTCTTTCACTTGTGTCTACTTCAGGAAAACCCTCCTTCATGAGTTTGCCTCAGCAAAACACCATTCAACACTTTCCAAAGAACCCTTAGGTTTCCACTTCAAAAGGCATCAGGGAAGACATATTCAATGCCCTGTAAGACCAGTGAGGATAAATCTGTGGGACTTTTGCCCAACTCTAAGCCCCGGGGGCCTGTGGCTATGGTGGGGAGAGAGAGGAGCCATCTTCCTGATCTATTCCTCACTTCAACTTTATTCACTGACATAATCCACACTATGAGCCATCCAGAGTGAGTGTTGAGGCAAGCCCCAACCTGTGTGCGATGTTACTGTTTTCTCCCACTGCTGAGATGTATGCTTCTCATGTCAAGATCCACATAATATCAAGCTTATCAATGTAGCACCTTGGTAATATCAAACTCATCAAACTCATTCATTCCTGTGACCATCACTGCCACCCAGACTGAGGCTCTCCACTTTTCACCCCAGTCTACCTGTGGAGACTAGAGGGGTGTTCTCTTTCTCTCTCTCTCTCTCTCTCTCTCTCTCTCTCTCTCTCTCTCTCTCATTCTGTTTTCATCTGTCTGCCTCTGTCTCTCTGTGTATGTGTAGGACAGAGACTGACATTCTTTTTTGTTTGTGTTTGTTTGTTTGTTTGTTTTTTCGAGACAGGGTTTCTCTGTGTAGCCCTGGCTGTCCTGGAACTCACTTTGTAGACCAGGCTGGCCTCGAACTCAGAAATCAACCTGCCTCTGCCTCCCAAGTGCTGGGATTAAAGGTGTGCGCCACCACAGCTCGGCTGAGACTGATATTCTTACCTCTCCCTTTATCACTTTCCATCTTGGCTTGAGATCACATATCTTACTAAGCCTAAGCTATACAGCCCCAGGAACCCACTTGCCTCTACTTTTCCAACACTGGAACTACAGGACAAGCCTGCTTTTTACACAGATGCTGGGAATCTGAACTCAGGTTCTCATTAAACAGCAAACACTTCACTGACTGAGCCATCTCCCCAGCAACTAGAGTAAGACTCCCTGCCTTTCCTCAGCAGATTGTCCTGCAGCCTTACCTGCCCTGGGCTGTGAGGACACGACACATGGACACATCGCCTGCACCTCCCATCCAAGTTTCTGGATGCACACTCCCAGGACACTCAGGGTGGAGGACTTACTTAGACTCAGGCCTCAGTTTGCTTCCCAGGGGTTCACAGTCTGATGCCTCATACGGTGCCTGGGAAGCAGAGGTCATCGAGGGGATTCTGCACATTCTCCTGTGCTCATCTGCTGGGTCACTACTCTCTACTGAGATGTCTGTTCTTGGAAGTCCCACTACCAAGGGCAGTGTTTGGGTAGGAATTGGTCTTGGGTAAAGTACACTGGTCATCAAGGTGAACCAGTCTCCTTTCCCCTTTTGGTCCAGGCACATGCTGCTTTGGGGCTTGGGGGCCAGTGGATGATCTGTGGCTCTGACAGGTATCACCAAAGCTCTTGCCCACCTGGGCACAATTCCCATACTGTTACCAGGTGCTCACCCATCTTAGCCTAGGCTTTCTGTCATGGGGTCCAGTTGTTTTGGGTCTTATCATGGGTCCTGTGGATCACATCCTCTTAATGTGTGTGGGACACCTCCCCAGATCCATACTATAAGCCCACTGAGATCTGCCCATTGGTTTGACCATTTCTTTGCTCTCCTTCCCTACTGTTCTTCCTGCAAACTCAAAACAGATGCCTATCCCCTTCCTGATGAGGGCGTGGTGAATGGTTGCATACCCTTTGGAACTATCCTGGACCCCCGAGGCTCCCCAGGTATGTTTATCCTTCTGATAACCCACATCCACTCCCTAGCTCTGCACCATCTCTGGTTCTCAGACTCTAGGTATTGGGCTGCTTCCCCTCCAGAACCAGGCCAGGCAGACCTGAGAAGGATCCTGGCTATGGTCTGTGTTAATAAGAGCCCCCAAAGTCTCAGGTCAGTTCCTTGGTTTGGGTAGGGAGTCTCACAGGCACCATAACACCAGCCTTGTGGTTTCTCTGTGTCAGCTCCTTGGGGTGGAGTTTGCTTCTGCTCTGTTCCACTAATGTGGAAGCAGGACCCAGTCTCCAGAGGGACCTAAGGAATTCTTGTACTTAAGCAAAGCATGCAGGGGTGTAGCAACTGATTGGAACTTCTCTGAGATTCTAAGTGTATACAGTCCTGTTTGGGATCTTCTCACCAGGAACCTGGACCTTACAACATCATTATGGCAGAGTTTGGGGACCCTCCTCTGTCCTGGCAAGCTTCTGAGACCATGGTGAGGGTCTGCATTGTACAAGTGGCTGTGAGTTGAGGAGGGGGCACCATGCACTTAAGGAGAGTCATTTGGACTGGAATATCAGATGACCAAAGGTAATGGAGAATGTCTTCTTTGGGTGACATCCAGAGCCACAGGTTGTGTTGGGTTAGGACAGAGGCCTGTTTCTGGGGATCATAGTAGCAGATGGAAGGAGGGTGAGAAAGAGGCAGCCACAGCAGGATCCTGGGAGGGAAGAGCTGGGACAAAGCATGGTGGCTGAATTTGGAAACATGACACAGAGCAGGGCCCTTTGGCTATGTCCTGCTCCTCAGTGTGGGGAGAGGCTGTGACCAGAAACCCCTTTTCATTTGCTTGGATAACAGCATGGGGCACTGGGCACCCTGGCAATGAGCAAGAATGGCATTTGGTGTTCAGGGCTCTGTATGAGCAGGTTTTTCCAGCCACAGTCCTGGCTGGTTGGGAGATTGAGGGCCCAGATGGAGTGGGGTGGAGGCAGAATCTGTGGGGATGTGGAGCTAAAAGCTCAGGGCCCCTTTCCCACTCTCTGCTACGACACCACTGTCAGTACTTACGGTTAAGAAGTCCTCAAGGAGGAGCAAGCTGTGCACGGATGCTGTGCAGAACCCTGAAAAGAGCCAGTGTTGAATGGCTGCTAGGCCTGCATGCATGGCTGCATCTTCTGTGCCGAGTGTGACTTTAACAGGGGAAATACCACTGCCCAAAGAGAAAGGGAGGCCATCTCTGGAAGTAGCTGCATCTGCTCTCATGGGAATCGGTGCTGGACTGTCCCCCTTTGCCTGCATGCTCAGTGGGGACAGTGAGGCTCAGAAGAGCAGTTTCAGGGTAGGGGAAGGAGGCTAAGACATCAGTGCAGAGAAGGCCTGGGCAGCAGTCTAATCAGAAAGGCTAAGTTACACCCATGGGCAAAGGCCAGCACTTTCCCATATGCCCAGGATTAAGCAAACTGTTTCATTCAGACATCAGTATCTGGCATCTGTATTACCCACACTGCTAGCTCCAATTGGGTCTGTCCAGCTTTACAGTCTCAGTACCTGAACTCAGTTTGGTCTCTGAAATATTCTTCCTTTGTCTCCTGGGAGCCCCAAGCTGCTCCTTGTTGCCCTTCCCTACAGAGGGAAGCTGAGGCAGAGGCTGAGCCCCCTTCCTTGCCTATGGTTGCCATGGCTGACTTCAGGCATCTGGCACTCACGGAAACATGGCTGTGGGCTCTGTGCAGTGGCCAGAATGCCTAAGGTGAAAGACAGAGATTGCTTTAAGTGAGCAAACAGTGTAGAGATCAGGGTGGAAACAAAAGGAGAGAAGGGAATGGAGACACTCCATCTAAGGCTGGAGAAGGAGGGGGGCAAGAGTAGGCGCGATGAGGGGCAAGCAGCAAGAAGTGGGAGGCTAAAAGGCTTCTAGAAAGGGTTCCTGGGACTGGGTGTGAGCCCCACTAGAGGTGCAAAGAGGTAAGGTAGGAGCAGAGACCGGTGGACAGGATGCCCAGAGCTGAGGCAGGAACATAGAAGAAGTCAGAGTATGAAGGGCAACTGGTACAATGTATACATAGATTGTGTATGATTATCTATCTATCTGTCTGTCTGTCTGTCTGTCTATTGATAGATAGTGAGAGCTAGAGTCCCAGGAAATCCACCATTGCTAGGTCTCTACCTAACCATGGACAACCAGGTATTTGTGATAAAGACACCTGGAGGAGTGAGGGGCAGGGCAGAGAGAGAAGAGAGTTGACAGGGTGGGGGTGGGGTGGAGGGCAGCCCAGTAAGACACATGCAGTCAGAACAGCATCTGCTAGAGGTAGCAATCTGAGTAGCATGCTTACCCTGTCTCACAATGAAGCTGTGGCCACACATCTGGGGTAGAAAGATAAATAGAGTTACACACAGTAGGGCCACAACAAGGCTCCCCTGGGAACAGGGGAGAGTAGGAAGGTGTAGCTGGTCTTTGCTACTGTGTGGGTTCTTCTCTTTTCTACCCTTTATCACCCACTCCTAGTTTCACCCCCTAGCACTAGATAGGAGAGAGAAGGATAGAGGAAAGAGAGGGATTGGGGGGGAGGTAAGAAGGGAGAGTGAGGGAAGGAGGGAAGGGCAGGGACAGGGAGAGGGAGGGAGGGAGAGAGGGAGGGGGAGGGAGAGGAGGGAAGGAGGGAAGGAGGGAGGGAGGGACGAAGGGAGATATCCTTGAATCTAATTTCTTTCTTGTTTCTCCTTTGAGCCCAACTACTAACAAACCACAGCCCACCCCCTTAAGGATGAACAACCACCCGAACAACCACCCACTCTGCCTCTCCGGTCCCTAGTATTTATGTACTCTCTGAAAAGTTCCCAGAATTACACATCTCACAATCACAGCAACGATCTGCAGCTGGCAAAACCAGGCTTCTGCTAGAGTCTGAGATCAAGTATGGTCAGCTGCTGCAGCTAGCCAGAAGCAGCCCCAAATCTCCATATCTGGGATTAAAATGAAACCATATTCTTATCATAATTTTTAAAGAAAGAAAAATTCTAAAATTGTCACTTTAGAGAGGAACGCTTACGGTACAAAGGCTGCAGAACAAAGTGCCTGGGCTGTGGGGGGAAAGACTCTCCTAGAAAAGGTGAGAGCATCAGGTTGCCCATTCCAGCACCAAATAAACTGTGCATGCTTGTAAAGCATTAGGAAGGTAGGAAGGTCAGAAATTCAAGGTCATCCTTGGCTACTTAGTGTCATGTTGTTGGTTGAGGGAGAAGCCATTCTTCTTGCAGACCTTTCTAAAAATGTGCCATTTTAAATCTGTGTTATTGAAGCCCCTTTTCCCCAAATCCTCTTGTTCTGTTTGTGTGTATGTGTGTGTGTGTGTTTAAATTTTTGGTTTTTGTTTGTTTCTTTGAATTTTTGTTTTGTTTTTGTAGGTGGTGGTTAACATATGACTCCAGGATCCAGCGTCATGCCACGGGACTGTTATAAGTGGCACCCACTGTTCACTGGTTAGAAATAACATTTTCTTTCCCATCTGGCTGCTAGTCCAAGACATTTCTTCCAGCAATCCATTGTTTATTTATTGCCCTCCCAGAAAGGGGGCCTGGGATGGCATTAGCCAGGCTTACACAGCTAAGAGGCAGTTTCAGAGCCCTTTTGATTAGACAGGTTTGCATGCTGAGTGGGTTATGTTATCAGTTATTTTTGTGCTTCCTGGGGGTCTTTCTGGAACAGTAGTAGTACATTTCACTAGAAGTATTTGTCATGGCAGCGAGAGTACTGTTAAATCTATTGGCAGCTTTTGTGAGCAGTCTCTCTACACTGCTGTTTGTTTTAGGGCGGAGAGCTCCTCAGACCTCATCAGAGATGGTGCTGTAACACAGAAACTGCACAGAGAGCAAGTGTCTGTGGAGAACTCAGCCACAAATGGGACAGCTGTATTGCTGCTTTCTCCCAAGGCTCAGGGGCCAAGACTGTAAGAGCCACTTAGATATTGGGGAGGACCAGAGTAAGGCGGTGGACATCACAGGATGACTTCTTTCACTACCTCACAGCAGCTGAGTTGCCCGAGAAACTAAGCCAGTCAACTTTCCAGTATAGACATGAGAGGGCTTATGAGCTGCCAGCCCTGGCTGAAGAGCTTTGGAAAGTTGATGGATTTTGGGTGAGAGCAATTTTCTTCAAGGGTGTGGTCCCTGAGAGGTGGACCCACACCCAGGAGTTTATGGGCAGCACAAGCTGTATTCAATGGGCTATAGAAAAATGGGAAGGAGGAAGAGGAGGAGGAGGAAGGAAACAAGGAGGAGGAGAAGAAGGAGGAGGAGGAAAAAGAGGGGGAATTAGAAAGAGAAGGGAGGCAGAGGGTAGATCTAGGAGGAAGTAGGGAAAGGGTGGCATTATGCCCAAATTACATTGTATATGAGATTCTCAGTGAACTAATAAAAACAACATATTTTAAAATGAAAACTAAAATAAACGAGATACAAAGCGCAGGGAGGGGAAATCTAAGGACTGCATGTAGATAGAAGCCGGGCTAGCTGTGTTACCCTAGACAGCAACAGATGGCCTCCCTGAGTTTCAGGGCACCACACAGGATCCCCAACTTCTGTAACTCAGGACAGGGCTCTGAATGTAGGTCTTGGGAACTCTAGTGGGGGAGGGCTTTGTCCTGGTTTTTGCTAATTGCTCTAGCCCTTTTCTCCTGAAAGAAATAAGGAGAAAGGACTACTCTCAGGACCTGTGACCCTGACCAAGTTATTCACAGTATTTATCTCCATGCTCCATTGCAGTTGTCTCAGAGGCTGGGTTCACTCAGCTTTCCTTAGAAGTTTGTTAAGGACAGCAGCCTTACCATTCAAAAGGGTTGAGAAGGTTGGGTGGGTTTAGGGACTACTGAACAGAAGAAGGAGGCTTGCTGAAGGGGTGGCAGGCTCTCCAGTGTAGTGAAAGGAGACAAGCTACTTCAAAGGCAAGTGCCACCATGTAAGCAGAACAAGCAATAAACAGAGACACCTGACCTATGGCAGACTATTTTATTCAGAGTGATCTGTCTCCATGGGGGCCTACTTCTTGGGAAATGTGGCACTGTGCCTGCTTACCACCATCTGGCCAGATAGGGTCCCAGTCACTCTAGCTCTCCTGCAACATCCCAACCAGTCATGAAGGGCTGGCTTTCCTCTGGTCAACAGACAGGGTCATGTTGTTGTCTTTAAGAGTGATTACCTGTGGACAGCCCTGCCTGATCTGATTTAATGACTGTTAGCTGCACTACAGACACCCTTGCATTCTCGAGAAAAACCACACCGCCAATGCGGTGCCTTCCGATGTCTCAGTGTGGGTATCCTGACATCCACAAGCCTCAGGAACACCAGAGTGCCACTGCACTTACAGGGCTGGGACCTTGGAGGCAAAGAGAGGGACCCCAAGCCTGGAGTCTTTTTTTTTTTTTCTTCTGAGAATGGATGTCCAGCTTTGACTTCAGCTTCTTATCTGAATCCAGACACTGGACTCCATAGCCACAAGATGATTTTAGTGATGTTTCCACACACCGTTGTCATGGAGATGAACTGGGATAGTACCAGGGAGGAATCTGGCCACTCACAGCCATAACTGAGGCACTGAGAGCTCAAGTACTTTTAGACACTCAGGACTACCTAGTGGGGGCTCAGGACTCTGAAGGGCTGGGTTACCAAGGGTCTCTTGTCCTTGGGCTAAGGACAGGAGACTTCCCAAACAAGAGCTTTGTCTGGCTATCCTCTTATAGTGGCGCTCCTGAGATCTTTCTAGAACAGGACTGCAGCACCTCACCTACCAGGCACTTCCAGGCAGCGTCTGCTCCTTTGCAATGTCATTGGAGGGGAGCGTCTGGAAGTTGCAAAAAATGGGGGAACAAAACACTAATCCCTTTATTGTTTATAAGAAGAAAACATCGAAGGCAGTCGCAGCGAACGAAGTAAAAATGCCAGAGCCACTGACGGTTGTGTTGTGAGGCACTGAGATTCATTTACACACGCTGAAGAGATGGAAAAAAAAAAGGCAGTCTAATTCACACAAGCCCATGTATGTGACCATCTGCAGGAATGTGTTGAAACAGTCTCTGGGTTTTGGGACTTAGGACAAAGTTTGTCTGCTTTTTTAAATCTGCATTTTCTAAATATATGTATTCCTTTTCACTTAAACAAAAATATACAAGTGTTTGCTTCTATATTTTTTTTTATTTTGTTTGGTCTGGTTCTGTTCACTTTTTTTTTTTTTTTTTTTTTTTTTTGGGGGGGGGGGCTGGGTCTCACTATACTTCTGAGGCTGGTCTCAAACTTGAAATGCTCCTGCCTCGGGTTCCCAATGGGATTACATCATGCCTGATGCTTAGTCTAGGCTTTAATTTAAGATTACTCCTTTTAAAATTTTAGATCTATTTTATTTTAAGTATCTGAGTGTTTTGCCTGCAAGTACGTGAGTGCATTGTGTATGTCCTGGTGCCTGTGGAGTTCAGAGGGGGCATCATAGTCCTTGTAACTAGAGTTTCATATGATCGTAAGCCACCATGTAGGTTCTGGGAACTGTACTCAGGTCCTGTACAAGAATCTACTCACCATAGTAGACACTCCCATGTCAGGCCTAAAGAGGACAAAATGAGCAGAGGTCAACTGGCTGCAGGTCCTGAGTCAGACAACCATTCATGGCAGACCAGCTGGCTAAGGGGTCCTGTCCCCTCTTGTGCACTCTACCCAGCCAGGCTTTGAAGAGTCTTAAATCAGGAAGGAAACAGCCTCTTTATCCTCCCATCCACAGAGCTTGTGCTCACCTTGACATTCAAGCAGTGCCCACTCTGTGCCTCCAGTCCAGCAGGAGTACTGTCTGTGGGACAGCCAGCCCCACAGCTGTTCTGTGGGATTCCTTCTAGAGGCTTGACCCAACACTTCTCATCTTTCTGGAACCCAGACTTACCTGCAGTTGGGGAGCCTGTCACCGAGCCCAGAGGCATGCATGTAATTTGAGTTTTCAGCCAATATGAAGCCCAGCAAGGACAAGGCCTGAATAAGGCATTCAGGGGTAAAAGACAAGGTTGGGGCACCTCTCTTCTGCCTGCAGCCCCTGCTGCCTCTTGTCTCCCTGCTTCTTGTCAGAAGCTGAGATGCTGAGGGTTTGTCACCTCCTCTTATTGGGGTGCTCAGTGTGCTGTTCTTCACTTAACCCATGATGCCTGAACCCTGTCAGGGACCAGGGTTTCTCTGGAGACTCCTCACAGCATTCCAGCTGGCCATCCTTCTTGCTACAAGCCAGTCTCCACTTTCCTCTACCACATCAACTGTGAATCCTGATCAAGTCCATCTCAGGGGAGTTCCCAGTAGCTGGGTATCCCCCCATGACCGCTCTTACCTGCCACAGCAAGGCTAGCATACTTAGGTTAGCCAGAAGTCTCCTAACCACTGGAGATCTTTTCTTATCCTGGACCTAGTATGGACATTACAAGACTGACTTCTTTTGTGATCAAGGAGCTGTTGGGACAAAGGGTACATTTTATAGTTTTGAATGGTGGACACCTGAGGTCTATGTGTGGAGGATTAGATGGAGAGAGGAGAGGCAGCTATTCTGAATCAATCATCTACCACCCAGTACAACTAGCCAGGTGCCAAAGTGAGCTATCCACCTTGCCTTTCTCCAGATGTGGCATAGTGAATCCTGGATTTATAGTCCAGCCTATGAGATGAACCAGAGCTGTGCACTGGGAATTCGAGGTGTAAATCAATAAGAAAGTAATAGGAAGGGGCCCAGCCCCCAGCTCATCACTCATCCTTCAGATAAGGCTTTGTCTGAGCCACACTGTTCCCTTGGGACCCTTATTGACTGTCCAGAATAGCTCTTGTTCAAGGACACAGGCTGCTCAGAGGGGGCTGAGGGTTGGTAAGGGAATCCAGATGACCCAGAGAATAAATAGGCAGACCTAACTCCTTGTCCACCATCCCCAGCTCTGCCTGTCCCTGGCCTTGGTTCTGCTGCATGGTGGGCAGGGCTGTGACAGATCTCCACCTCTCCCAACTTCCTGCCCTGACAGGAGAGTAGAGCTGCTCACCACAGGAGGAAGTGTTTTTGTCTGGGAATCAATCATCAGGAACTATACAGAAAGAATGGAGTGGAGATTTGTGTGATGTGAGACTCACTCACTGGAAGAGAGAAGAGCAAGACTTGGAAACAATGTGAACCTGCATTCAGGCATTCTGTCCCATGCTGCCCACACACAGCCCCCCCCCCTCCAGCTCTGCCTCCACTCTGCTGTGTCCATGCTGAAGGGCTTGGGGGCCAGCATCCACTCACTCACCTCTTCCTTCCAGCCCAGTGCTGCTCAGCTGAAAGGCTTTCCCATCCCACTGGTGGGTACGCACAAGAGAGATACACCACCAGCCCGTGATCAGCCCTAGTCCAGGCCAGGTATGGGTTCCCAGGCTAGGACCCACTAGGGGAATGATGGCACTAACTGGCTATATCCTTTGCCCACTGTTTGGAGTGTCACTTACAAAGCACACTGGACCCATTAATGTTAGGATATTTGTAACCAGGGTTTTGATTACATTTAAGCCAGTTGAAGCGTCTGTTACCCTGTGTGGGACCTGCTTTTGTATCAGAGTTCCCATCTTAATAGAGCTTTTGTTAAATAGGAGCACATAGTCTATTTCCTAGTGTTGTGCTTTCTTCCATAACCCAGGGGTGCCAGAGTGCTTCAGCTGTGTCTTCTGGTGAAGAACAACAGAGCCATAAAGATGACTTCCACAAGATTGTTGACTGAAATCTGTTACTGCAGTGCCACTTTGGGATTACAGTCTCCCTTTATCTGATGATTTCAGAAAATGCGCTGTGGAGAAATTCCCACTCACTCTGAAAGCTGCTGAGGCAAACCATCACAGAAAACGCCAGGAGTGTGTTGTGCTGCTTGCAACGCTAGCCTTGCTATTGTGATGTTTAAAGTTAGCGACAATTGTTTAACTTCTGCCTTATAGGCTCTGAGTCCCAACCATGCTCAATTGGCTGACATTGGACATTCATTCCTCAACATGGGGAGATGAGCCTGCCCTAGGGGACACTTCAGCCCCCTCAGCAGCTCTTTGGGAAGGAATGTGCACGGCCTAGATTCCAGTTCTTTCCCCCTCAGTGGTTGGAGGGAACAAGACCATCCACGGAGTCATTTGCTTTCCTAGTCAGGCTTCTGTTGCTTGCTGTGTTTGGAGGACACAAAAGATCAGATAGGATGTTTTAGATTTGTGGCCCACAATCCTGGCACAGTACAAGATTCTGTCTTCCACAGAACTTTTGTTTTTCAGCAAGTTAATATTTGAAAATATTTTTACAGCTATCTTACTGTTGAGATGGGATCATTTCTGTTGTAATTTAAAGTATTTTTCTCTTTCTGAAATGGTCTTGAAGACAATTCTTCAAGATGAGAAGTATAGTAATGTTGTGTTTTCTGGATGGACTTACATTTCCAGATACTATTTCTCCAGGATTTTTCTAGAGTCATCAAATCTCCAAATATGCTTCCCATCTCCCAATTTTATTTATTTCCCTATGTGTTTAACCTTTACATCTAAGTTTCTTTCTACTTATGTATTTGCCTACTCATCTACCCACTAGTCCATCCATCCATCTGCCTACCCACTGACCTATCTGTCTGTCCACTTAACTCACCTACCGACTTATCTATCCATCCATTCATCCATCCACCATCCAGTTACCCACCCACTGACCCATCCATCCATCCAACCCATCTACCAAGCATCCATCCATCACCCATTCTTCCACTCACTTCTGGACTTTCTCAGATAATCAGAAGAGGAGCGAGACTGTCTCCACATACTGCCCTTCTAAGGCAAACCTCCTGCCAGTGATGAAGAAGTAACAGGAAGTAGATTAACCAACATTACATAAAGGCCATCACCTTTCCCACAGGACAGAAGATGACAAAGCATGACCGTAACCCCTGCCTCACACATGTCTAGGACAGGGCAGGAAGTACTTCAGCGAGACCATGCCATTTACTGCATCTTTTCCTAGCTGATTCTTAGGCCATATTTCGGCTACATTTATTGCATTTGATCTTTTCTATTCACCTTTTTCCTTGGTCTAAAAGCAAATACACTTAAGAAGAGAATTATATTGCAGTCAGGAAGTTATAACAAATCCACACTGGTCTCTTACAAGTATAGTTTTCTTGCAATAATTTAGTGTACGTACTAATGGTGCCACATTCTACTGATTGGCCTTTAACATTTCTAAGTCTAAGATTAGCTCACAAGTTGATATCAAGTTTAAGAGCAGAGCAACAAACATATACAAGATTGACTTCCCCCAATAGCCTACCATAATCTGAATTTTGAGACTGATTCACAGTTAAACTTTTGTTGTTGTTGTTGTTGTTGTTACATGGAACTATGTGTGAGAATAACACAGTAGGAGCAGAGACACATGTCAGAGGACTTGTCTCAAAAAGGGTGGATGTTTCTTGTTGGGACTTGACTTGGTTCTACCATCTACTCGCCAGTGAAATGGGTTCAGCAGTCTTGGCTAGTTCTTAGCAAACAGCAACTTGCAGAACAAAGGTAAGCATCTTGTTTTGGCCAGTTTGATATGTGGATTGTGAGAATACAGGTTCAAGCAAGGCTTACATGCTTCCTCCAACACAATTCCCCCCTTCCTGACTTTGATTACTCACCCTGACTTTCAAGGAACATTAATGTTGTTGTTATTAATTTTTTGACCCAGATCTATGTTGATTTTTGTTAACTCTGAGAAATTTTCATCTTGCTGCTTGGCATTTGTTTCATTTGCTTGCTTTTAGTGTCGAGTGGTTCTCTCTGGCTATTCATCTTACTTTGTATTTGGTGTCATTTTAAAGTCAGGAGAATGGCAGCCAGTACAGCTTCTCTCTCCTATGGCTACTTCCCAGCAAAGCAGGCATCTCACAAGAAACATGCAGAGAGACAGTGGCTCTGGCTAATTCTCAATCAAACCAAGATTTAATCAGCAACTCAGTAATCCATAGGCATTTACATGAGCTCAACAAACTTGGTATAGAAAAGAATTAAAAAAAAAAAATGAGTCATGAGTTAGCCAAACAACTGGTAAGATCTAAGACCCTGCTTGGTAAGAAATCCAGGACAATTTCCAATGCCGAGAGCCTGACGCTCCATCTGCACAAAGGTGCCAGAAGAGCAGCCTGATAACCGCACCCTCTCAGCCTTGTTCCCATAAGGCAAATCTCAAGAAACGGGACCCTAGGATGCATGTCCTAATAAAGCCCAAGTAAAACAATGCTAAAAAGATGTCCTACCTCAAATGCTGAGTTAATCTTACAGGTTATAGAAATAAGATACAAGGACCAGGTTCCCCCCTCCCGTTTTGTGGCATCTCCACTATAGCTCAGAATATGCTTTAAATAGCATTTTTCTTTTCCCACTGGGAGGTAGCATCATCTGTCCTTGTATCTCTTCTTCCTTGTCCATTTGGAGCACAGAATCTCAGGGTTACAGAGGGCCTATAATACAACTAACCACAGACACATTGCAAAAGCACAGACTTTCTCAGATTCCCAGATAAACAAGTGACATTTAAGACTTAAGACTAAGGAGAAGGAAAAAAAAATAGAAATCTCTTCCTTTTATGTTGGTAAAATTTTGCAAATATAAAGATTATTCTGGCCAAGGAGCCCAATGCATGACCTAAATAGTGTCTTTTCTGGATGGTTTTTATAAACAACCATTTTAGCTCTTCTGGTAAAACGTTTGCCTGTTATTCATGCAAGTTTCAATGACAGTGATGACAATTTCTTTAATTAAACAGGTGTAACCTGTACCCACACATGCTGAATAATTAAAGTTCAATTCCACTGAATGCAAATTTAGCAGAGACAATGAGAACACCCAGGAGAAACTGTTATTACATTTTGTTACAGTAAATGTGGTAAAGGTTAATAGCCCTCCACATCCAAAAATAAATACATAAATAAAAGTCCCATAAAAGAGTGACAAATCAGCCAGTAGGAAAATTTATACACTATGATCAGTGAGGGGAAAACAAACCAAGAGAGACTCAAGCAAGACAAAAATGTGTTCGGTGCCGAATCTTTTGAAACCCACTATGTGATAGCCTTTGGAATCATCTGAACTCAGGGCCAGTAAACTCTGATATGATGGCCAGTCCACTTTGCGACATATTCACTCTTTTATCAGTTCTATTGAATTTTAGTTCTAAAATATAAGAGTTTCCAGATCTGTAAGTCACATTCCTGTTTGAGAGGGGTGGCTTTAAAACCACCACACAGAACCTTTCGGAATAACCAGCCCATGGCATTTGTTACAACTGAATACCTTGAATTTGTGGCTGATCAAGAATTTGAGAAATCAAACTGAGTTCTTCTGAAACTGCAAAAACCGTGTATGGACATGTCAGGCTCATTTGCTCAGACCCACCCTTAATTTCCTACTGACTTCAAGAAATCGCTTTGCCCTTTTCCCACGGCCAGATTTAATGCTCTATTGCCAACCCAGCTTCCATCCAAATATGCAAAGGGGTGTTCTGTTTTATAAACTTCTCTTCACCTAAGAGAAGACTTGGGGTTTGTCACGATGCCAAGCAAGAGATTTTCAAACCAATATCACGCATGAGACAAGAACAGCAGACAGAAGATGAACGTCCTTATCACGGCAGTCACACGATGTGGAAGCGCACAGTGACCTGCTGGGGTGACTCCACTCCTCTCATACCTAGGGTTCAGGACTGTTGGTAGGAGTGCCACAGAGATCTGGAAAAAGAGTAAGGTGTCACTAACCAGTAAATCCCAGGCCACTGAGCCGGTTTCTCTCCTCAGAAAGCCCATGCCAGCAGCAGCACATTTTTTAAAGATTTTCTTATTAAAAATTATAAATACATGGAAAATTAGAACGGAACACATTTTCAACACCTACATGGATCCCAAGCCCAGTTTCCAGAAAGATTCACGGGCCAACCCTACTGTCTTCATCCCATCTTTCAGCCTTTTTTGAGCAAGCATCATTTGAGACCTCCACAGGATTTGGAGCATTTAAGGATGATGCATGCAGGGCATTTCACGGTTAGAAAGGTGCAGATGCTGTGTAGGGAGGCACTAGCTATTTTGATTCACATTACTTTCCTTTCTAAAGCAAGGGTAGCAGTTCTATTTAAGAATGGCTGTGAATTACTTTAGCTACATAGTCTTTTTAAGTCTTCCCCTCTTACGTTGAGAAGTCAGACAGAAGTGAAGATTCTCCCTCATTTAAATGTCAGCTAGCCTCTTCTAGGGACTTGCTATCTTACACCACGAGTTCTTAATATGTTTCTAAAGGTTGTGATTGTATATTTGCACAGAGTGATTAATATAGAATATATTTATTTATGTTTCCAAGAAGATCCTTACATCTCTAGGATACAGGATTGCCACTCACAATCCACAGCCTCATGCCCGCTACCTTTATGAACACAGATGTATTTTTGAGTCATAATCTATATTATATCATGGTTTTAGTCATTTTAATTTAAGATATCAAAGTGACTCTTTGGAGATGCAGGGGTTGACACAGAAGATGTCACTGGAGAAACCTCATGAAGTTACTTCCCCCACTCCTTTTGTCTATGAAAAAAATGAGAATAAGCCTGACTCCCCTGCCATACACCATGAGTAGAGTGTGCTCAGTGGTCCTTCTGCCTAGTGCATGACACCACAGTGGCACCCACAGATCCAGGCAGTGCCCTTCCTCACCCATCAGATGACAGCAGTGCTTATAAGATTCTCTCTGCTATGGCATTTTATAATTCAAACATGGCCACCCTGAGATGTAGACGGGTCCTCTCCAGCATTCCCCATTTATATCTGTGCATGAGGGTGAATGCCTGAGCCTTGATATGTTGAAGAGCCAGTCTGGCCTCATCTGCTCTGCTACAAAGAAAGGGAGACAGTCTAGATAAAGCAGGAAAAAGAAAAACTCATATATACAGTGTGTTTGTTAGATATGGAGAATAAATATCCAGAAAAATCTCTAGTTATAAAAACATTTATTTTCTAAATAATTTTCTAAATAATTATCTCCCTGTGACTAATGGACAAGCATTCCCCCAGTTCTCAGGATGGCAACTCACCCCCACATACCCCATCTCCACATACACACATATATACAGGACACAGCCCTGAGGCACGGTTTACATTGCTGAGATAAGGCACCGGCAAAGCTATAATGGAACATAAGATACACTGAATCTCTGAAATCCAGCTGGTACCCTGCTCTGGTAGAAAGGCCACTGTACTGTTTTGTAGATGACATGTCAAGGCACCAAGAGTTTTTCTGTGAAATGAAAGAGTCACATTTCATGCCATGGGTGTCTGAAGCCATCCCATGTGTTAAATCACAGGAGTAGCATGCCTTTGCTACTCTTCCAGTCACTAGAATTTATTTGTTAATTTGTTTTCCTTGAGACAGCCCATGTGGCCCAGGTTAGTGCTCGCTCGCTCCCTTGTGCTCTCTCTCTCTTTCTCTCTCTCCCTCTCTCTCTCTGTATCTCTGTGTGTGTGTGTGTATTTGTGTGTGTGTTGGAGGGCAGGCACAGGTAATTGTACATTAACCAATAACTACTTCATGAATATATGTTACATACAAGATGCTATTTTGAGAATAGGGAAAACACTCACCTATTGGTTTTAAGGAGACAAAAATTATTTAGAGAATAGACATTACTAGAACTAGAGACATGGCTGGTAGTTTGACATTTTTATCGTTGGGTTTTATTTTAATTTTTTTCTGGCAATAATTTATGTCAGTCTGCATTCTACCTTGCTTTCACAGTAGCTTTCTAAGGAGCTTTGTCTCTGTTAAACACTAATTTGCCCCAGTTTCTGATTTACATATCAGCTGCTGTCTCCATCACAAGCTTCATGAAGGAGCACCTTCTGAGAGAGCTCTATCCACCATGCCAGGGCACAGCGGTGCCTTTGACTCTGTACACCCCAGCTGCTAGGAAGAGTTGAAAAGCAATCCAATTCAGAGTCATCTAGTGTCCACTTTCACGTTAGCAGCTCCATACAGCTCTTAGGTTTATTCTCCAGGGCTATAGTTTCCATTTTTACTTCCAATTACACCTATACAAAAACTGGAGAGAGGGTGCTAACATTACTAAAACTAAGTCATATCGCTAAACCTGGGAACAGTCCTCCCTAGGAAACTGAACTGAGAGGCAGCTCCCAGAGACAGAGGCTAACACCCCAACAGGTCTTTCTGGAATGCCTGGGTGTTCATGTAGTCATTTATGGTGTCCATCAAAGATGACTGTGGCTGATTCAGTTGTTCACAAGCAAGACTAGCAGACAGATTTCAAACACTGCCCATCATATATGCATTAATATCTGACGTACACCTATCTCAGCCGAACTGGCCAAAATACCTCAAAAAGCCTTTCTCTGGGAAGTATGGCTATGAACTTATGTGACTGTCACACTTCTGTAATTAAAGAACTATATAAAGCATCTCAGGCTGTTAAATAATCTGCTCTAATCATTTTTTCCTGAATTTTTCTACAGGCTCCCACTGGAATGGATTTCTAAATAGAAAGCGACCTTGTTGTCTACCCAGAGTAAGAAAACTTGAACTATCTTGTTAGGGGCTTTGTGGCTGTCTTATCTAGAAACTTCTAGTGGCATTAATATGTAGGTACAAGCACACAGTGCTATTCCTTTGAGCACCATATTTGATGTGTCATTGGCCTATGTATATCCTGCTGAATTTGATCTCAGGCTTCTGCATTACTTACAGAGAGCTACACGGGGTAAACCACTGTCTTCATATAAACACATTTATTTTCTTAAGGATGTCTGAGAAGCCCTGCTCAACAGACTCAGCCCGTTCTTATCTCTGTACAAGCGTGTGTGATCATAGAGCAGAGGTATGCTCGAGCACACTGAGGAGGGGCTAGCTAGTAGTCATGGGCTTCATCTGGTCACATAGTAGATAACCTTCTGTTCATTATTTTCCTAGCTTCTACGTAGGCATGCGTGTGTCTAAAGATATAAATAAAGCATGTAGTATTCAAACATGTTGGGACAGAAAAAAAAAACTTTTTAGATGAAGATACTCAGTGGAAAAGAACCTGGAAAAAAATATCCAAATAACCCCCAACCCAAACAAGCAACAAGCATAATGACTCTTCTTTTAAAATAAAAATCCTACCTTCTGTTGTTAGGACAAATACTTAAGCTATGAAAGGCACATCCCTTTCTGGACCAGAATACAAAAATCTAACATCTATGGCTTTGGGGTCACCCAGCTCTGAAAATCAGTGGTAAAGTCAAGCCTACATTCTTTGAAAAACAAAACAAAACAAAGGCAGAGAAGGAAAGTCATCAAGAAGGCTCTGGCTCTGGCTTCTGTAGCTCTCCTTTCTGGCACAGGGGTCTGGTCCCCAGAAGTCTGTGTAAAGTCAGGCTGGCAGTAAGACAGCCAGGCTACCCTGTGGATGAGCTGTGCAAGGCTGAGTGGGAGCTGGTAAGTGAGGCTGGGAGCACGTGTTACATCAGACACAGTACCTGATTTTTCATTGCACAGCATATCAGCTAGATGGTTTGCCTCCTGGGCAATAAGTTCGAATATCTCATCTTCATACTTTTCAATGATGGCTTCACACTGCAGAAACACAATAGCAACGTGTGAGCAGAGACACATGGACAGGGCTCCTTATTAGCACAGACTACTGACATTTTAGAAGCTGAACACAGAAAAGCATGTAACCAAGGAGGTCCATTTTCCTTGGCCCCTTTGGTTTGATACATCATTGCATAAGAGTAACCTTAGTCCAGAAATGCTAATTGTATCATTTTCCTGAGACTTAACTAAATAATTACTCTGTTACAAGGCAGGTGGAGGAGGAGGAGGAGGGAAAATGGCTGGCTGTGTTTGTTTCTCTTCCTAAAGTCTGGAGTGCAGCAGGAAGTAAAAGAAAGCTTTCCTTTCCTGGGCTTCAGCATCTTAAATACCACATTTCCTGGAAATGTTTAAACCGGTTCCCTTCCAATTGAACATAGTAATCCACTTTGTGGTTTGAAAATTTGAAACAACGGAGGCTCCTCTGCCTTCATAACATAGCACCTGCCAGATGCCCCTGCCAGATGCAGCAGAGCACTGTGCTTGCCTTGCTGATCAAGGGACTTTCTTTGTAGACCCTTTAGGAACCTAGCTCAAATCTTGGGTTTGCTTTTCAGAGCAAATAAAAAATAAAAATAAAACAAGCTGACACTTCAGGCAGGAGGAAGCACAAAGTTGTCATGGGGTCTGAAAGTGTTAAATTTTGTGTGTAGTTATTTCTCAAGAACGACCAGGCGGCCTTCTTTGGAACTCGGAGGTTACTTACTGAGGGCCATCCACTGGAGACTTGTAAACCATGTCTGAGTTCATTAAGCAAGACTCTAAGATTTTAAAATGGCATTTAAAAATATTTAAATTCCACTATAATGTGTTTATTGAAAACCTGTGAAAGACAAACACGCTCACATCCGTGTCCGGGTTCCATGGGACTTTTAGCCCTGAATCATTGCCCTCGCTTTTTAATTAAAATGAAATCTCCAAATGTCAGCTACAGCCCCATGTTGGGGCTGAAGCAGGCCTGACATTTTGGCCACTGTGTGAACTTAATAAATTTTTTAAACAAGGCCTGCCCATCACTGTGTGATTCTACAGCAATGCATTTTTGCAAGGCACACCCTAGTAAGACAGAGGTTAACTTTTTGTAAAATCAGCTTTAGCTGATTTAGCTTTAGCTCTTGACCCACTTGGTGTAGCCTAGCCTGAGATACAAAACTTGAATTAACCCTAGGAAAACACTCTTCCCGAGAAGCCTGGGGGGGGGGGGGGGGAGAAAGGATTTTTGGGGCCACTGCTCCAACATTTATCTATATATATATTTGTTAACGACTCTTGGCCTCCATTCGGATTTCAGCTGAGAAACCACAACCCCTGCTTCCTTAGGCAACAAGAAAGACTGAGCTCTCTCCATACCAGCAGAATACCCAGACAAGCAATGTGCAAATGGTGTCCATGTCCCCAGGACAGGGAACACAAGGCACCTTGCTTTTATAAAACTCCCTTCACCTTCCCCACAGATCACTGAAGCATGCCACCACCCCTGAGATGTCTCACAAGCCAAAGCACCAAGTGTTCTATGAAGACTTAACCTGAGGGGCAGCACAGGACAGCAGAGCTGTGAGTACCTGACTGTGCACTGTTCACCAACCACTCAAGAGTAGCTCCAGGAAGGCAAGGGGAACCCCAACAGGCTCTTAGAAGGGGGCTTACCGCGAATTTCAAAGGTCTGAAGGCATCAGAATAAAAGAAGAACTTTTTATATTCTTTGTATATTTTGTCTCCCTTCCTCGGAGCATATCTCCTGAAATACTTCTGCTTGGTCACTGGGTCGTCCTCCAGCTGGTAATCGTTCATTCGCACACACACTTTATCCAAAAGGTCGATGAGGAACGCCTCAGACTGGGCCAGGGGAACCTACAAGAAGAACAGAACCAGCCAGGACACTTGCCCACGCCCACGCGGGTCCAGTGAACAAGTGAAGGGACGGCTTCCCGCAGCTGCATCATTCTTTATGCAGCTTAAAGCAGGCTTAAATTCTAGTGAGAAACTAACGTGCTTGACAGTGGACAGTAAGAGACAGAGAAATCTAGAAGCTGTACTTATAGATATTTTTAAAAGTTGTTGAGTAAAGTTGAAGCACAGAAAATAGGAGGAGAGGGGGGCGTCGAGAGCGCATCAGTTCTGTGGGGAAGCCACACTTCTGCCCATCCCGCGTCGCGCTGCCCCCTCGCCTTCCGGACTTCCCGAGGAGGCTATGCGGGGTCCACGCCGAGGTTGTCAGGGGCAGCAGGGCCCGGGTTGCCCCTCATCGGCCTCGGCTTGCTCTGGGAACAGCTGGCGCGCGTCCCGGGAGCCCCTCTCCCTCCAGGACCTGCCGGGGCGCGCTGGGATCCGTGCCACCACCTCCGCCCCGGGCGCGGGTCAAAGAGCACCCCGCGCCCTTGGAAACCGAGACAAAACCTTGTGCGGCGTCTAGACGGGTCAAGGTGCAGGAGGCCGGGTCCCTGCGGCTCCTTCCGGAAGGGGCGTGGAGCCGCCAAGGGCGTTCGTCCGGGCCCGCGGCTTTGCGGGCTTTCTCTCTCTCCACCCTCTGCTGATCAAAGAAGGAAGTTTGCATGACAACTGCGCTGAAAGGGGCTGCATGACAAATGAACTCAGTTTCTGCAGTGTTGATATATCCAGCTCCCTTTGTCCCCTTTCACACGCAGTGTGAACCCTTCCGGTGCCAACGACTGCGCGACATTCACTGGCGCGCTCGGGGCGCACAAAGGGTCCCGACGTTTCCCCGCCATCTGGCCGCAAAGCCGATCCGCAATTAATTTGAAAGCACGGATGGCGGAGCCCGAGAGGAACACTCCCTGATCGCCGCCGCCCCCAGCGTCCACCAGGAACCGACCCCAGGCACGCACTTTACCCAGAGCGCAGGGACGGAGCACGAGGACCGCGCCGCACCTGCTGCGGCCCAGGTGAACCTCAGGCCACCGGAAACTCTCAAGGCTCTTGCTTCGCAAGAGCAATTAATTAAATGCGTCTGCGAACTAAAATGAGAACACTCCACAGCAGGTGTCAAGTTTTTTTTTTTCTTCCAAATTCAGTAAACTAAAAATAAATAAATGTCTACAGTGAAAAACCGAGATTCTACGATGGCACTTTCAAATACAAATGACATTTTTAATCTGTGCTTTTCAAGCTTTATAAGTTGCAAAGAAGAAATTCACAGGTTTACTGGCACATCTGAAAATCGGATGACACTCCGGTAAACTCTGAGGGGCCACTGGGAAAGGCGCGAGATCGCAAAGGTGAATTCTCACATGAAAGACTCAAAGCAGGTCTTTAACACAACGAGGGCTCGGATTTTCCGGGATGCCAGACTGTTGAGCATCTTTCCTTAACTGTTACGTAAAAGTGTCAGTTTATAGTTGTCCACAAAGCAGAATTTTAAGTCAAGGCGAAAGAGGGTCGTTCATAAAAAAAACCTAGTAGCAACTAGGAAGTTCATTCTCTCCTTCCCTCTCCCAGGAAAAAAGCAAGCAGGTTCTGTGTGGGAGTGGGGCAGGGTCTTGGGTGGGACGTCTCAGGCATAGGGAAAGGGCCCTGGGAAGACCAGTCCAGTTACCAGGTCGGAAGGTCCTCACATACTAAGTGTGTCTTCACCTCCTTAGAAACTGTTCTGTTTTTCTTCCCTTTTCAAGTTGACCTAATACCCAGATCTGTGTGCAGAAGAATGCTGAGTTTTATAAGTTTGTTTTAAAGTATAACCTTACACCTTTGGATAGGGAGGCAGTGTCCCCTCCTTTAGCACAAATAGGTGTGTGTGTGTGTGTGTGTGTGTGTGTTTGTGCGTGCGTGCGTGTGTGTGTGCGCGCGCGCGCGCGCGTGAATTTCTACAGGTTTTGTTTTGCCTTTTTTTTTTTTTTAAGTCTGAAGATTGACAGCTTTTGAATGGCGTTAGCTAGCTAGCCTTTTGCAGTAGTCTTTAAAATCAGGCGCAGTTGCTGCTGGGGGCTTACAGGATGCTAGATAAGCATCCCCGGAAAGGAAAAGGGCCCTCCCAACGTGATGGTGCCAAAGAGGTCATTTTACCGAAGAATCTCCAAATTTTGATCTTAAAAATCCCCAAGCACCGTGTATTGGGAAAATATTTTAAAAAGATGTTTCTCATCACAGCTCTTCAAACATGTATTAACATTACATTAATATGACTGTACTCAGCTGACCCACCTTTGGTATATTTAAAGACTGTTCATAGAATAATTGACCCCCGGGCCCCCCAACCCCCTACCCCCGATTGTTCGAATTCTAAGAGTGCAGTACGTAGTGAGACAAGTGGAATAAGAACCAAGTCTTTCTTTGTACACAGTGAAGGTTTTGAATGGGACTTGTCAATAAAGCGACTCCCTTTGTGATCTTCCAGGAACCTCGCCTCTGCAGGCAAGGACTGTCTCAGAGATACTGGCCTCATTAAAATATGAATGGAACAGGCCGCCATCACCACTGCTGTGTCGGTCGAAAAACCGTTCATGCTTCTGGAACAGTTTTCTTCCTGTTTTATGGGGACTTTTATAGCATGTTAGAAATGTAAAAGTGATCTGGGATGTTTTCCTTACTATCCTGGGGAACTACAATCAACGTAAACCCAACACCTCCCAGTTTTGAAGCCCTCCTACACCTCTAAATCTCATGTGGCACATGCAGTATCTACCCCACCCCCTTAGGCTTCTCCTAGCCACTGGCTTGTGAAGTGAGCAAGGCGAAACAGGGTAGGAGGTATCCACACCACAACTTTGAAACGGAAGGAAGGAAAGTATCCGAAAATTCTGGTTTGGATTTGTCCACAAGTCTGCAGCAAGGGAGTTACAAAGCACTATGACTACCCTTTAATAACAGCCAATTACAGCATGCTCCATGTTTTTCATTACTGTGTCTCTGTTAATCTTGTAGTAAATTTCTTGCTTGATAGCTATCACAACCAGGCAGGAATACAATTATGTCACAGCACAATGGACAAGCAGACTCTGGTTGTGATGGGTCCCTCTTTGCCACCACAGTCTGACAGTCGCCAATAAACTTCATTCATCTTCATGGTTATTTTGTACTTTTCCTTCAGACATGAAGGTGGCATTTAACCTGCTTAGTGGTTGATAATTTCATATTGTTGCAAATATTTTCCTTTCTTGAGGGTTAGTTAATGTAGCAATTATTAGCGCTTTACAGCAAATATTGGATACAGTTTAACAGTTATAACTTTCCATCTGAAAAGAATGGGCTCATCACTGGTACTGGTTAAAAGTCAGTATTTAGATTCAAAAAGTTACAGCACCTTACCTCACTTAGGCTTCGATTCAGAAATTCTTGTAGGCTGATGAGACATGTAACTAGCCTGTGTATTAATTGACTGCTGTGAGTTTGTTGTATAACATTTCTTCATTCAGTATGCAAATTGTATCAACTAGTTTTATAAGACAATATTATTACTGTTCTAAAGGAATTCACTTTGATGAGAAATAATAAATACTGGATTTCCAGTATTGTACACAGCAGGGAGAAAATTAGTCATGCCTGAACCAAACCAATAAGAGACTTTTTCTGGTACTATATTTAAAAAGCAGCTGGAACATCACAGAATTCTCATTGCTGGTGTTTCAAGATTCCAAAAACTTCCCGTTTGTACAGGTAGGTCTGTGGGTTACACAGGCCCAGCAGTCACTACAGTATCCTTGCCTTTAAAGAAAAACCATTTCTTACAATCTGAATATTGGCTGATTTGAAAAGCTATTTTTGCAAATGTTTTCTGTTCTCACCATTGGAGTGTGAGAGTACCTATCAGTAACATGCATTCTTAGGGAGTTGAAAAACAGTAGCAAAAAGAGAACACTGTGATTTAGGAAATTTCCCCCCCAGACTCCAGTCACATTTTTATATTATTATTATTATTCTGGAAGTTATCTTCAACTTAACAGTGGCAAAAGAGAATTTAAAAAACTCATTCTGTGGAGTAGCATTGATGACCTCTGGATGGAGGCAGCTATCTAACTCAACTTCATTTCTAAAGTTAAAAAGGATGTATATTTTTCTCACTATTAAGTACTAAATTGACACTGCTGTTAGGTTTCTCATTCAAAAATACTCTGCTACTTTTTTAAACCTATTAAGTCTTGAACATATGACAAAAAAAAAATGATATGCACAGATATCCACGTGGATACAGGGCCACTTTCCAAGCTCTGTGAGGTCCTGGTCCAGGTACACTTTCACCGTGAGCTTAGCTTTGTTCTGTACCTAGCAGTGAGGAGTCCTGCTACGAGAAAGCCAGAGTGCCCAGTTGCAGACCAGAGGAAGATGAAGTTGTTCATTTAAGGCTGAGCAAAGCTGGAAACCAGCCGGAGCTACAACATAAGTCTCTGAGCAGCCTGAGATATAGTACTTGGTCTTGAAAGGTTAAAATGTAAATAAAAATAAAAACATTTTGCTTAATCATTCACTAAATAATTACTGGGCCTTATCTATGCTACAGACAAATGCATTTCCTCAAATACAAACTTTTAAAAATTATATTATTGTTTTATTTTATATGTATGGGTATATGCATGTACCACATGTGTGCCCGCAGAGGGCAAAATTATGAGCTGCCATGTGGGTCCTGGAAAATGAACCCAGTCCTGTGAAAGAGCACCCAGTGCTATTGACTGCTGAGCTATCCCTCCAGCCCCAAATAAAGATTTTTCCTAAAGACTCTTCATGTTTCTAAATTAACACTGAAATGAAATGTTTTAACTAGACTGTGTTCCCAGTGACATCGAATGGTGGTATTGTGGCCATGTCTATGTGTGGCTGCCAGAGGCTGCTAAGCACTATTGCTGCCTCCTCAGTTTATCGTTTCCTTCCAACCCAGCCTTGCCTTTCATTGTAGACAGCTGAGCCAGCCAGGCCAAATGTGGTCCACTGCAGGAAGTGGGTAGCCGTACAGCTACTTTGTCTTCTCCATGCCATGGGCATGTGGCACAGATGTGGTAAGATTGCCTGGTGAAGCCTATTAAGTCTAAGAGGAAGATGGTCTGGGACTTGAATAATGAGTATCATCTCCACAGAAGGAAAGCGCACACAAACATCTATTCCCACATCCACAGACATGCTTTCACACACACATGTAGACATGCTACACATCAATATACAGCTGCTCAGACACAGCACACATACAAACAAACTCACACACACACATGCACGCACACATAGACACTTGCACACACACACAAAGACAAATTATGCAGAGAGTACCAACTGGCCTCTTAGCTGACAATAAACCTGAAGGTACTCTGTGACTGGCTTCTGGGTGGGGCTAAGCAACGGCTGCGGCAGACTGCATACTAGGTTCCCATCCCTTATGAGAGACTGCTGGAGCCTCTCATGAAAGTCCCTGATCACCTGGCCTCCACACCTCCATCCTGGTCTCAAGCCCCCAGCTCACAGGGCTCTTTCATAGCCTAAGAACAAGCTTGTGTTCTGTGAATGAGTGGCTATCTCCTAGGCCCCTAAAGGCTGAGGATGCCCTGTGAGCCCGAGGACACCCTGGAGAGTTGGCAGAGGCTTTATACCCCTCTCTGATATGTTCCTGTACCGTTCCTTTCCTTGTTCAAAGAATCTAGGGACGGCAGAGCTTCTGAGCTCAGGTCGCTGGTTTGAGCCCTGATCCCCTTCATATGATAGGAATCTTGGTGAGCAGAGGCTGAGCAACTTCCTGGGCCACCTACATGACCATGCCT
This sequence comes from Mus caroli, assembly GCF_978045245.1. Lineage (NCBI taxonomy): Eukaryota > Metazoa > Chordata > Mammalia > Rodentia > Muridae > Mus > Mus caroli. The sequence goes on from NW_028227259.1 coordinate 30,699,204, forward strand.
CTTGGCAGGCTATTTTCATAGCTACAAGCAGGGGGAGAAAAGGGCTCAAACTGGGCTGAATTGAGACCTTCCTACAGCATAGTGGAGCGAGCCTCTTTCCAAAGGCCAGCCATGTGTCCTGATTCCTGGAGGTCACAGAGAGAAAGCTCTTCTTTTCACCTGTCTGCCTATGTATGTATGTATGTATGTATATATGTATCTATCTATCTATCTATCTATCTATCTATCTATCTATCTATCATCTATTTTTATCTTTTAAAATCTGTCTTTATGTCCTGGCTGCCTCAGCCTCCCAAGTGCTTCTTTCCATACAGTTGTACCTATTGTGCCTATCCGAGACAGCTTTCCCTTTGCCCTGACAGCACCCCTAAGCTGCTGTGACTCCTTGCTTTCTGGACATGGCCCTGTGTCTTGGAGTTCTGTTTTTCAACCAACTCCAGCAGCATCTGTTTCTTGTCATGCCCACCTTAGAGGGCAGGGTGGAGGCTGACTGGTGTTCTTCCCAACTCTTGTCTCCAGGATCTTCTATAAATGACACGTTTATAAATATAAATAGGCTCTTGGAAGAGGGAATCGAGATTAAGTGATATTTGGGGGGTGTGGCCCTTTTCACTGTGCATGTCTGTTTCCTTACAAGGAAAGGAGATTGGAGCCCGGTGAGGTGGCATCCACACCTTTAATCTCAGGTAGAAACTAGAAACCAGCATGGCCTATAAAGTGATTCTAAGTCACCCAAGGCTACATAGTGAGACCCCGTCTCAAAAATTAAAATAAAAAGAAGAGACAATTCAGACACAGATGCACAGAAAGATTATAAAGACGGAAGAGAGCATCTATAAGCCAGAAAGACTACAGAGGTGCTAGGCTCCCGGTCCACCTAAACTCTGACTTCAGCCTCAGGAAAACTGACTAGTGTATCATCTGTGGGACTTTGTTATGGGGACCTAGCTAACACACATGGATCCTGAAGACTAGGCTCCTGCTTTTCTGGCTATAGTGCAGGCCCAACACACTGAACATCCCTAAGGCTTAGGTTAGAGTGGTTTGCAGAGATCCCAAATGCAGAGACAGCTGTCCAGGCCAAGTCCTAAGGAAGATACCACTTGCCCAAGGAAGCTTTGCCTCCTGCCATCCTCAGTGTAGCCTGATGGGAAAGGAGCCTCGTTGGGACTGGTTTAAGTACAAGTGTCTAGTCCGACTATTCTTACCCAACCGTGGGTAAGGCTGCCAGTAACCTTTGTCTTCCCAGCATCTTCTTGGGTCAGTGGGGCCATGGCAACACCATTCTGTGTTTGACTAGGCCAGGCACGCTGACAAAAGCAGGATATTGTTATTCCCTTCTGAAGGGGAAGACTGCCTTATAAATTATATACTTTAATGATACAAATTTCAGGAGATGGGGTGCCTCTGTACTCATCACAGACAAGTGATGGGGAGGGACTGTTATTCTTGACATGTTAACAAGCACAGCTGTTGGTGAGCTCTAGTCAGCACACAGTCACCCCCTGTACCCCAAAGCTTTCACTTCTCCCTCTCCAGCATCTCGTGGCTTGAGATTCTGGGATGGGTGGCAATGGTTCCCCAAGCATGTTCTGGGACCAGCACCGGCAACTTTGCTTTAGGATCCTAGATGCATCACTTTGTCAAAGCTTGGTCAAGACAGAGCAGGAGGGTGGGAGAGATTGTTGCTTATGGTGCCTTAAAAGTATCATTGTGTGTGTGTGTGTGTGTGTAGTGGGTAGATGCTTTGGAACTAGAGCTGCCTACCCATCTTAGTGCTGGGACCACAATAACAATGTGGTCAACGATGCCCTCAACTACTGAGGCATCTCTTCAGCCCCTGATGTGACTTCAAATTGTGTGTGTGTGTGTGTGTGTGTGTGTGTGTGTGTGTGTGCTGCATCTGGAAAGAGCAGGCCAGCAAAACCTGGGGGGAGAGCCATTTAGCATTAGGACCAAGAGGTCTTGAACCCAAGCAACACACACACACACACCTTAGTTTTGAGACTCATTTCATCCAGAGCAGCCCCTACTGAGTGCCAGAAACCCTACTATTTCATGATTTTGTCCACCTCATGATAGCAACAGTGAGGTGGCCAAAATCAAGAACAAAGAGCTTAGGGTGGCAAAGATGCCTTAGAGGTCAGAACACTTGCAACACAAACCCAAAGCCTGAACTGGATCTCGATCTCATGGTACATGGAGAGAAGTGATTCCTGAAAGTTGTCCTTTGATCTCTACATGTGTACTATGGCACATGCGTGTCCCGTTCACACACACACACACACACACACACACACACACACACACACACACATATGTACAGTCACACATATATAATAATTACCAACTTTAAATTTTGTAGAACTTGGGTGTAGCAAGTGGAAGAGTACTTGCCTGGATAAGGCAGGGTGTGAGTTCCACCCTCGGGAAGGCAAGCACAAGCAGACTGAGATGTTGACTAAGGAGACAGGAGACAGAAGCAGGGAAGCGGAGGGGTCAGGCAGTTCACTAAGCCTGTTGTGTTGTGATATCCTTTGTGCTGCTGCAAAATTGAACACTTCTCATCCCTGTTGGTTCTTTCTTAATTTCATTCTTTCCTCCTATAAGTGCTTGGGGTTCATCAGCAACTTCTCAGGAGACACGTGCTAGGCTGAGATGCCCTCCTGACTGTGCCTCCCTACTGTCTTTGGGAAAGACTTCTCAGCAGACTCAGTCCTTGGGTTTGATGTTTAACAGTAGGTTGCTGTACTTCTTCTCAGCTCAGAAGTTTGTCTCAGAAATATCAGGTCATGACGAGACAGGCTCGATTGCAAATAGAAAGGGGTGATTGGGATTTGAGGGGTGGATTATTTAGATTCTCGTGGCTCTCTATACTAAGGAGCATCTCCTCAGATCTGGATAGGATGAGTGTGAAATATAAGGCACACATCTTAGATCTCAGCACCAGGAGACAGAGGAAAGCAAACCTCTACTAATCCAAGACCAACCTGGTCTACCCAGAGATTTCCAGGCCAACCAAGGCTCTATAATGAGACCTTATCTCAAAAGTATCCAAGCAAGCAAGCAAGCACAAAACATCAGGGACAAGCCCAGTCTATGTCTGCGTCCCCAACAAACAGTGGCTGTATTAGTAAACTCATCCTGTCCTCAATTAAATAACTTTGACATTGTTGTTTACCTTTTCTGGAGCCATTAGTAGTTGTGTGACACATAGTCAATGTGTTCGCCACCCAAGAATTTAATAAAATACAAGTGTTTACCCCAGCAATGGGATCCAGACACGAAGGGAAAAATCTACTCAAAAGATGAACATTCTGAGGAAGCAAGCTGCCCCTTCCAATGCTGTGATTCCAAGGTTCCACTGAGCATCCCACAGGGAAGCAGTTAAGCTCATGGACTGGTGAGATGGCACAGTGGGTGAAGATGCTTGCTACGTAAGGTCCTGAGTTCAATCCTTCAGACCCACAGTGTGGAAAGAGAAAACAGAGGTCTTTGACTTCCTTTTTAAAAAAAAATTGTTTGTTTGTTTGTTTGTTATATGTAAATACACTGTAGCTGTCTTCAGATACTTTTTCTTATCTCTCCAGCCCCCCTCGCTGGGTCCCTGCTCACTGGGGCCCTGCTCACTGTAGCTGCCTTCAGACACCCCAGAAGAGGGCATCAGATCTCATCAAGGATAGTTGTGAGCCACCACATAGTTGCTGGGATTTGAACTCAGGACCTTCAGAAGAGTAGTCAGTGCTCTTAACCGTTGAGCCATCTCTCTCCAGCCCAGTCTTTGATTTCCTTATGTGTGCTGTGACAAATGTGTGCTGAGACATAGACAGACACATACACACAAGCAAACAAAACAAAACAAAACAAAACTCCTATGAGTCCCCTGCCCCAAAATTCAGGGTTTATTACCCAGTACCTTGATTTGGAGATCTAGGGTGGTGATAACATTTAAAACTTATCAATAGGGCTGGAGATATGGCTCAGTGGTTAAGAGCACTGATTGCTCTTCCAGAGGTCCTGAGTTCAAATCCCAGTAACCACATGGTGGCTCACAACCATCTCTAGTGAGATCTGATGCCCTCTTCTGGTATGTCTGAAGACAGCTACAGTGTACTTACATATAATAAATAAACAAATCTTTATTTTTTTAAACCTTATCACTAACAGTGCTCTGAGTATTGTGTATTGTGGTATGTTCTCCTGGTGGGTTCATTTTTCCTGGCATATTGCTAGCTGCAGATATCAGGAATAGGATGCCCCAGACTTACATGCATTTCCCCATGTGCTATCTTGAATGCTGTCTTTCTAGGTAAAGACACGAAAGGGAAGATGGCTAACAGATGTCAGGAATGCAAATATAAACCAAAACAGTGAGCAGGTCCTTCCTGATGGCTTTTCTCACTTTGGAGAGGGATAGCCACCAGGAGATCACTAATTGGGACTTCCTAATCCTCCACCTGTGCAGACTTTCTTCAATTCAGTTGAAAAGGGGTAAGAAGGTGGGGTAGGGACGGAGAGACAGAGACAGAGAGAGTTGGGTACTGCCTTCTGTGCTGGCTGGGTGGTTGCATTGCCTTCCTGAAGACCTGTCTCAGCATCACTGGGAAGTAGCCAGAGGTCACCTTCTTTGCCCTTCACACAATTCATTATCATATTTATTTGGATGTTGGTCTCTTCTTAATCACAGCTGATTCTTCAGCCCTAGTGACAGTATCCATTGTCCCAGCAAAACAGAAGTTTCACCTCAGCGATTTATTTCAGGCAATATATGTGAAACCTATTCAAATGTCTCTGTCCATATACGTGTTCTGCACTATTTAAGGTTAGTAACTCTGGGAGAGAACATCAATATAAACCTAGACTTACCTAGAAAGATGGAGTTTTAATTGTGAAAATGCTTCCTTAGATTGGCTGGTAGGCATTTCTGTGGACATTTATTGCTTAATAATTGGTGTGGAAGGGTCCAGCCCATTGTAGGTGGTTATACTCTTAGGTAGCTGGTCCTGGGGAGTGTAAGAAAATAAACTGAGCAAGCCAGGAGGAGCAAGCCAGGAAGCAGCATTTCTCCATGGTTTTCTGCTTCGGTTCCTGTCCAGACTTCATTCAATGATTAACGGGGATGTGGAACTGTGAGCTGAAATAAACCTTTTCTGTTCATATTGCTTTTGCTCATAGTGCTTTATCACAGCAACAGAGACCTAAGGTAACCTTCCTTCCAAATATTGCATTGGGATGGCACAATCTCCCTGCCAGCTCATACTCCAGCTAATTTACTCCAGGTGAGAGAATTCTTGATTGTGAGAGGGATCATGATTGTAAAGGCCAAGTGCACTGAATACATCTCTATCAGGAGCTCTAGGCTAGGGATGATGGAGACAAAGACCAGCACTACATTTCTATTGATGAGACCAAACTTCTTACTATGCCAGGGACAAAAGAATGATGGGAAAAATCTAGTCTGGATGGAGAGTCAATTGAAATGGGCCTGGAGGTCCCACCTGGTCACTATGTCCCCAGCAGGGTAGACATGGGGTCAGACAGAAGTCATGGCAGTGACCAAAATGAAGGGGACCCTGTCCTGAGACCCATGGTCTGGACCTGAAATCACATGCAGAACACATAGCCTTGAGGGTGGCCTTCTCTGCTGCAGGGCCCTGGCCATAGACTTCTTGTGGGGAGTTCTGGGATAAGAGCTGATTTTTTGTTTGTTTGTTTGTTTGTTTGTTTGTTTTGTTTTGTTGTTGTTTGAAACCAAGCTTTTCTGTGTAGTCTTGGTTATCCTGGAACTCACTCTGTAGATCAGGCTGGCCTTGAACTCAGAGATCTGTGTGCCTCTGCCTGGGATTAAGGACGTGTGCCAACGTTGCCTGGCAAGAGCACCTTTTTGTATTTATGAAGAGTAGAAAAGGTACTTCTACAGTGGGGGAGGGTGTAAAGCTTACATCTCAGCATCTAAAAGTTCTTTTTTGTGGTACTGGAGATTAAACCCAGAGCAAGAGCTCTACACTGAGATACATCCTCAGGCCACTTAAGCACAGCTTTGTTCACTTACAAACTGTCCGAAGCTAAAGGGTACAATTGGGTGTGCCTTGGAGCTGGTGACATCCTCACTCTTTACAGGTAATGCCCTGCTCTGATACTATTCTCCTCTTCATGTGACTTCACATTCTGCTCCTCAGCATGGTCCTGCACCAAGTATAACACAGCCTTACCCATAGTGGGATGTCACCTATCTTGCTGCATTCTCCTCACTCCTCTGGAAACCAATGGCAGTGCTATCCTGGAAGACACACCTGTAGCTCCACATTTGTACAACATGCATACACACGCACATGGCTGCACATGCATGCATACACATGCAAGCACACACTCACACATGCATTCACACACTCACAAATGCTCTCGCATGCACATGCATGCATGCAAATACACACGTATGTCTGAGAGCACCAAGTTGCTTCTCTTGGCATGTCCTAAGGAATCTTTCCCATCAGGCCACGGGCATACCTGAAGAAGTAAGGATCACATGTGATATGGGCCAAGAAACCAGAGTCATACGAGAAGCTTTTTCGGTGTGATGATACCTCATGGGTCACTCACTCCACTGGGTGGACCATTGAGAAAACCCTCAGTGGTTTTATTCCCCTGGATCCTTCCCTTGCTAAACTCCTCTGACTGACTTGAGGGTGCAATGGGGAGACAGCAGGACTAGGCACCTCTGAAGGTCTCTACACTAATCATTCAGTTTTTCTCCACAGAGGGGAAAGAGCCTCTGGAAACAGGTTTCTTGTCCAGGGTCACAGGCCTACAAACTGAAGGCAGAAGAGAAGCCAGGTCAATCAGATGCTAACAGCCCTGAGCATCAGAGGCCACAGTGGTGAGGGTACTGGGTACCCTGCAGAGTATGACACTGCGCTAATCCCTCGCTTGTCCATTCACACAGCAAGCTAGTTCCAGCCATCTCTGGACACCTGTCCTATGGCCACAGCTCCACAACAGCATGCTGGACTCATTCTTCTTCCAAAATAATTGGTACCCTTTATTTCCTTCAAAGAAACCAACTCAAAGCATACTTATTCTAACTGCTCTGGTGCTAGGGCATGGTAGCGTCCATTGTGCCACACAGCTCCATTTGTCCCAGGGGGGAAACAGGCAATCCTTTAAGAATTTCTCCCATTGTCCTCCAATCTTCTCATGATTTGTGGATCCACACGATTCTTTTTTTTTTTTCTTTTTCCAATTTTTTTAATTAGGTATTTTCTTCATTTACATTTCAAATGCTATTCCGAAAGTCACCCATGCCCTCCCCACCCCCACTCACCTACCCACTCACTCCCACTTCTTGGCCCTGGTGTTCCCCTGTACTGGGGCATATAAAGTTTGCAAGACCAGGGGGCCTCTCTTCCTAATGATAGCCAACTAGGCCATCCTCTGCTACATATGCAGCTAGAGAGACAAGCTCTGGGGGTACTGGTTAGTTCATATTGTTGTTCCACCTATAGAGTTGCAGACCCCTTTAGCTAGTTTCTCTAGCTCTTCCATTGGGGGTCCTCTATTCTATCCAATAGCTGACTGTGAGCATCCACTTCTGTGTTTGCCAGGCACTGGCATAGCCTGACAAGAGACAGCTATATCAGGGTCCTTTCAGCAAAATCTTGCTGGCGTATGCAATAGTGTCTGTGTTTGGTGGTTGATTATAGGATATATCCCCAGGTGCAGCAGTCTCTGGATGGTCCATCCTTTAGTCTTAGCTCCAGACTTTGTCTCTGTAACTCCTTCCATGGGTGTTTTGTTCCCAATTCTAAGAAGGGGCAAAGTGTCCACACTTTGGTCTTCATTCTTGAGTTTTATGTGTTTTGCAAATTCTATCTTGGGTATTCTGTTTCTGAGCTAATATCCACTTATCAGTGAGTACATATCAAGTGAGTTCTTTGTGATTGAGTTACCTCACTCAGGATGGGACCCTCCAGATCCATCCATTTGCCTAGGAATTTCATAAATGAATTGTTTTTAATAGCTGAGTAGTACTCCATTGTGTAAATGTACCACATTTTCTGTATCCATTCCTCTGTTGAGGGACATCTGGGTTCTTTCCAGGTTCTGGCTATTATAAATAAGGCTGCTATGAACATAGTGGAGTATATGTCTTTATTACCAGTTGGAACATCTTCTGGATATATGCCCAGGAGAGATATGGTTGGGTACTGGGGTAGTACTATGTCCAATTTTCTGAGGAGCCGCCAGACTGATTTCCAGAGTGATTGTACAAGCTTGCAATCCCACCAACAATGGAGTGTTCCTCTTTCTCTACATCCTCGCCAGCATTCGCTGTCACCTGTATTTTTGATCTTAGCCATTCTGACTGGTGTGAGGTAGAATCTCAGGATAGTTTTGATTTGCATTTCCCTGATGACTAAGGATGTTGAACATTTTTTCATATGCTTCTCAGTCATTCAGTATTCCTCAGTTGAGAATTCTTTGTTTAGCTCTGTGCCCCATTTTTAATGGGGTTATTTGATTTTCTGGAGTCCACCTTCTTGAGTTCTTTATATATATTGGATATTAGGCCCCTGTCTGATTTAGGATTGGTAAAGATCCTTTCCCAATCTGTTGGTGGCCTTTTTGTCTTGCCTTACAGAAGCTTTGCAATTTTATGAGGTCCCATTTGTCAATTTTACATCTTACAGCACAAGCCATTGCTGTTCTGTTCAGCAATTTGTCCCCTGTGTCCATATCTTCAAGTTTTCCCCCACTTTCTCCTCTATAAGTTTAGGTGACTCTGGTTTTGTGTGGAGTTCCTTGATCCACTTAGACTTGACCTTAGTACAAGGAGATAGGAATGGATCAATTCACATTCTTCTACATGATAACTGCTGGTTGTGCCAGCACCATTTGTTGAAAATGCTGTCTTTTTTCCACTGGATGATTTTAGTTCCCTTATCAAAGATCAAGTGACCATAGATGTGTGTCTTCAATTCTATTCCATTGGTCTACCTGTATGTGGCTATACCAGTACCATGCAGTTTTTATCACAATTGCTCTGTAGTACAGCTTTAGGTCAGGCATGGTGCTTCCACTAGAGATTCTTTTATCATTGAGAAGAGTTTTTGCTATCCTAGGTTTTTTGTTATTCCAGATGAATTTGCAAACTGCCCTTTCTAATTCCTTGAAGAATTGAGTTGGAATTTTGATGGGGATTGCATTGAATCTGTAGATTACTTTTGGCAAGATAGCCATTTTTACTATATTGATCTTGTCAATCCAAGAGCCTGGGAGATCTTTCCTTCTTCTGAGATCTCCTTTGATTTCTTTCTTCAGAGACTTGAAGTTCTTATCATACAGATCTTTCACTTCCTTAGTTAGAGTCACACCAAGGTATTTTATATTATTTGTGACCATTGTGAAGGGTGTTGTTTCCCTAATTTCTTTCTCAGCCTGTTTATTCTTTGTGTAGAGAAAGGCAATTGATTTGTTTGAGTTAATTTTATATCCACCTACTGCACTGAAGCTGTTTGTCAGGTTTAGGAGTTCTCTGGTGAAATTTTTGGGGTCACTTATATATACTATCATATCATCTGCATATAGTGATATTTTGACTTCTTCCTTTCCAATTAGTATCCCCTTAGCCTCCTTTTGTTGTTGAATTGCTCTGGCTAGGACTTCAAGTACTATATTGAATAGGTACTTCAATATGTCTTTTTATTGGGGAGTTGAGTCCATTGATATTAAGGAAAGTAATTGTTGATTCCTGTTATGTTTGTTGTTAGAGTTAGGTAGGGAGAAAGTGGGCAGCCTTGTCTAGTCCCTGATTTTAGTAGAATTGCTTCCAGCTTCTCTCCATTTAGCTTGATGTTGGCTACTGGTTTGCTGTAGATTGCTTTTATTATGTTTAGATATGGGCCTTGAATTCCTGATCTTTCCAAGACTTTTATCATGAATGGGTGTTGGATTTTGCCAAATGCTTTCTCCGCATTTAACGAGATAATCATGTGGTTTTTGTCTTTGAGTTTGTTTGTATAGTGGATTTTGTTGATGGATTTCCGTATATTAAACCATCCCTGCATCCCTGGAATGAACCCTACTTGGTCATGATGGATGACTGTTTTGATGTGCTCTTGGATTCGGTTAGTGAGAATTTTATTGAGTATTTTTGCATTGATATTCATAAGGGAAATTGGTCTGAAGTTCTCTATCTTTGTTGGGTCTTTCTATGGTTTAGGTATCAGAGTAATTGTGGCTTCATAGAATGAATTTGGTAGAGTACCTTCTGTTTCTATTTTGTGGAATAGTTTGAGAAGAGTTGGAAATAGGTCTTCTTTGAAGGTCTGATAGAACTCTGCACTAAATCTATCTGGTCCTGGGCTTTTTTTGGTTGGGAGACTATTAATAACTGCTTCTATTCCTTTAGGGGATATAGGACTGTTTAGGTCATTAATCTCATCCTGATTTAAGTTTGGTACCTGGTATCTGTCTAGAAAATTGTTCATTTCATCCAGGTTTTCCAGTTTTGTTGAGTATAGCCTTTTGTAGTAGGCTCTGATGATTTTTTGGATTTCCTCAGGATCTGTTGTTATGTCTCCGTTTTCATTTCTGATTTTGTTAATTAGGATGCTGTCCAGGTGCCCTCTAGTGAGTCTGGCTAAGGATTTATCTATCTTGTTGATTTTCTCAAAGAACCAGCTCCTGGTTTGGTTGATTCTTTGAATAATTCTTTTTGTTTCCACTTGGTTGATCTTGCCCCTGAGTTTGATTATTTCTTGCCATCTACTTCTCTTGGGTGAATTTGCTTCCTTTCATTCTAGAGATTTTAGGTGTGCTGTCAAGCTGCTAGTGTATGCTTTATCTAGTTTCTTTTTGGAGGCACTCAGAGCTATGAGTTTTCCTCTTAGGAATGCTTTCATTGTGTCCCATAAGTATGGATATGTTGTGGCTTCATTTTCATTAAACTCTAAAAAGTCTTTAATTTCTTTCTTTATTTCTTCCTTGACCAAGGTATCATTGAGGAGAGTGTTGTTCAGTTTCCACGTAAATGTTGGCATTGAATTATTTATGTTGTTATTGAAGATCAGCCTTAGTCCATGGTGATCTGATAGGATGCATGGGACAATTTCAATATTTTTGTATCTGTCGAGGCCTGTTTTGTGACCAATTACATGGTCAATTTTGGAGAAGGTACCATGAGGTGCTAAGAAGAAGGTATATCCTTTTGTTTTAGGATAAAATGTTCTGTAGATATCTGTTAAATCCATTTGTTTCATAACTTCTGTTAGTTTCACTCTGTCTCTGTTTAGTTTCTATTTCCACTCTCATTAATGGAAGTGGGGTGTTGACATCTCCCACTAGTATTGTGTGAGGTGCAATGTATGCTTTGAATTTTACTAAAACTTTACTAAAACAGCAAAATGTTGGGTCCTGTTTGTGTAGCCAGTCTGTTAGTCTATGTCTTTTTATTGGGGAGTTGAGTCCATTGATATTAAGGAAAGTAATTGTTGATTCCTGTTATGTTTGTTGTTAGAGTTGGGATTCTGTTCTTTAATGAATGTGGCTGCCCTTGCATTTGGAGCATAGATATTCAGAATTGAGAGTTCCTCTTGGAAGATTTTACCTTTGATGGAGTATGAAGTGCCCCTCCTTGTCTTTTTTGATAACTTTGGGTTGGAAGTCGATTTTATTTATTATTAGAATTAGACTACTCCAGCTTGTTTCTTCAGACCGTTTGCTTGGAAAATTGTTTTCCAGCCTTTCTGTCTGAGGTAGTGTCTGTCTTTTTCCCTGAGATGGGTTTCCTGTAAGCAGCAAAATGTTGGGTCCTGTTTGTGTAGCCAGTCTGTTAGTCTATGTCTTTTTATTGGGGAGTTGAGTCCATTGATATTAAGGAAAGTAATTGTTGATTCCTGTTATGTTTGTTGTTAGAGTTGGGATTCTGTTCTTGTGGCCTTCTTCTTTTAGGTTTGTTGAAGGAATACTTTCTTGCTTTTTCTATGGCTTTGTTTCCGTCCTTGTATTGGTATTTTCATGTTATTATCCTTTGAAGGGCTGGATTCATGGAAAGATATTGTGTGAATTTGGTTTTGTCATGGAATACTTTAGTTTTTCCATCTATGGTAACTGAGAGTTCTGCTGGGTATAGTAGCCTGGGCTGCCATTTGTGTTCTCTTAGTGTCTATATAACATTTGTCCAGGATCTTCTGGCTTTCATAGTCTCTTGAGAAGTCTGGACTAATTCTAATAGTCTGCCTTTATATGTTACTTGACCTTTTTCCCTTACTGCTTTTAATATTCTGTCTTTATTTGTTGTTCTGATTATTATGTGTCGGGAGGAATTTCTTGTCTGGTCCAGTCTATTTGGAGTTCTGTAGGCTTCTTGTATGCTCATGGGCATCTCTTTCTTTAGGTATGGGAAGTTTTCTTCTATAATTTTGTTGAAGATATTTGCTGGCCCTTTAAGTTGAAAATCTTCCTTCTCATCTACTCCTAGTATGCATAGGTTTGGTCTTCTCATTGTGTCCTGGATTTCCTGGATGTTTTGAGTTAGGATCTTTATGTATTTTCTTTGATTGTTGTGTCCATGTTACCTATGGAATCTTCTGCACCTGAGATTCTCTCTTCCATCTCTTGTATTCTGTTGCTGATGCTCAAATCTATGGTTCCTGATTTCTTTCCTAGGGTTTCTATCTCCAGAGTTGTCTCCCTGTGGGATTTCTTTATTGTTTCTACTTCCATTTTTAGATCCTGGATGGTTTTGTTCAATTCCATCACCTGTTTGGTAGTGTTTTCCTGTAACTCTCTAAGGGATTTTTGTGTTTCCTCTTTAAAGGCTTCTAGCTATTTACCTGTGTTTTTCTGTATTTCCTTCTTAAAGTCCTCCATCATCATCATGAGAAGTGACTTTAGATCCATGTCTTGCTTTTCTGGTGTGATGGTGTATCCAGGACTTGCTATGGTGGTAGAGTTTGGTTCTGGTGATGCCAAGTAACCATGGTTTCTGTTGCTTCTGTTCTTATGCTTGCCTCCTGCCATCTGATTATCTTAAGTGCTTGCTGCCCTCAATATATCTGATTGGAGCCTGTCCTTCCTATAATCCCAGTTGATTTAGGATTCCTCAGAGTCTAGCTTTCTCTGTGATCCTTTGATAGTGGGCTCCTGTGAACCTAAGATTCTGAGTGTGTCAGAGTTCTTGGCAGTCAAGTTCCTCTGAGACCCTGAAATACTGGTGTGTCCCAGCTCCTGTTATCCTGGGATTCTCTTGTCCTCAGATCCTGGGCATTTTACAGTGCCTGGAAGTGCTGTCTCCTTTGAGGAGTGTGGAGCTGTCTGGTCTGTTTAAAACCAAGGTAAACCAGAACTGATCAAAAGGAACCTGAGCCTCTGGACAGGAAGGGCTCTGGTGTCCTTGTTCCTGCTGTCACAGGTCCATCACAATTGGATTGGAACAGAAGTTGTATTCCACTCACCAGTGGTCCTAAGATCGTGTGGAGAGTCCTCTAGGGACCTTGGGGGTATCTGCCAACTCCATGCCCAAGGTGACCTGGTGCTGGCACTGACTGGAAGGGACTTGTGCCCCTTCCACACGATTCTTATTCAGTGGATCAGGATCAATGTTCAGAATGAGGGATTTATTAAGGGTAAGTCATGCCAGACAACTTGGACAGCTTATTTTGAGTGTAACAAAATTACCAAATCCAAGGTTAGACGCATTATGTATTTAGACTTTAGTGCAATGTCTAATGCCAGACTTGTAGAAGTAGTTCTGCCAAATGGCAAGAGACAGTCATGTACCACAAACAGACTCAAAGGTCAGAGATAAATGACACATGACATGCAGCCACACACCCAGACAAGTCAGGAATGGTAGGGAAGAACGTGGCATTTCATGAGGAGCCATCAAGGCACATGTTAAGGTCTGCTCCCATAGGGACATCATGCAGAAGGAGGGAGAGGGTATGCTGCTGGCCAGTAGGAATGGTGAGAAACCCCAGCCCCAGCACTCATGAGACAGTGCTTGTCCCAGAACTACTCACACAGGAGAGTCTGAGCAGCAATGGAACTGGGTTGAGTCCCACCCACCTCCCACAAAAGAATACCTTGCAATAAGGTACAATGGGAGATGAGGCCACTTATGCCACGGAACCAGTGTAGTGTCTGGGTCATCCATCTCTTTCTGCTTGCTGGTAGAGTTGTGTCCACAAAGCATATACTCAGGTCCTGATGCCCTCTATGTGTGCAGTTTGTTGGAAAAGGATCTCACAGGAATGGTTAAGCCAAGGTCCTGTGTTAGGATGGGTTCTGAAGCCCATGTGATGTGTGCCCTTACAGGAAGAGGAGAGATGTGTGGGCACACAAGGCCACAACTATGTGACCCCAGGGATGGAGTACGATGTTACATTCCCCAGGCAAGAACCCTATTGAGTAGCAAAACACCTCCAGAGATTGGAAGATCCTGGGCTGGGCTTTCCTTCCTCCTGAGTCCTCAGGAGAGCCACCCTGCCATACTCAGTGTTGAACTTCTAGTCCCAGGTGTGCTATGAGAAGGTACAGCTTACCTTATTCCCATTTGTTGTGCAGCCATGGAGGACACAAGGCTGCCATGTTCAGTCCCATGTACCTCTTTCACAAGGTACAAATCACTGAAAAGCCACACCTTCCCAGACAGAGACAAGGAAGAGGCTTCTCCTCTCCAGGGCCCCAGAGATGATGGGTGATGCGAAGCCATTCACACATGCAGGGCTCAGTCACAGCTTTTGTTTATCTTTATAAATGAATGGCACGCACCACCAGCATTTGGCTAGTTAACCCTAATTCTGCACTAAGCTATGATAATCTTTCATTCTCTCTTGCTGCTTTGTGCCTGCTGATCATTACTATTTTTATCTGTTCAGGAATATTGAATCATTTGTCTTCTCCTCCTCCTCCCCAAGGGCAGCAGAACATATAGTCTTTCTATATGCCCAAGTAGTAATACCAGGTTTTGTTTCTTAACCAGAGTCTTTGGTTAATGAGGTCTTTGTATCCCCACTGTGTCATAAACACTGTTACCAGATCTTAAACTTGGGCTAGCTGGTCCGATCCTGAAAACCCAGCATATGAGTGGATGCACAGAAAAGGTTGGGTTGTCCTAAGGCCCTTCTACCTTCTGACCATCAGGGCTCACTATAAGACAGAATCTCTCAGGAACAACAGGGCTCCCACAAGACCACACCTTGCCCAGTCTCATAGGTAGCTCTCTCTCTCTACACTTGACAACACCAGCTAAATCCTCACAGTACAGATTCATAGCAGCAAATGACACAGCTAGTGACACAGCAAGTGGCACAGCTAGCCACTGGTCTGGTAAATAACCCCTCTCTTTTCCCATGACTTTGTTGCTTTCCTAGACTTCACTGTAACAGAGCTAGAGAGGTTGTTCAGAGGTTAAGAGAAACTGTCTATTCTTGCAAAGGACCTGGGTTTAGTTTCCAGCACCTACATGGCAGCTCACAGCCATATGTAACTCCAGCTCCAAGGGACATGACACTCTCTTCTGGTCTCTTGGGGAACAAGGAACACACATGGTGCATAGACATACAGATGAAATACATAAAATAAAACATTAAAACCTAGGCTTTACAACACAATGGAAGTAGCCAGTCCCAAAGGACCTTCTGAAACCAATAAGATAACAGGCCATGTGAACCATTTCTTCCTTCATTGGTTTATCTGACAGACCCAGGAGTGTACTGTGAACAAAATAAGAAGGCACCTAAAATCAGTATATTGCGGCTGTCATACAGCTCAGCAGTTAAGAACATTTCTGGCTCTTCTAGATGATGCAAGTTTGATTCCCAACATCTACATGGGGTGGCTTACAACCAGATGAGCTGAAGACAGTGCTCAGCAGTTAAGAGCACCAGCTGCTCTTCCAGAGGATCCTAGTTTGATTCCCAGCACCCACATGGTAGCTTACAACCATTTGTAACTTCAGCTCTGGGGAATCCTCTTCTGCCCTCTGGGTGCTATGTACACAAGTTTTGCACAGACACAGACACACATGCAAGTAGAAGACACATACATTTAGCTGTCTTTGGCTACTTTGTTGGTTCTTTTTTTTTTTTTTTTTACCATCCTCCACTCCTTTTTCTACCCCTTCAACCCCCTAATACTAAATAAGAGAGAAAAAAAGATAAAGAATAAAAGAAAGAGATCTCTGAATAAAGTCAGGGGTCAGAAAGGGGTTATCATTAGACCACTTCCTGCTGATTAGGGACATTGTATCACTTGAGGCATGTTTGATCTTCACCATCAAGATCTAATTTCTTCTTCTTGATTCTCCTTTGGGCATGACTACTTTACAAACCACAACAAACCTGGACTACCAATACCCAACAGTACGCCACTGCCTCTCGGGACCCTGGCATTTATTACCTCTGAAGAGTCCTCAGAATTCCAAACATCACACAAGCATAGAAACTATCTGCACCTGGCAAAACCATGACTCTGCTAGCGCATGAGGCACATCATAGTCAGTCGCTGTGAAGCAACTCCATATCCTTATACCTGGGATTAAAACGAAACTATATTCTTACATGTCTATGTTTTTTAAACAAACCAAAATTCCAGATTTCTCACTACAATATAGTTAATAACTATATTTCTTAAGGTGGCAGACACAATGGCTTTCCAGGTCAGTTGGGGAGCAAGGCTTGTTTAGGAAATGCTAAACCCAGGGGACTTGCTGATCACCAGGAAGAGAGAGCTGAACCTGAGACTCAAAGTACGGAGCATTAAAAGGTATGTTCAACACAGACACTACATGAAAGCCTAGAAAAGAAGGGGACTAGGGAAGAAAATCCAGAAAACCATTTGCATGACAAAGCCAGGCCCCAAATGCACAGTGAAAGGGGAGGAGCCTGTGTGAGGGAGCTGCCCAGGTGGTGTGCATCACAGCCCAGGAAGCAGGCAGCAGTACAGAGATACAAAGTAATAAAGTATAAACTATAATCTGATGGAAAAATGGGAGAAGCTACAAATAAGCAAGCAAATGCAGGAACTCCAGACAAAAAAGACTGCTCACTACAAGACCAGGAAGGGAAATTAAAGCAGGAGTGAAATGATAGTTTTTGCTCTTATTGTGTCACCAAAGAGAGGACAAATGGTATTTTCTACAATGGGCAAAAGTAAAAACATTTGCCCTACATTGCCAGTTGGATCACAAAATGCTGAGGCCTCAGGGAGGTTATCCAGGGACACAGACAGAAGTTAAAGGTGTGTATAACCTATCTGGTTTGACCAAACCATTGAAGAATCTAGGATCTATTCTATAGAAATCAGGTGAGCAAGGCTGGAGTAAACTAGTGGTAACAAGTTTGCTACCAAGTGCAAGGTTCTGGATCACCAAGCACTGAAAAAATAAGATCCTGAGGATCCTGGTTTGATTCATAGCACCCATGAGGTAGCTTACAACGGTTTGTAACTCCAGTCCAAGAGGTTTGCTGTAATGATGCTAATCTGGAAGGGTCCAGAAAGAGAAGGGGTCTGAGTTACTGGAACCCATTTTAAAGACCTCTGTAGATCTCCACTCACTGTTGTGGAGTATGTGTGTGTATGTGTGTTTACTGACTGAGATGCCTCATGGCCTGTACCATCACATCCCTCTCTGTGACACTCGACAAAATTACAGTTTCCCTTACCATCTTCTGGAGGTCAAAAGTCCAAGATCATGGTTTATGGTTCAGTCCTAGTGACAGAGCTATGTCTACAAGTGACACTGTCCACTCTGGGGTGTGATCAAGGTATGGATGGTTCAGTCCTAGTGACAGAGCTGTGTCTACAAGTGACACTGTCCACTCTGGGGTATGATCAAAGTTTGGATGGTTCAGTCCTAGTGACAGAGCTGTGTCCACAAATGACATTGTGACTCTAGGGTGTCTTCCTATCAGGTCAGGGTCTTACATAAGATTCACTTGCCTCTAAATACAGTCATGGAGGTAGAGCTTTGTCATGAATTTGAGATGACACAATTAGGCCTATCCCAAGAGAAAAGTATGTATGTATAACAATAAGCTTACTTAACATTTCTATATTCTTTTTTTTTTTCTTCGAGACAGGGTTTCTCTGTATAGCCCTGGCTGTCCTGGAACTCACTTTGTAGACCAGGCTGGCCTCGAACTCAGAAATCCGCCTGCCTCTGCCTCCCGAGTGCTGGGATTAAAGGCGTGCGCCACCACGCCCGGCTACATTTCTATATTCTTCAGTGGAGGAAAAATATATATTATAATCTTACTACAGTTAAAAATGACCAAGGCTGGGCTGGAGAGATGGCTCTTCCAAAGTTCCTGAGTTCAATTCCCAGCAACCACATAGTGGCTCACAGCCATCTAAAATGAGATCTGGTGCCTACTTCTGGCTTGCAGTTATATATGCAAGCAGAACATTGTATACATAGTAAATAAATAATTTTTAAAAATGACCAAGGCCAAGAAAACAATAAACATCTGTTGCATGTCTTCATTTGCTTGTGACTTGGGACTGTTGGGAAGATGTTGAGTCTGAGAGGGTGGATGGACTAGAGTGGGGTGGAGGCAGTTCACAGAATTTTTCCATGTATAGTCATCTCCCCTCATTAACAGAGACTCAGATGCCCTCAAACCACAGATAATGTCAAATCATGTTTTTTTGTTGTTGTTGTTGTTGTTTTGGTTTTGTTTTTTTTTACTATATGCACATACGTGGGAAGAAATTTAGGTCGGGTGCTTAGTGGGTAAAAGCAATTAGGGCCAAGCCTGATAATCAGAGTTCAGTCCCCAAGATGCACATGGTGGAAGAAGAGAACAACTTCTACAAGTTGTCTCTGGTCTCTGTATACACACGCGCACACACACACACACATAAATATAATAACAATGGCTTTTCAAAATTCAGTGTGTTTTTCGCATAGGCATGAAATAACAACTGGATTAATGCTCTTATTCCATATGGTCCCATAGTAAATGTCACACTGAAGAGGGCAAAGAGCAATGAGAGGAGGTGTGTGCTACACACCTGGAGTCCCACCTACTACCCAGCCTAGGCTACACACCTGGAGTCCCACCTACTACCCAGCCTAGGCTACACACCTGGAGTCCCACCTACTACCCAGCCTAGGCTACACACTTGGAGTCCCACCTACTACCCAGCCTAGGCTACACACCTGGAGTCCCACCTACTACCCAGCCTAGGCTACACACCTGGAGTCCCACCTACTACCCAGCCTAGGCTACACACTTGGAGTCCCACCTACTACCCAGCCTAGGCTACACATCTGGAGTCCCACCTACTACCCAGCCTAGGCTATAGAAGGAGATGGTTCTAAAGTCAACATAACTCCAGTGGAGAGATTGAACGGCCACAGTTCAAGACAGCCTGGGTTTCATAATGGGTTCAAGGTGAGACTGGGCTACACAGCAAGATCTCACTGCAAAAAAACAAAACAAAACAAAACAAAATGAGGGGCACAGGGACACAGGGTAAGTAGAGACCACCCACACAAAGGCCCAATTTGTTCACAGAAATTTCAAAAACTACGAATTTAAAAGATGGCTTCTAAGATAGTTCTTCATAAGTTTGATTGTTACCTTAGGCAGAAATGTTTTAGTTAGGGTTTCTATAGCTGTGATAAAACATCAAGACCAAAAGCAACCTGGGAAAGAAAGGGTTTATTTCCTTTTACAGCTTGTGGTTCATCAGCCAGAGAAGTCAGGACAGGAACCTGGAGGCAAGAACTGATGATGCAGAGGCCATGGAGGAGCACAGCTCAAGGCTTGCTCCTTATGCCTTGTTCAGCCTGCTTTCTCCTAGAACCCAGGGCCATTAGCCCAAGGGTGACCCCACCCACAGTGCATCCTTCTTCATCATAAAAGAAAAGGCTCCCAGGCTTCCACAGACCTGTTAGGTAACAGCATTTTCTCAACTGAGGTTCCTTCTTCCCAGATGACTCTAGTTTGTGTCAAGTTGACATAAAACTGGCCAGCCTAGTAGACTAAAGTCAAATAATTAAAATCCAGTCAAAATGATTTGCTAGATATCAATGTTTGGAAATAAAAATATTTTGAATATTCTTCAAATAATAAACTCGAGGGTACAACATTCTATCTTGACAGTGTATCATGAAGCCCTTCTTCCTGAATTATCTTCTGGGATTTTCCATTTATTATTTTTGGACCTCAGTATGCTTGCAGGAAACTGAAACTTTTGTAATTGAAAGTATTGATAAAGGGACTCCCCGGGATGGACTGTACTCAATGATAGATTCTCTAGCCAGCGTTTCACAGTCTGTTATGGGGGCCACCCTGTACCTCTCCAACCTCTTCCCCCCAGACAGCAGCAGATTCATTTCACCCCCATGCCCCAGCAGCAAAATTAAAAAGTCACCAGGCCAACTAGTCGTGGCGCACACCTTTAATCCCAGCACTCAGGAAGCAGAGGCAGGCAGATCTCTGTGAATTTGAGGCCAGCTTGGTTTACAGAGTGAGTTCTAGGACAGCCAGGACTACACAGAGAAACCCTGTCTCAACCCCCCTACCCTGCCCTAATTTTCACAAAAAAGTGTGACTTTAGGCTGGCTGAAAACAGGAGGTTATGTGTTCCATAGTTCTGTGAGACAGACACTTTGATCATAAGAGGAGGGTCTCCCTCCATAGTACTCCATGGACTTTATCCATGACAAATTCTCTGTGCTGAACCTCGATGTAGAACCAGTGTGCATCTTGATGCAGACTTTCTAAAAAGGAAAAACTTGGGTTCATTCTATGCATAAACTCTGGATAATCAACCTTTCTATGCTGAGTATTTTTATGGTTAAAATGATATTTCAAAGAACTGGATTTATATTTTCTACAAGGCTTTGTTACTTAATACTAACCTAAATTCTAGGATTTCTTCATCTCAGGTTATATAAAGAATGAGACTAGTCATGCCATTTAAATTTCAGAGGGTAAGACAAGTAACTCAGCTGTTTAAAAGAAATGAATGCAGGCTGGTAAGATGTCTCAGCACTTGCCCAGCAAACCCTGTGGACCTGAGTTTGATCCCTGGAAGCTTAGGTGGCTGAATTCTACATGCCCACCCCCACTCCCATTACTAAGGTCTTGAGTATGCTAGGCCCAAGGTTGAAACCCTGTCTCCCTCTCTCCACCAGCTTAATTTCCATCTGCCTCCTTTCATCAGGCCCTCCTCCTGCTTGCTCTAAGCATAGGATGTCAGCACTTCCCCCACAAATGGGAATATAGAGCAGGGCAGAGTCTGCATTCAGCGAGGATAATTCCTTATTTGTTCTCGTGCTTCCTGAGAGCTGCTCAGTTGACCCTTTGGGAGCTCCGGCCTCTTTTGGACACGTACAATCACACAGGCAGACAGCGGACAGGAAATCCCTGCAGGAATGTCAGATTCTAGAGGGCAGGCCCAGGGCCAGGGCTCCATGTGGAGAGGGTTCTTTGGCCTCATCACCATAGAGCTAGGCCCTGTGACCACCACCACATCCCAGAATGTCCAAGAGCAACAGCAAGAACCTGGCTCTTTGGTACCAAGGTGCTCCTAGCCACCATGTTTGTCCCAGTGTATGAGATCCAGACAGACTTGGGATCCCGAAGTAGCATGGAGCATGCACTGTGGAATGTCTGATCAACATGATAAGCAGGAGTCAGCTTCCACTGAAGTCTAGGGATGTGCTCTGCAGAGTTTAGACAGCTTCTGAATAAAATTCAGGCAACTCATGACAAAGAGAGTTCTATCTATGCCTCTGGCAGAAGACAGTCAGCAAGGTGGGCTCTGTGTCTAAGGCTTTTTGAAACAGGGTCTTTCTATGTAGCTCTGGCTGTGCTGGAATTCCTATGCAGACCATGCTGGCCTTGAACTCGGAGAGATCTGCTTGCCCCTGTCTGCTAATTGCTGAGATTAAAACCCTGTACCCTCATGAACAGTTTAAGGCTTTTTTATGCCTTATTTTTAGAATTTTTAGTTATGTGTGTGGGGGGGGGATGTGAGTGTGTGTGGGTGTGAGTGTACACACGAGTGCTGGTGCCCACAGAAGCAGAAGAGTGTGTTACATTTCTGGGAGCTGGAGTTACACATAGTTTTGAGCCACCTGACATAGGTGGAATTTGGGTCCCCTGTAAAAGCAGCACACACTCTTAGCCACTGAGCCATCTCTCTAGCCGCTTTCCTCTAGGTCCTAGCCTTTAAACCACTCGTGTAGAGGGGGCTTTCCCACTCCTCAGATAGAACAGTTTGTGTGACATCTGCTGTCTCGCTCCATTGTTCAAACCTTGTCTTCTGAGACAGTGTTTCACTGACCCTGGAGCCCATGGGTTTGCCCAGACGAGTTGGCAGCAAGCCCGAGGGAGCCTCTCTGCCTTCTCAGCATAGATTACAGGCCCTGCTGCTGTAATGCAATGCTGAGGACCTCTTGTGTATGGATAGCAAGCACTTTGCCCATCGAGCAGCTCTGGAGCCTCCAGGACTCTGTTTGATTTTATGATGCCTTCTGCTTCCCTCTCAGAAGTATTCTAGGTTTTTGTTTTTTTGGTTTTTTTTTTTGTTTTTGTTTTTGTTTTTTTTTTAATGTCTAGCTGAACAATTTGAATTATAAACCCCATAGTACTTTTAGGAGACCATCCCACACTACTGTGGGATGCAGCCTGCAGCAGAGTGTCCCCCTGGCCAGGAGAACACTGTAAGGAAGATCTAGCTCAGGGAACCAACTCCTTTGAGCACACCTACCCCATTTCATCTTCAGAAAACACACATTGCGCCTCTCTCCTTTACTCCTCATTATCAGCTCCCCAATATTCACACCAGCACCACTCACATTCCTACTTACAAGGAGAAGATGCTGTCTGTAAAGAATGTCCATGGCAGGTCTGAAGGCCAAGAATAAGTGGGACAGAGGCAGCCTTCTCAGGCACACAGTGTGACAGCTGACTCAGAAGCTCTGTCTCCAGGAGGCTTCCCTTGCCTGCTGCAGTCATCCTGCAAACTCAGGAAGTTCTACACAGGAAGCCCAGGGTGGAGGATGAGGGAGAAGGAAAGAGCCAGGTACCCAACAGGGCTTGACATTTTTAGTGGGCCAACAAATGAGGCTGTCTTAGGCTTGGAGTGTGCCATTCTCCAAAAAGGGGAAGGTTTGGGATATTTTCAGGACAGTGCAGAGTTATTGTATGTGCTCAAGAGACGCCATGGGTGAAGTATGCAAAATCAGACAGGACAAAGCAAGGAACTGAGCACTTTTGAACAGAGAACAATATCTGGGGATCAGGGAATTTTCTCTGAGAAGTTTGTAATTACCTGCTTCTGCTGGGGAAGCTCTTCCTCCCTTCAAAAATGGCCAAATGTTAGGATCTGGCTGCTCCACATTGTCTCAATGCCCACGAGGAGGATTAAGACTCCCCCCCCTTTAATCCAAAGCCCCTCCCCACACTGGTGAAGAAGGCACAAATGTTAAATTCCCTAAGTTTGGGGAGAGGGAGGAAC
Organism: Mus caroli; assembly: GCF_978045245.1. Classification (NCBI taxonomy): domain Eukaryota; kingdom Metazoa; phylum Chordata; class Mammalia; order Rodentia; family Muridae; genus Mus; species Mus caroli. The sequence continues at coordinate 30,722,685 of NW_028227259.1, forward strand.
TTGTTAACCCTTTGAGGGGGTCTGGGAGGATGAGAAGCAGTGGGGGAAAGATCCACCTGCTGGCTCTTCCTGGAACAGCACAAGTCCCACAGGACTGTGCAGTAGAACACCACCACCCTGTGAGTCCTGCCCATTAAGCAGAAAATGTGACTTATCTTCCCTTCCCAGCTCCGGGATACCAAGAGCTTCCTAATCAATCAAGGTGTCATCATTGTAGCTAAGACAGAGCGCCACACCATCCACAGTTGTGCCCAGGCTGTCTCTGCTCTGAAAGGCAAATAAGAGCCTGTTTCTGGTAGCCACCCACTTATTCTCATGTGCACATGCACACATGCACATGTGCTCACACAGATTCACTTATACACATGTGCAGACATACAGATATTCATACACACACTTATACAGGTGCATATACACACATGCATATACATATAATTGAGCACACACACCTAGGCACATATACGTCCATATATGAACTTAGACAAGTCACTGCTTAGAACCCTTGCTCTCACTAACTCTGGTCCTCTTAATGGTCTGCCTGGTGACTTCAGACTTGCTAGCAAGAAGCTGATCAGGAAGGAAGCCTGGCTGCTGGGACCAGGGCTAAGCCTGTTCCCAGCTCAGTGTGCAGTCCAGCTGCACTGGCCTTGAAAGAGCCCTGATGGTAGGGCCTAGGCACTTTGGAGGTCTCCTCTGTTGGATTGCAAGGGTTAGCATGGAGACTTGCAGGTGACAAGACTCTAGATCACGTGTGAATGTGCAAGGGAGGTGCGCAGGGCTGTAGGCACAGTGTCAGCAAGCACTGGATACCCCTAAGCCACAGAGGACAGCTGATGGATGGAAGCTCCATCTCTTCAGGTACTCTCGGGATGTGGACTTGTTCTTGGTTCTTCTAGGGGTGTGGGAGATGAGAAAGTCTGAGACAGCCCTAGTGATCAGGCTGACCTAAACAAAGGGATTAGAGGTAAGCTCCCTGTGTTGGTATCAGGTATCATGCAGACACAGGGTGTTGGTACTGGTGCTGAAGAGTCAGCAAGCTATGCCCATCAGGTCTTGCCCACCACCATGTTGAACATCTGGGCCATTTCAGTGGATTGAAAGAGAATTTCCTGTGGCTGTTTCTGTTCCTGGTGTGACTGCACTGGAGAAGAGGGGACTGATCAGAGGAACATCTCTGTGAGGTGGGGAACTGGAGCCTGCAGCCCCCACAGCCAAGCCCTAAATAAAATCCCTATTATCTCTTGCATGGGGTGGACACTCAGGGTGGTGATAACGAGGCTCTCCCAAGGGGTAAATAACAGCACAAACTAGAAGGCAATTCTGCCATCTCCCCGCACTGCAGCCCCTTTCCTGCCAATTGATGTCCATCTTTGTTCCTGAAGATTAATGAGTGTGGAGGAGACATTTAGCTCCTAGACTCCCAGACTTCATGTGGAGGTCAAGTGCAGCCACTTAAACTGACCACCCATGTCTCTTCTTTGCCTGCTCTGTGAGCTCTGGATACTCTGACTCATCCTGGCATTGTCTACCACACTACTGTAGTAGTAGTGTGGCCTACTGTATGTGAAGAGAACAGTTGTGAACTGAGGAGAGAGGTAGGCTTTTATTTGGGTTTGAGGTTGTTTCTTTTTTCTGTTTTTTTGTTTTTTTGCATATCCAGTGACTAGGGCATATGTCCAAGACAAATTTCCTGAGCTCACTGCCCTGGCTAAGGTAGGCTGCCACCTCCTGACCCACCTTACCTGTGGTCAGTGAGCAGGACCTGGTGGTGTTGGATGAAGTACCTTGCCTCTGTACTCCTGTGCCCTTCTGCCTATGGAGTGCTGTATTTCCACTGAGACCTACCCAGGCAGCATTTGGGGCAGAATTGGCTGGCTGAGATTTGAATTTGCTCCTTGGGATATACACGACAGAAATAAAAAACTGGATCCTATAAGTTGTCCTTTGACGTGGATATATATGCTATGTACACTCTTTCTTGTTCTCACTAAAAGAGCAAACAAATTTAAAAAATTTTAAAAATGGTTTCTATGTATAAGCCAAGCCAGTGAGATATTGCCAAATAAATTATTTTTAAAATATGTGTACAGTCCAAGTTATGCAGTCTTGGAGACCAGGGGTATTCATCCATTAACCCATATATCTACCCATAAATCTATCCATCCATCCATCCATCCATCCATCCATCCATTCATCTACCCATTCATCCATCTATCAATCCATATATCTACCTATCCATCAATCTATCAATCCTTTCATCTAGTCATCCTATCTATTCATCCATCTATCCATTTGCCTATCCATACATTTATCCGTCTACCCATCATCTATCTATTCATCTATCTATCTATCTATCTATCTATCTATCTATCTATCATCTATCCATCCATCCACACTCATCTATCTATCCATCCACTGGTGTTTGTCCTCTGTGAGGTGACCCGGAGGTTCAGAGTTGGGGAAAGGGATGATCTTATTGTCCCTGGCCACAAAGAGTCTTGCTCATGCCATGGTAGGTATCTGAGATGTCATGGAAAGGAAAGAGGCATCCTGAAGGAAGGTCCCACCCTCTGTTTTCTTCATAGGACTCCTTATAGAACTCGGACAACCCATGTTCCACTGGCCTCTGTATCCCCTGAGTGGCACGCTTGCAGGGGATATGACACAGAGCAAGCATTAACTTTTATTTTCACTCTGTACTTGGGACAGGCCAGCACCCAGCCTTGGCTTGAGTCTGGGTATTTCTGAGTGCGTCGTAGCAGGTTCCACACCCATGTGTGCTAGTTTGTCTAAGTGTGGGAGGGAGGCCTTCTTGGCTGAGGTAGAAGGGTCTGGAGGTGGGAAGTGGGCTGTGACTTCCCACAATTATAAAAAGGGGCATAATGAGATGCTGTTTATTTTTCCATAACACTGGTGTCCACTAAACTATCTTTCCCCTTGCTGGGCTATCCTAAGGACCCTCCAGAGCCTGCCAGGGCCTTCTGCAGCATGGCGTTCACACTGGGAGCTGGCGTTTAGATTTCGGTGGCTGGTCGAAATTATATGATCTACAATTCCTAGTCTAGACATCAATTCATGGAGACTGTGAGTCCATCACCAAGGATACAGCCACTGGAGCTTGGCCTTGTGTGTGGGTGCCCAGTCTAGGTTCTGTCTGTATAAAAATATATCACAGGCCTTTAAACCACAAGCCATGGCTGCCAGAGCCTATGCACTGGAGAAGCTTGGCATTTTCTGCACAGGCATCTGTGAATGAGCAATGAGTGACACTGTTGAGTCTTCTCAAACAAAGTGTCCTCAGGCTCCTCCTACTTCTTATGTTAATGCTTTATATAAAATACCATAGCTTAGAGTTCTCCTCTACAATATAACTTCTGTCATTTATAAATACTCCATTAATCTGATTTTAAGGGTCACTAGCATCTATTAAAGTTCCTGATGGACTTTTGCCTCCTGGCTAGCTGGGACAATGACCTAACACCCTCCTTTTGTGAGTAGGCAGGACCTCAAGTACAGTAGTATATGCTGCACCTGCACAGCTCCAGGATGCCTGAGGACCCTGGTGTTGCAGAGTACATAACATGACACAGTGGCTCACAGCAGCAAATGACACTGTGGTTTGTCTTGCTTCTCAAGAAATCAAATAAATGTTTTTTTTTTTTTTTCTTAAAAAATCCAAGTCACTAACTAATGCTTCCTGAATCAATCTGTTTGCAAAAGGAACCATTCAAGCGGGTTGCTTAACTCCAAGCTAACAGTTAAAAATAAAAAAGGAACCAAAGACATGAGTGTCTGGACTTGGCAAAATGCTGGTCCCTTTAGTACTAGCCCTGGCTGGTGGCACTTGTCTGTTCAAATGCCTTCTTACAGATAATATGTGACTTGATTTTCTCTGGGCAGAGGAACCCTCCAGACTAAATCATACTACACACTTTCCAGCCTTAAAGACAACTAGTATAGAGAATTACAACCTGTGTTCAGTGACTAAGCATGGCCCATGCCCCTGGCCCCACCTGAAGACACCATGCCTGACACCATACCTACAAGGTGACTGACTTCTAAAGTACATGGCTTTGCATGGCTAATGCACTGGGAGATGTTTTAAGATCCCCCCAAGGAAGTGGCTCCAAGATATGATCTCTCACCTGTTCCCAGCTTCCAGAGCTGAGAAACAGTTCTCTGAGATCAGCTCATTTCTTCATAAAAACAAAACAAAAGGGAGTGGGTGTGGCAGTGCTCTCTTTGGCTATATGAGATGTTGTCTACATGAAAAACAAGGCAAATGGAAGAGAGTCCCTTGGATTGGAAGAGTATTTTAGACCAAGCCAGGTAGTCTGTGAGTGAGATCTGAGGCAGTGCACAATACCTGTAACTGAACAAGTATTTCTTATCCATTCTTTCACAAATATCTGTAAAATTGGCCAAAACCACCCTGCTGACTGGGAGATGATGTCAAAGGACATTAAAATGAAACTTGTAACTCCATCCTGCCTGCTTGCTTAGTAAGAAGGTGATAAACTGTAGGGAAAGAGTCTGGCTTTGAGCCTCCTCTTTGAGGACACTCAAGTTACCAGGTGGTACAATTCTTGAGTAAGGTCTCTTCCTGAGAGAAAGTGTCCACTTGGTGGGGAAGGGGTAACAGTCTAGATAAAGGCCCTGAGGCATCCCAGTACCTCATTGGGTCTGATCGACACTAGAAAGCCTCTGGGACACCAAAGGAACACTAGGTGCCATAAGGACAACCCCCTTTGGCAGTGTTCCCACCCTTATTGGCTAAAGTTCCTGATGAACTGAACTACCCCTTCACATCCTGGCTGGCTGGGTCAATGACCTATCACCCTCCCTTTGTTAGCAGGGAGGATCCTAAGTATAGTATATGCCTGGGGAATCTTGGTGTTACACAGGAAAGGTATCTATTAGAGATGTGGTGGCTCTAGCCAATGTCTTCCCCTTGCCTATGGCAGCTTCTACTCAGGAGCATGTGGTATACGGTACCCAGGAAGAAAGGACAGGACAGGGGCTAAGAGCAGCCATCCATGACCCAGAGAGGTACAAGGTGGGAAGGCCAAATCAAAGGCTAAGGGGACAGTAGAGAGGGAGAGACATGGGGGATTCTGATTCCTGTGGTTGGCTGTGGCCCTTGGTTCCTGATGGCTCAAGGAACATACCCAGGCCATCCAGCTGCCTGCTGGAACTTCATTACTAACTGGATAGTCAGGAAGAGTGTTAGAGTGGGTAGGTTTCTCCGATGGCCACAAATAATGCCAGTAACCAAAGAGGTAGTGTGGGAGAAAGGTTTGTGCCAGAGAGGTGAAGGATTGAGGGTGCAGGACAGATGGATGCAAGGGAGCGACTTAAGAGGGGGAATTTGTGCAAGAGAAGGGATGTATGAGCAAAAATGGTTTGTGAGAGAGGTGTGTGGGAAAGCCAGTCTCCAGCAGTGTAACCAAATGTCCTATTTTGTTTTCTGAGTCCCATGCTAAGCTTCAGGAGGGACACAGGGATGCCTGTATATCTCCACCACTGGCAAGGCTACGTGGCCTGGACCTGGTCCAAGATGTCTAGGCACGACCTGAGCTGCTGGCTCCTCTGTGGTACACTGGGCAAACTCCTGTGGTTAAGGTTTGACCAAGTAGCTTAGGATTGAAGCAAACCCCTGAGGGACTGAGTCACAGAGAGAAGAACTCACTAAGTGGAAAAGATGTGAAACCATCCAGTCAGTTTCCTCTGAAGCTAGTGGAATTCCTCTAAGATTGGTGCTATGGAGACTACTCCACTGTGAGGCAGCCAGAGGCAGAAAACTGACCACCGGATTCCCCGAAGCCAGTTCTCCCACCAATAGAACTGCAACCCCTGAGTGTACAAGATGTGCCATGCAGGGAGGAGCCAAGGAAGTCCCTGAGCCACTGCTATCACCTTGATCTTGGGCTCCTGTCTAATGTTCCATGATTCATGTCACAGAGTAGACTCTTTGAAGTTACTTTGTGTCCTGGCAAATCAGAAAAACTCTTTAGATTAAGCTCTTTAGATTAAGGGTCAGGCAGGAGAATTTTTAAGAATGGGCCCCAGGAAGGTGCAGAATTCATAAATGGACAGCCCTTAGTGATATCACTGCAGGATGTTGTAGGAGGGTGAGAAGGAAGATGCTCAAGTTTGTTCATCCAATTTCCTAAGCAGCTGTGTGCCTGGCTCTTCCACAATGGTCAGTAGTACCACAGGGTCTTATTTCTTCTGCAAGGTCATTTCCAGGATTAGAACTTGCTTAACAACTGGGATACTGTAGCTCCCAGCAAGCAGCTACCCACTTCCTTCCTTCCTCTGGATCCTTCCTGTGCCCTTGCATGGGATAGTATTTGTTTCCTCTACTTTCCCTGTCACCCCAATTACTCCATGAAAATTACTCTTTTAAAGCAATACTGCTAGATGTGAACACACACACACACACACACACACACACACACACACAGAGTCTACCTCCATACAGGCCTGGGCTCTTCCTCTTCCCTCAATGCATGGGAATACTATGTCACAAAAGAGTAGATGTGCAGACCAATTCTTTCCATGTTTGCTTTAACACAAGACAAGACAGCAAGAATCCAATTCCTGTGGCTGTTCAGCTTTGTCTACTCTGGACACCATGAGGAACAGTTTTAGTGTTCACTATCTGTGCTTAGAAGGAACGGTGTCTCCGAAAATGTCTGACTTCCTCCAGCTGGCCAGCCCTCCTGCCTGCAGACTGAGCCCATCTTTCCTTGTAGCGACTGCCGCTGTGGACTCTTGGGGCAAGTCCCCTCTGACTACCTTTGAAGGAGACCCCTCCCTAGCCCCAGGCTTGTCTATCCTGTGAAAAGCCTATACTCTGTTTGTGCTCCACACTGGAAATCTGTAGAATCGAGAAGGAGGAGGGGTGGAGTGCCCAAGAGGGGCTCTGCACAGCTTTGAGCATCTGCCCTATCACCTCCCTGGGCTCCCTGCTGGTCTTGCCCAGGAACCACAGGCTCACTATTTTTTTATTCTGATGAACAACGAGGCCGAAATGTCTTCCAACTTGACAAAACACAAAATTTAGGTGCTGAGAGAGATACTTCAATTTCAAGCTTAAAGATTACTTTGGGTCCCCTAGGACTCAGAAGCAATTTAGAGCTGACACCCTGAACAAGCGCAAGGTTAGAAGATTAAGACCAACCGCTGTTTGGATAAATGGCTGGTAATTGCCCATATCCGCAATTATACACTGGCACATAATTCCTTTTCCGCTACCTTTTTCCTCTCCTGTGTCCCGTCAGGCCGGATTCGGTAAGAGCCCACCTTGGTTTTCTTCTGTCGAGCCTTGGTGATGTCATACTCCACCTCGTCCATCAGGGCCCTGCATGCTAAACAAGACAGATGGTGTGGTCAGGGGAGAGGAGTAGGGTGGGTGGAGGTAGTGTGGCTTCACTCCCTCCCCCCCTCATCTCCCACCCTACCCCAGGCACAGAGCTCCTGCAACCACAGATGTGTATGGACTCTGACTCAGAGACAAGGATCCCTGCTCTGCAGTGTCCAAAGACAAAAGGACAAAAACCTGGGTTATTTACAGTGGTCTTTTCTTTTAATTTCTGAAAACAAAAGCATTTGTTGTGTTTATGTATATTAGTAGTTGTCTGTGGACCGTGTATATGCCTGGTGGGCCTGGATGCCAGAACAGGGCATTGGACTGGATGAGAGGCTAGGTTTTGAGAACTACACCTAGGTTCACTGTAGCTCCTACTATTGTGTTCTGTAGGTTTCAGTTGACAAGTGAAATCCTTACTAAGGTGAAGAAAAAAAAGATTTTTCCCTCCATGGTCTGCATTTAGGAAACAGACTTTCCCTATAATAGCTGGAATCAAACCCGGGTCCACGCCAGAGTCGCAAGTGCATTTAACCACCGAGCCATCTTTCCAGCCCCTGTATTCTGGCCTTTCAAACCATGCTTTCCTTTGCACGTAGATGGCACTGTTGTAACTGAGGGAAGCTGTTGGTGGTGCCAGCTCATCAGATATCCCAGACCCCCTCTGGTGGCTTTGCTTTGGCCTAAGTAGCCACCTGTACCACCAGAAAGTGTTGGCCAAAGTTGCCCCCTGTTCTTAAAAGTCCATCTCTGTGGACTCTGAAACATAATTTAGGGTCTATCTCTGTGATCTGTAGATCTGCCTAAAAATCTTCCTCTCAGGTGCTCACCGTCCAGCTTGAGAAATGGAGCTGTTCCTATAATAAAGCCTTTGATGCCTCCACACCAACCTCTTCAGCTGTACTGAAAGTTGACTCTAGATTCCTTGTCTCTACCTATCTGTGGACAAAAGGCCAGCCCAGGGGTGGCAGCTTGGGGAACACTGAAGAAGTGCAACAGGAAAAGTCCAAGTGCCAAACAATTTGTGCAGACATAGTTGCATGTCAGCCTAGATGGCTCATCAGGCTGCTGAGTAACCCAGAGCTGTCTCTTTCCAACCTGAAGCTCTACCCTAGATCATCTTTGCTTGAACAGTGTAACCTCACATGCCCAGAGCCAGCCTTTACCACTGGAATCTGACCTCAGGTGCTCTTCTGACTTTGCACCAGAATGTAGCAACTGGTGGCACAGGCTGGGCTATGGCTAGGGGCAGTGTGTTTATTTCTTTCCAGGCATTTGCTAGGTAGATGTTGCTCTGGTTCTACAGTGGCATTGCCACTGCCCTGCGGCTAATGCTGGAGCTTCCCTCTCTGTGGGCCTGACTGAGAGGGACAGAGCCACTTCCCTGGTACATCTATCTCAGCAGCTCTGAGCTAGCCTCAGCTACGGATTTGGAACTAAGGCATTAGCATCACCCCGCTATGATCCTGAGCCTGATCATGACAGCCTGGACAGAAAGAGTTATTGCCAGTCATTATTACATCACTGGACCAGTGTATAGCCATACCACCCAATCTTAATCTGTTCTCAGAAGCTAAGCAGAGTTGGGCCTAGTTAGCACTTGGATGTGAAACTGTTACTAGATAGTAAATCCAGTGTATGCTTAAGGCCTCCAGTAGAACAGCTGTGGTTTCTCCTTGACCATGCTCCACATAGATGGAAGATTTGCTTGGCCTTAGTCATGGTGCAGTCAGCCATGATTCCATTGGCACTATGCCATCATGATCTCTGAGGCTGAGAAGCTGCTCTGGGTTATCATCAGGTCATGAAAAGCAAGCATCCCTCCCATTCCATTGGTGCATGTTGGCTCCAAAGCTGCTTGTTCTGGAACCTTCCAATAGGGCCAGCTCACCCTTGTCCTTTCTTGTCCTATGTCTAGAATGAGGATGTTGGCTGGAGCTGGTCTTGGCCAGTCAAGAGCAGGACACAATAAGATGTTTGGTGAGGAACACTGAGTCCAGTGCCTCTATAACCCTCATCCTGAATAGCTGAGGGGAAGAGAAGGCATTGTGGAGGGGAATGAATGAGCATGGGAAAGCAGGGTGTTGAAAGAACCATGAGATGAAGGATGGCTTTGTACTTCAATGTCCCTCCTAGAAAGGACTGTCTGGAATCTATCCAGCCAGGAAGCCTCAGGTCAAGGTCATCCTCCCTGGGGTAGACTATAGTTGGTGAGGCAGGACAACTGTGGTGTCCCTTGTGGAGTGCAGAGCTGCCACTGGGCACATTTCTTTTTCAACTCATCCTACCTCCCTTTCTCCTTACCAGAGACTTCTTGGGAGCTATTCCTATGCATATCATACTAACAACCCCATCTAGGGTCTTAGGATCTCAGGGTTGTTTCTGCATTTAGGCCTAATCAGAAGCCCAGAGGCTCAGTCAGTCTGGGGCAGGGGCATCGAGAAGCTACCCAGACGGTTACAGCCCCTAGGGGAGGACCCACAGTCATGATTGGGGGAGCTTCTCAGAGCCAAGAAGACATCATTAGCCTCTGGAAGGAACAGGACAGGTTGGAGGGGCACTTCCAGCACTGCCATGCCATCCCTGGCCTCCCCAAGGAGAAAGAGCTCTTTGAGAAAAGATCATTTTAAATTTCTGCCCCAGGTCACAGAACATGTTAAAGGAGAGTCACATCAGCGACCTGGGCTCCATATTTCAAGTCCAGCATTAATTTAAATGTTAATCTGAAATCTTCATGTAAGCCACTGGAGTTTCGAGTTTATTAGAGCAGACAGCAGGAGTGGAGCCTCATGGGAACACTGGTGGGTCACATTGCCTGCCAGAGGGCAAGCCACTCTCCCAGCTGTGTCTCCCAATTCCTTCCCTGCTGTACTTCCTCCTCGCTTCCTGCCTTCCTCTTTCTCAGAGGAGAATTTGAAAATGGGGACAGAAAATTCAAGTGACCCCTGGTACTAAGGTGATGGGTCATCTCCAGATAGGCACCAGAGCAGACCCTGTTTGGTACTAAGGTGATGGGCCTTCTCCAGACAGGCACCAGAGCAGACCCTTTGTATCACTTTCCAGTGCCAGCATGGACTCCACATTTTGTACAGCACCATTCTGCCAGGTTCATCAAGCAAGTCCAGTCCTGGACTCAGAACTTCCAAAGCAAGAGCACTGGACATGGCAGGAGAATCGGCACAATAAGAATAGGTGGGCAGTGGCACTCAGGGGCTGCGTGCGTGCTCTTTGGTGCTGTATCTTCTGGGGGCAAAATAATCTGATGCTCGACACTGGCTATCTTTGAGATACAAAGAAGTTACTGAGCACAAGCCACAGCTCTGCCCAGCAGGAACACACGTCTGCTTGGGGTATCAGTGAGCTCAATCTCAGAGGGGAAGCTGTGCGGTGAGAAGCATCCAAAGGACAACCCTTGTGCCTAGTGACATCTGGCCCATCCGGGAACAGGACACACAGAACTTTCTACAGCCCTCTAGGACAAGGAGAGCATGGGTTGGGGGTGGCTTCTAACTTCTGCATGATCGATTACTTTTAAATTGTTATGCAATATTCCAACAGGCAGGTGTACTGGAGACTCCATTCCATTGCAGAACATTGAAAAGATGGATGATCAAGCCTGGGGTCAACCTCTATGTCACCAGACACCTGAGCACCTTCACTTAGGCTGAAACTGCCTCTCAGTGGTTTAAGGATCACAGTTCAGAGCATGCACACTCAGGGCTCTGCAACTCAGAGTGAGGAAGGCTTGCAGCTAGCAGGGCTCTGCTATCTTTTTGAAAGGAGGAATTACACGCCAGGAAAAATAGGGTAGATGGCACAGGTCAGAAAACGGGTACTACACAGACTCAGCCTCTGCCACCCAGGGGTATTGAGGGAATCCGTTTTGGAAGTTCTGAGTCCAGGACTGGACTTGCTTGATGTACCTGACAGAATGGAACTGTATAAAATGTGGAGTCCAAGAGCCTCCAAATCCCTCATGGCCCTCTGAAAGGGCTCCAGTCACTGTCTAAGCAGTCATACAGGTCACCTCACAGTGAAAGGCTGCAAGAGAATGAGAGCAAGTGACAACAGTGGCCCTAGTGGGCCCAGCAAGGGCCCCAGTCACTGAGACCTGAGAATCAGGCATCGTTGACTAGTATAGTAGAAGAATTAGAGAAACCATACATACAAACACCATGATGGGAAAGTACAAGGCAAGATGGAGGGATGAGCTAAACAGAAGCCTAGATCCCTGAGGAAGGAGTGTGTACTATGTGCTGAGGTGGCAGGGTAGGTTGGGCCAGAAGGAATTGTGTCTTCTCTCTCAGGCAAGAGAGAGACCAGTCTTCTGACTTTAGTGACACTTGAGAGTTCTATGTCATCCAGACCCTTAGACCAAGATGGAGGAAGAAGGACCAGGCTGTATACAATGACAGCTGATAGACTGCCGCAGCAGTCCAGGTAAAAGACAGCCATGGTACAAGGCTGAGAAGTCGGTGAACCTGAGAGCTCACTGGGAGGCAAAAATCAAGAGCACAGGTGGCAAGGTGGGCACTCAGGGCAGGGCAGCGTACTGGCTGCCTCCCCATATCATTGCTATACATTTTCTTCCATTAGTAACTGCATCCTGGCCAGCTCCTGCTACTCGGATGAGTGCATCATAACCACGGGGAGGGGAGGGAGAGTTGCTACAGATCTTCTGGAAGCTTCCCTTTTTACAAAAGCAGAGCATCACAGGGAGAAGGGAGAAGCTGGAGTTCTGGAGACTTGGCTGAGACCTCCGTGGCTCCCAACTTCATGGGTGCAGGTTAGCCCATCCCCCAGGTGCTGAAGCCACATTGTTCAGTATGATGCTACTTGTTTCCAGAGCTGGTAGCCTTCCATGGTGTATGAGGACCAAAGTCTCTCTTGCAGCTCTGGAGGCTGACTGTGAGATGAAGGTGTCATAGACATGGCAGTGCTTCCCAGGGCTTCCCTTCTCAGTGGCCTGCCAACAATGTGTCTCACCTGTGTCCTTCTCTTCCATGGCCAGTCCTCTTCTTATGTGTGTCCTGCTTACTTTATTGGGAGCCAGTCATATGGGTAAGGCCCACCCCACAGATATTGCTCACTCTAACCCTGTGTTTAAAGGGCCTATCTCCCCAAACAGCCACTTGTATAGTTATGGTCTTAGCATATGAATGGAGAGGAGCACAATTTTACCCCAACACACAATAAAAAGGAAAGCTGTCTTCTGAGGTAATGTGAGGTAATGGCTGACCATTCCCAGTTATTTGTCATAGCCCTTACTGCCTGTCTGGTCCACACCTTGGCAATCAATGTTCTTGGCTCTCCCTGCAATTTACCGGGTGTTATCCCTCACTCCAAGTCTTAGACTCTGAGCACTGCCTCTGGGTCTCCCAAGCCTGTTCACATGTCACTTTAAAGGAATACCTTCCATCTCCAAAGGCCCACGCCTTGTCCAAAGCCGTCCTGTGGCCTGGCCTCACTTTGTCTCCTACATGGAAGCAGTCAGGATGCCTGGCAGAGGCAGGCTGTGGCCACCCTTCAGGGCTAGGGAAGGTCTGGCCCAGTCTCCAAAGCTCTTGACTGCTCATTAGCTGAACAAGATCAGGGTTCAACTAGCAAGTACGTGTCTAGTCAGAGAGCAGCATCCCACTCTGTGAGGGTCAGGCACTGGGCAGAGATTCAGGAGGCAGCAGGTGGGGGTGGGGGGTCTGCAAAGATGAGGCTCCACCAGCTGGTGTGGACAAAACTGGAGCCCGGGGCTCCTGCAAGTAGCAGCAGGTCTTACATCCCCCATTCCATCACCACGGCAACCGGCTGAGGGAGGGGCTCCCCACTGAGTTTTAACCCAAATTATATTTTCCAGGTCCAAAATCAGAGCCACTGTAAGGGAAGAACTCATTTTCATAACTTTAAGATGCCTTGGCTGAGAGGCAAAGATGAGAGATGGATGCTGGGAAGGACAAAAAACCTACTGAATACTGCTTTAAAACAGACCAATTGCACAGCGCCAGAATGCTGTGTCCTCCTGCTTCCGGGGAAAGATGTGAGAATGTGTTGGAGTGTGAGGTTAGTTTTAGGAAATTGTCTAGTTTCACTGTCTTTCTGTTTACCATAAGCCACAATCATTTTTGATGCTCAAGATGATGGCCCTGTATGCCTAAGGGCCCAGAGAACCATTTAGAAAATGATGTTTGCTTTGATAGAAATATGGACAGACACATGAGGAAGACTTTGAGTGCTAACATCAAATGGAACAATTGCAGCCAGCCTTCAGGTAGCTGGAATGTACCGAGCCCAGCCAGATAACACAATTCAGACCTTGCTTCTGTATGCTTTTGATTTAAGCAAGTCTTAGTCTGCGAAACTCTACTCCATGTTTCCTGCATGCTGAATCTCTCCCATAAAATATTTGATTACTTTAAGAAAAGTCTGGATCTGGACATAGTGGTGCATGCTTGTGATCCCAGCCTAAAGTAGGCCATATGAGACTCTGCCTCAAAAACAAACAAACAAACAAACAAAAACAAAGCAATATAGGGAAGGAAGGGAGGGTGGCCGAGGAGGGAGGGAGGGGAGGAGGGAGAGCCGGAGAAGGCAAGAATAGACAAAGCAACAGACTGTGGATTGCTTTGCTGTTTCACAAGACACAGGCAGGTGCTTTTGTGTTATTTTCCATCCCATGGGGCCTCTGGGTCTGTGTCAGTTAAAAGAAGCCATTATATAATTAGAGGTGCTCTGGGGAGGCTATACCCCTTACACTCATAGGGAGCTGGAGGCCACATGCAACCATAGCAGCTACTGGCCTTGGGTGCTCTCAGTGGACACTGCTCAGCACCCTAGGTGAGGCTCATGGTCTGTGCTCCATTCGGTAATGGCCAAAGATTTAAAAGTGAGCTGAGCTCCCTAATCTGGTTATCATCTTCCCCGAACCCTTTCTGAAGCATGTGAGTAGGTGGCTGGTGGGCACATAGAACCTCTTCCAGGTATAGTCACGAAAGTGCTCTGAAGGCCAGATCCTCTCCTGAGACTCTAGCTAGAGCCATATATCCAGAGTAAAGGTCTGGTGCAACCCAGGAATGGTGACGTATGCTTGTAATCTCAGCACTCAGGAGGCTGAAGCAGGAGTTGGAGGTCACCCTGGGCTACACAGTGAGATCAAGGGTAGCCTGGAGCACATAACAAGATTTTTGTCTCAAAGAAACTAAGAAAATATAGTCCAGTTGTAGAAAGAATCTGAAAGGCACAGTTCATGTGAGTTCTCATAAAGTGATAGAGAAACCACGCAGGCCAGCTTTGTCTGTTGTCTTCTGAGTCAGCCACCTCTGTTGATGGGTATCATTATAACTGAACGCCTGTAGTTCCATCTGAGGGCATGGGACCTACTCCAACAGATTCAGAAACTTTTTCTGCCTGCCCAGGAAGAAGGATGATGCCACAATAAAGTCAGTTCAAAGTACATGTCAATGAAGAGCCTGGTTCGCAACCTGCAGAACTCAGTCTAGGCAGTAAGCGGTGAGTCAGCCAATTCATGCCGGCTCCTGCAATGGACAGTTTTTGAGAGCAGAGGAGGTTTGATTTCCTCATGGGCAAACACCCACCACAGCTCTAATGCTTCAGCTTTAACAAGGGTCCTGGGTGTCTTTTTGTCATGGCAGAGACAAAAGCAAGGTGGGAGAGCACCTGGGCCTATTTAAACACAGCTCAATTTCCCTTTGGCTCCTACCAGAAAACACTGAAGATCCCCCTAGTCTACCCACCACAGCTACAGTGGAAGCCAATCTTGTCTAGCCCCCAGTCCTTATACCCAGCCCCAAGTATTCACTTATGGAGAAGAAAATTTGGTCAACTCAGACTCTATTATTTGGGAAGGATTAGAAGGTAGCCTTGCAGAGGAAAGAATGTCATGACAGTGCACTCTCTCTGATTCCTGCTTGAGGTTCAGGGTGTGAGTTCTCAGCTGGCTGCCCCAACAGCCATAGTTGCCTGCTGCCACTTCCCTGTAGAATGGTGACAGACTATTGTCCTTCTGGAACTGCAAGCCACATGAACTGCTCCTTCTGTAAGGAGACTGGCCATGGTGTTTTATCACAATAGAAAGTAACACATGTGGGAACCAAAAGGCAAGGGGGTGAGGGTCAAATGAGTCTATGAACAGTACAAATGTGGGTGCGTAGGAGTGAAGAAAGTCCATGGAAAATGCCCAGAAGCCAGATGAGAAGGCTGAACATTCCTCAGAGATGCATTCCAGGCTGACTGCTGAAGAAGAGGAGGAAAAGAGGGACCCAGGGACATAAGGGTCATCTGGCCAGTGCCCCAGCGAAATCAAAAACCCTAATGGGAAAAAAAGGAGGCAGAGCCTCTGAGTCACAAGCTTCTCACTGGGCCGTGCTCTATGGCACAAGGACACATACCTCTGTGTCTTTGTGAGTAGGTCTTAGCTCAGGTTTCCAAAATGTCACCCTTCTTCAGCAAACACTACCCGTTCCCTAATTCAGAATGAACTTGTTACAGTGTTTTCAGTGTAATGAAAACATTAGCTCTGGTCTCAGAGGAGTGGCTGTCACTAAATCAATAGCCTGGGCTGTCCATTATGGCGAGGACTGATGGGCTGAGCGGTCTGTCAGCAACGAGAGGCAGAGTGTCCTCTTTGAGTAGCTGATGGGTGGAAAGATACAGAAAGCTGCTGGCTACAAGCTGATTACACAGCATGGGTGTCCCCAGGAAAACAGGACCCACCTTGGAATGACCTGCTGGGCTGCATCTGCACTGTGAGCCTGGGTGAGAAGATCGAGGAAATAAATCCACAGAGCCTGAGAATGGACTACTTAAAGTATGCAGGAAGGATTGTGGGGCTCTGCTATCCAAGCAGGGCCAGCCCCAGAGCAGCCAACAGGCCCGCCAAGAAGAATGGGAGTCCACACATGCTTCAAGCTTTGTATCTTTACCTGTTTCTCTGTCTCTGTCTCTCTTTCTCTGCCATTCTAAAAAAAAATTGAGAGAGAGAGAGAGACAGACAGACAGACAGACAGACAGACATGCACCAAGACGTGCATGTGGAGACCAGAGGATAGCTTTCAGGAGTCTGTTCTTGTCTTCCTCCTTATAGAAGCAAGGTCTCTCTTGTCCTTTCTGCTACCTCCATCTTGCTGTAGGATGGCAGGGATTACAAGTACATATCATTGGGGCTGGAGAGATGGCTCAGTGGGTAAGAGCACTGACTGCTCTTCCAAAGGTCCTGAGTTCAAATCCCAGCAACCACATGGTGGCTCACAACCACCCATAATGAGATTTGATGCCCTCTTCTGAAGACAGCTACAGTGTACTTATTTATAATAATAAATAAATCTTTGGGTTGGAGTGGAGTTGACCGGAGCGGAGCAAGTTGGGCTGATGGGAGCGAGCAGAGGTCCTAAAATTCAATTCCTAACAGCCATATGAAAGCTCACAACCATCTGTACAGCTACAGTGTACCCATATACATAAAATAAATAAATAAATAAATCTTTAAAATAAAACACCATTGTATCCAGCTCTTTTACATGAGCTCTTAGGGTCAAGTTCAGATCAGGTTGAATGTTTACCTATTGAGACATCTTCCTGGGCCGTGATCAGGTTCTCTGGGAAGGAATTGATCAGAAGGGGCCTGTGCCCAAGAAGATAAACATGGGTTTCCCAATACAACAGTGGTTCTAGGTCGATTGTCATCATAAGATCCATCACATGTGCATGTGCATGCATATGCACCTGCACACACAACCACCATGACCCCAAAACACACATGCACATGCATACATGCATGCATTATCTACACATACCCAACCACCATGACCCAAAGATCCACTTGCATACACACACACACACCACAGGGCTCAAAGACACATATATACATACACAGAACTGTCACGACCCAACTGTTGTGGACTGCTCTGGTGCTGTTTGTATTTTAATGATAATTCTGCTTCCCCAAGAGGGGCTTCCTGAGACAAGGAGAGAATCAAGGTGATGTCATGTGAACCTTCTCCCCTTTTTAACTTGTAAAATAAAGGCTAAGGCTAGTGATTGGGCAGTGGAAGGAAAAAGTGGAGCTGAAAAGGTTTAGAGAGAGAGAGAGAGAGAGAGAGAGAGAGAGGGGAGGAGGAAGAGAGAGGGATAGGAAGGAGAGAGAGAAGGGCTGAACAGGAGGAGGTGGAAGGAAAATGGAGCAAAAGCACGTGGCCTAGAGAAACTGCAAGTTATAAGGAATCTCATAGGTGGGGAATATAGTAGTGTAGTGGTAGATCTGCCCAATCTAGGTATGCAGGTGGATCCATATTGAGTTGTGTTTTCCTTGCACAGGCTTATTTGGGTTGGAAATTTACTGCAACACCCAACAACACACATGTACGTACATACATGCACACATATATACATACATCCACAACAAGCATGACCCCAAAATACACATACTTACATGCATACATCTATATATACAACCACCATGACCCAAAGACACATGTATACATACACACACAACCCATATGATCCAAAGACACACACACACACACACACACACACACACACACACACGCACACGCACACGCATACCCATTGCACACTCTAACTCTCATAACTGCTCTAAGGGAAACATCTGGGATAGAGCCAAGTTCTCCACAGACAAGGACAGGGCACAGAGAAGATAGGTCAGAGCTCTGGGTGAGTTCAGGTACCACATGGCCACAGGCACCAGAAAAGTGTAGGAAAGGCTGTGACTATCAGATGTCTACCCCCGAATGGGAAGTGATCAGGCTGAGAGAGCAGAACAATCCAGAAACACAGGCAAGTGTAAGCCCAATATACTGACTAGTGATAGCAGGTGAAGAATCCACAGGAGAGTGCCAGCAGTGTCAGGATACATAAAATACATACCCACCCATACAACACCCACTCAAAGAATTTACTACATTTTAACCTACACGAGGCTATGATTAAAAACAAGGAAGGAAGGCCAGCTGGAGTAAGCTCAAAATCCACTGTGTTTCAGGGCAGCAAAGTGACTGTATGTGACACATGTCATTTATGTGCCCACACTGTGGGGTGTACAGAGCGTTACCTTCATGATGATATGTCAGTAAGATTCACCCATTGTAGCAAATGAACCCTGTGAATGGCGCTGTGAGGGATGGGGGGTTATGGTGGGGATGTGGGATGATGATGGGGAATGTGGGGTAATGGTAAAGATGTGGGGTAATTGTGGGGATGTGGGGTGATGGTGGGGATGCAAGGTGATGGTGGGGATGTGGGGTGATGGTGGGGATGTGGGGTAATGGTGGGGATGTGGGGTGATGGTAGGGGATGTGGGGTGATGATGGGGATGTGGGGTGATGGCAAGGGGATATAGGATGTTAATAGGAAGATTGTAGGTGATGGTCAGGAAGCAGCAGTAACAAGACCAAATGCCCTTAACACAGTGAACATGCATTCTAGAGGTCAGAGGTCAGAGGTCAGGGGAAATTCAGGGCTGGGGGTCATAGTGCTTTCCCACAGTGGCTTCTGCCTCTGAGTCTAATGTGGCTGCTCCAGCTAGACTAGATCAGAAAGGAAGGAACCACAGGGCTGTCACCTCACTGGCCACAGGGCAACCTAAGGGCATGGAATGGAAGAAAGTGTCAACAATAACAGGCATCACGTGTCTTGAACAGGTGGGGTCTGGGCGGAGTTAGTTACTAAAGAGAAGAATAGTTCTTTCCACAGGGGTTTCTGTCTCCCAAGGGTTAGGTGGCTTGCCAGTTCGTTTGTTTCTCTACCACCTCCTCCAAGCTCTTCTTTCCCCTCCAGCATTCAGCTAGGCTGTGGAGATGCAAGCCAGCAGGAGCAAGGACGCAGGCATGGAGCCAGCCTGGTACCCAGCACTGCAACTGCAGGACCCTGGGGAAGGGCATGCCCAGGTCTCACCTGAGGAATGGGATGATAATTCCACATGTCTTAAACTGAGTCCTCAGGATGAAGAAGTGGTGTGGCAGAGAGGCGAGTGAGTTCTGAATAAACAGGGTGCGTGCATGGAGCAACTGAGAAACAGTTGTGGGTAGATCCAGAACCTGTACAGCAGGGCTGGGCAGCTACCAAGCACAGGCCAAATTAAGCTCCTCCACTTGCTCTTATAAATAAAGGTTTATTGGAACACAGACATGCTCGTGTTTACCGATTTTCTTTTTATTATGTTTAGTTATCTCACTCTGGAGAGGGTAGACATGCGTCACAGTGCATGTATGGAGAATAGAGGACAACTCTACTAATTAGTTTTTGCCTTCCTCCATGTGTGTTTTGGGGATTGAACCCAGGTTACTGGGCTTGGTACCAAGCATGTTCACCATGTTCGACCCATGTTGTCGACCCACTTAGGATTTTGGAGGTGGCTTTTGTGGTATAGAGAGAAAAGTCTTAATAGTGTAAAGACTGCCCAGCCTGTGGAATCTAAGCTGTCTTCTAGCTGACCCTTTACCAAGAAATGTGCAGAAAAAGCCAGCACAGAGCAGCTTCCGCTCTGCCTTCCAGAGCGAGGAGCACGCAGCTGGGACAATGGATTCTGACGGCTGATTTGAGAGGTACTGGCATTGGTGCTGCCTCCAGACTGAGACCTTCCTGGAGACCAAAGCTTTTAGGACTTCACAACACAGGGGGCATCAGCAGGTTACCCACAGGCTGGGGTCCCACCTTACAAGCTTGTGAGACAACTCCCATAAGATACTCCTCGAGTGTTGCAGGTGTGGAACGGGGTTCCACCTGGCTTTGCTTACCAGTCTCATCAGCTCCCCCACAAAGGCTTTAAGAAGAGCCTGCCTCCTTGGATGCAGAATCAACATCTGCAGCATCACTGGAGGGGAAACCAAGTCAGGACTGCATACTCAGCAAGTAGCTCCTCAGTGACAGCAATAATCAAGAGTATAGACGTGGAGCAGAATGCTGGTCCACCCTCTGCCCCAGGTGTCACCCCCTAAATGGGGCAGAAAGTGTTTTCTTTCCCTTTGGGTGGTGATAGGCTTCCATTTCTGTTTATCTATAAGAGAGAATTAGGATTGCCTCAAGACACAGAGTGGCACTGCCTCTGGCATTTTGTGGTACCTACTGTCTGCTTGAAGTCATCTGCGTGGAGACAGGGACTCAAACCAAACCAGGAGTCATCCCCATCCAGTTCTCCTAGGTGGGCTTGCTTCGAATAGAAATGGAAGCAGCTACTGAGAAATTAGTGAGTTTGCCACTGAGAACAATGTGGGTGAGAGAGACAGCCCAGACAGTAAAGTGCTGGCTGTGCAAGTGTGAGAAGAAAGTGTTGAGGGGGAAGTTGTAGGGAGAAGTGTGAAGAGGAAGTGTGAGGGAGAAGTGTGAAGAGGAGGTGTGAGGGGGAAGTGTAAGGGGGAAGTATGAGAGGGAAGTGTGAGGAGGAAGTGTGAGGGGGAAGTGTGAAGGGGAAGTATGAGAGGGAAGTGTGAGGAGGAAGTATGAGTGGGTAGTGTGAGGAGGAAGTGTAAAAGGGAAGTGTGAGGAGGAAGTATGATGGGGAAGTGTGAGGAGGAAGTGTGAGGGGAAAGTGTGAGGAGGAAGTATGATGGGGAAGTGTGAGGAGGAAGTGTGAGGGGGAAGTGTGAAGGGGAAGTATGAGAGGGGAGTATGGGGGGAGGGGTATGAAGAAGAAGTGTGAGGGGAAATGTAAGGGGAAATGTAAGGGGAAGTGTGAGGGGAAGTGTAAGGGGAAGTGTGAGGGGAAGTGTAAGGAGTGTGTTTTTAATCCCCAGAACAAAAGTGAAAAGCCTGGCACAACAGCATGCACCTGTAATCCCAGAGGGGAGGCAGAGATAGAAGGGGATCCCAGTGGGTTAATGGCCAGCTAGTCTAGCTGAACCAGTGAGCTCCAGATTCAGTGAGACACCCTGTTTCAAAAACTAAGATGGAGAGCAACTCAGAAAACAGCCAGCCTTAACCTCTGGCCTCCACAAGTATGCTCCTCATGAACATATATACACCACAAATACACACACACACACAAACAAACAAACAAATGAACTGGGGAGGGGGTGCCCACGCTGGGACCTTATATGGGTTCTAACTCCTCACCCAGGTTTTGGGCTATTTGCCCACATGACCCTGTGCCCAGCCCATTCTGGATGTGTTCTGAACTCATTGGCATCTCCAAATGCCCAGAGCGCCTCCAACACATGTTTACTTAAAATCTGCACCAAGGCTCTGAAACCCCACTCACACTGCACAAAGCACAGGGAGAAGAGGGAAAAGGTAACAGGAGTTTTTATCCTGCCTCCTAAACCCTCCCAGTTTATGCCTCCTCTTGCCAGCCCCAAGGGCCCATGTTCTCTGCGTCAGCTGCTCCTTGCACTACCTCTCCCTCTGGAAGACTTGGAACCTGGTGCTGTAGGCTTCCTCAGGCAGCTGCCATCATAGGCATATTCCCTCTTGGGTAGCTGGCCCTCAGCACACCCCTACAGGCAGCAGCCAGGCCCCTAGGCTGGGCCTCCTATTTGCATAGAAGCAGAAGTTTTATAAAATCAGAGTAAAGAAAGATGTCCAGTATGGGGTCTGTGCATAAGAGGGCCTGTTTGAGGTGCTAGACGCTCTGCTTCATCTCTGGTGGGCTCTGCGGGTCCTTGGGGGGGAGGCTGCTGTAATGTGCTGGGGTGGGGCAGAAAGGCCCAGCTGACCCTGAGACTGAGAGAACAACTCTGGGGAAGAGTGTAACCTTCACCCTCCTCAACGTCACACTTTAGCACTTCACCACAACCTCACTCTACCCCACACTCCTTCCAGCTCCCACTGGTTAGAGGACTCTCAATCTGTGAGTCATGACCGCTTTGACAAACTTCCATCTCCAAAAGTGGTTGATTATAATTTGTAAAAGTAGCAAAATTACAGTTATGAAGTAGCAACCAAAATCGTTTTATGGTTAGGGGTCACCACAACATGAGAAACTGCATTAAAGGGCTACAGCATTAGGAAGGCTGCAAACCCAGGGATAGAATTCTTCTTCTCTCAACCCTGTACTCATCTCCCTGTGCCCACTTAGCGCTTTTGCAACTAACTGTTCCAGTGCTGGTCCCAGAGCTAGGCTAGAGGTCAACACCACATAAGAGGAGCAGCTGTAACATCTCCGAAAGAGAGCCTGACTGAGCGGTCCCAAACCCAAGCCTCCAGTGGTCATCTTGTAGAAAGTGAAGATGCCCAGAGGCAGGCAGACAGCAAAGAGTTAGCTCAAGACTCAAGAGTTAATGAATCCAAAGCCAACCAGAAGCATCCACTGCGCCCCAGGCTCCCCTCTCCTCTCCACTTGGTAGTCCTTTCCCATCTGGGCTTTCTGAGGTCATGCGAAAGTTTCTGTTCTGGGCTTATTGCCTTCCTGCCTACCACCCTCACAGCTCTACGAACTAGAGAGGCTCACTGTGGACCACAGAGCTGAGACAAGCTCTGTCCTTCCTTTGTTCTCAAATGACCAGAACCACCTGCGAACCCTGTGGATCCAAGGGGTGAGCTGACATCCAAAAGCACAAGAGCACTTCTTTAGGCAGCAGCTGCCTGGTTTCTGGAACTAGCCGACCATCAAACTACCCAGGGAAGCTGGTCCCTGCCTCTGTCTACAGACACACTGGGGCTCCAGTCTACCCCAGAATAGGCTGGTAAAGACAAAGGATCCTCCAGCTTCCCACAGAAGCCAGATCAGAACACTGACTGACACGCTGGGACAGCAAACAGTAAGCACTGCACCCCAAGACTGTCCAGCAGCCACACTGCAGGGACATCAGAGGGCATCTCTTGAGTACAGAGGGCACAGGAGTGTTGAGGAAAGAGATTGCCCAGTGGCCTGACTCCCACAGAGTAGGATCAGGCTGTGTTCCCCAGAAGCCTGGGACTGAGACATCACACACACACACACTCACCTCCACAACGCACGTTGGGTTCCTCAGAGTCATTGGCTAGTGTGGGCCACAGCAGCAGAGCAGGAAGGATCATTAAGGCCATGGGCACCAGGGCGAGCCCCATGTCTCTCCAAAGATGCCTGCAGCAGCCACGGGTGCAAGAGCAGAGAAAGGACACATAAAGGTCCCTTAGCAGCTTCAGCTTGAGGAGACCTGTGCTCCGCCCTCTGCACAGCCTTGCACCTGGCTGGCCCACAGGTGCACTGCACCTGCCTCCTGTTGGTTAACCAACCCTGCCCACCCAACTTCATCTCGGCCACAACCCTGGTACTGGCCCCACCCCTGTGCTTAATACAGGTCCCTGCTCACTTCCCTGTCTAAGAGCTGCATCTGCCCCCATTCCAGGTCTGTAGCTGCCTCCCCCAACCCAGCCAGCCACAACCCAGACTGCCTCCTCCCCTAGATCTTTATTTTAACCCTGCAATTGCCCCTATCCCCTTTTTGGCCTTCACTCAACGGTACATCATCCTTCAGTTCCCAACCTTAGTCATCTGAGATTCTCAACCTATCTATTCCAACCCTGAGCCTATCCCCACCCCACCCCCACCCCACCCCCGTTTGCTAAGGTCTGGGTTCCAAGCACAAAGCAAGCTAAAAACCCTCACCCTGTAGGTAAAGGTGAAGTCCCTTTGAGCTTCTAGCTGCCATGGAAAACTGGAGATCTCCATTGAGGCTGAGGATCTCCTGTGATGGTCACTATAGTAGCAGGCCTTTTTGCTGGGCTCCTATCTAGGTGCTTCCCCACCTTTCTCCGCCCTGATGATCTTTCTCACTCTCCTTCCTCTCTTTCTCTATCCCTCCATGGCTGTCCTCCCACCCCTTCCCATGCTCCTTCCTCCCTTTCTCTATCCCTCCATGGCTGTCCTCCCACCCCTTCCCACTCTTCCTCCTCCCTTCCTGTATCCCTCCACAGCCTTGCTCCCAGTCTTTCTTCCTGCAGCCTCCATCAGCTTCCTCTCCTGTTGGCCTTGTCCTCAGTCCTTCAGCTCCTGACAGGGTCTGCTGAACTAATGCCTTGATAGAACCTTTCCTTAAAAAATCATCCGGGCATGTGGCTGGGGATGTAGTCTAGCTGATAGAATGCTTGCCTAGCATTCATGAAGCCCTGGGTTCAATCCCCAGTACTGCATGAACAGAGCATGGTACTGCATACCTGTAACCCAGCCCTCAGCAAGATCTTAAATTCAGTGTTGTCCTAAGCTACACAACAAGATCCTGTCACAAAAAAAACAACCCCAGAAATACCCAGGCAGGTAAGTCTCCTGCTCCCAAAACAGAACAGCCATCTTGAACCAAGACAACCTCTTCCCAGTCCCTGGGGACAAGGATAGGCAGAGCTCACTGGGGAGCCTCACTGCCTCTAGCTCAGCCCCTCCCCACTGCACCTCCACCAGCAGGGGAAAATCCACTCTTGCTTTGCTGCAGCTTCTCTTGCTTAATCCCCCAGGCTCAAAGAATTAAGCATAGGCCAAGCCCTTGAATTCTGATTCCTGGGATTTCTTGTGCCTGACTAGAGTGTCCTGTGAAACTGGCCACTCATTCTCTCCCAACTCCAGGCGCTGATGAAAGCGAGCCATGGAGAGCTTTGTACACACAATTTTACTTTGTATGGTGGCAGAACCTTATTTTTAACCATGGTGCCCCTCTGCCTGTTACTATGCTGCTAGATCCTGACAGTGAGGTATAAGCAGAAGGCATTGCATTAAATTAGGGAAGTCTGAAGAACCCTTCTTGCTTCCTTTCTGAAAAGCAGATTTGCTGGCTGGAGCTCCTGCATCTTTGACCCTGAAAGTCTTGAGAGCAGGAATTTGGAGGCCCTATCTCTAGTGATGTCATAGAGCTTCT
The DNA here is from genome assembly GCF_978045245.1 of Mus caroli. Classification (NCBI taxonomy): domain Eukaryota; kingdom Metazoa; phylum Chordata; class Mammalia; order Rodentia; family Muridae; genus Mus; species Mus caroli. The sequence goes on from NW_028227259.1 coordinate 30,747,846, forward strand.
GCTCCAGCCAGAGACTCAGCTCTGGACCTTTCCTTAGTTGAAAAAGAAAATTAACGTCTATTTGGCTTGAGCCACTGTCATTTCAGGTGTTACCAGAAGCTGAATGAGTTTCCAGCTGAAAGGGCAGAGTGGCGCTTGTGTGCCCTCCTACAGGTCCACAGCTGTCATAGTAATCCTGAGTTCCCAATGGGACCACCAAGTCTAGCAGCCATGTGAGAAATAGCAGACAATTAGGAGAGTTGGCTATGGAGCATCAGGGCACATGACCCCAATAGCACAAAAGGCAGAGCAAGTGGCTCATAGCAGGATGACTGAGAGGGGCTGACCAAGAGCCTTCCAGGGCCTCCTTACTATTAGCTGGGTGCTGTGTGCATCTCAGAATTTCTAACAGGAAGCCAATTTTCTTTCCACCGGCAGGGCTCACCATATACCAGGTTGTCTTAGGGTTACTACAGATGTAATAAAACACCATAACCAAAAAGCAAACTGAGGAGGGAAGGGTTCATTTGGCTTATACTTCCAAATTGTGGTCTATTACTGAAGGAAGTCAGGACAGAAACTCAAACAAGGCCAGACCCTGGAGGCCAGAGTGCTGCTTTACTGGCTTACTCAGCCTGCTTTCTTACAGACCCCACGACAACCATCCCAGGGCTGACACCATCCACAATGGGCTTGGCCTTCACACATCAATCACTAATTAAGAAAATGCCTTACAACCAGATCTCTTCCTCCTCCTCCCCTCTTCCTCTACTTTCTCTTCCTCCTCCTCTTCCTCCTCCTCTTCCTTCTCTTCCTCTACCTTCTCTTTCTCTTCCTCCTCCCCTTTTTCTTCCTCTTCTCCTCCTTTTAGATTTGTTTATTTATTTTATGTATATGAGTGTTCTATCTGCATGCACACCTACATGCCAGAAGAGGGCATCAGATCTTATCATAGATAGTTATGAGCCACCATGATGTTGCTGGGGAATCGAACTCAAGCCCTCTAGAAAAGCAGACAGTGCTCTTAACCACTGAGTCATCTTTTTAGTCCTCACAACCATATTTGATGGAGGCATGTTCTCAGTTGAGGTTCTCTCCTTTCAGATGACTCTAGCTTGTGTCAACTTGACACTGGTCTATCTTGGAAAGTTGGTTGCCAGGCTCTGTATCCATCTAGGCTCAGGCAGGTTCAGTCCCTCCTCAGTGCCAGGCTTCTAAGGCTGCATCCTCAGCATCCTCTAGATTTATACAGTTGCATGAGGAGGAGGTTGAGAATGGTGGTTCTGATGACAATGCTGATGGTCCTGATTACAATGTGATGATGAAAGAGATAATGGAGATGATGGTGGTGATGATGAGAACAGAGATGCAGCCTGATCTTCCTGTGGACCAGCCCCTGTTCTTCATGTGCTAATCAGAGGATTTCTCAAAAGCCAGCCTTGGGCCTCAAGGAAAAAGTTCAACAAGGGCACTGATGGGAATGTGCCTCAAGCCAGATGGATCCAGAAACAACAGGAGAATACTTTTATACATATACTGGAGGATCTCTCTCTCTCTCTCTCTCTCTCTCTCTCTCTCTCTCTCTCTCTCTCTCACACACACACACACACACACACACACACATACACACACACACAAGAGGGTAGAGATGAACAGTACCTTTTGGTGTAGCTATAATGGTGACTATGTCTCATGAGAGCTGGGGGTCTGGGGAAAGGGTCCAGTGACTGAAGGTATCAAGCCTGATGACATGAATTTGACCTCCCCTTTCCACATGATGAAAAGAGAAAATCAACTAGAAATTGTCCTCTGATCTTCATAGGCACATCCACAAATACATACATACATGCACACATAAATAAATGAATACATGAATAAACAGATGTATTAAAAATTGATTTCTCCAAACACAGGACTCAAAATCAGGCTGTAAGTGCAGACTCTGAGTGATAGGGCATCTGTCTACAGAGTCTTCAATGCTGGCGCGCTCACTGCTCCCGCACTGGTTAAAGTGTTCTTTCAAATGGGGTATACTAAAAACAAAATAAAATCTAACAACCAAGGATTGGAATGAAAAAAATCAGCAACATTACAAATTGGGGCTGGAAAAGACTTTTGTTCCCAGCATCCACATGGCACCTAACCACTGCCTGCGACTCCAGTTCCAAGGGATGGATGCTGTGGTGGTTGGAGTAAGAATGGTCCCCAGGGGCTCATATATTTAAATGCTTAGTCAGCAGAGAATATTTGAAAGGATTAGAAGCATTAAGAGGTGCAGCCTTGCTGGAGGAAGTGTGTCACTGTGGGTGGACTCTGAGGTTTCAATAGCCCATGCCAAGCCTAGACTCTTCCCTCTCTCCCTCCCTTCCTCCCTCCCTCCCTCTCTCCCTTTCTCCCTCTCTCCCTCTCTCCCCCCTCTCTCTTTCTCTCCAGATCTAGTTCTCAGCTACTTCTCCAGCACTGCCTGTGTGTCACTGTGATCCCCATCATGAGGATGGACTAACCCCTGTAAGCAAGCCCCCAATTAAATGCTTTCTTTTATTAGTGTTACATTGGTCATAGTGTCTCTTCACAACAATAGTACAGCGACTAAGACATATGCCTTCCTCTGGCCTCTGCAAACACAAGGCACACACATAACATGCATGCATACCTGTGGACAAGACAAGCATACACATAAAATTAAAATAAATTTCTATAAAGAGAAACTGGAAATAAAACATGGGGAACACAGTAAGATGGTGGCGTGCAGGGAAGCAAAATGTGAGACATCTCTGCAGGTGTGGAACCAGGGCGGGTTCCTACATGGGCAGAAGACCCTTTGCAACACAAATGCACTTACTGAGCTACCCGCTGGTTTTTGTTTCCAAGAAGGTGGGCCTCACACACTTATGCAGTTTCTATGTGGCTACTTACTTGTGTGTCAGCCAAACACAAAACAATTCACGCAATAACAAACAGGTGAGACTGACATGCAACAAAATTACTGTATGTGGAGAAGAAGGTGTCTATGTGCTGCTCAAGACAGTCTCACATATGTGTACACACCCAGGATCTAGGGATGAAACCAGGCCTGGGTATATGCTGGCAAAATGCTCCTAACGTATTGCTACTAAGAGATTCCCGGATCTGGGACAAGCTCAGTGGCAGAGCATTTGCTTAGGCTGTGAGAAGTTCAAGGTACCATCGCAAGCACATAAAATCAGGCAGAATAGCCCACGTTGTGACCCCAGCTCTTGGAAGGTGAGACTGCATGATCATAAATTCAAATTCACTCTTAGCTACAACCGCAAGCTTGAGGCCAGCTTGAGTGACTTGAGACTGTTTCGAAAACAAACAAACAAAAATGGCTGGAGAGATGGTTCAGTGGTGAAGAGAGTGTGCTGCTCTCTTAAGGTTTACAGCACCTGTCGTCTATCAGGTGGCTCACAACCACCTGTAACTCTAGCTCCAGAGAGCCAATCCCCTCTTCTAGCTTCACAGGCTCTGTACTCTTGTACAATGTACACCCTTCCATAACAGACACACATGCATGCCAATAATTAAAATTAAAGATAAATCTTTTGTTAAAAAAAAGTTTTAAACAGCATTGTGTGGATGTGTCCCACCCTCTGGGTAGAGTAAACTTCCTTTGAACGGTATAGAGGCATTCTATCAGCCTCCTCTTTGTTGGAACAACCTAGGAGCACTGGCCTATTGAGAAACTTTGGTCCCTGGTCCTAGGAGGAACTCTCAAGTGACAGGACCATCTTCCTTATTGGAGATAACAGGTGCCAGTGTCCTAAGCCACAGTCCTAAACAGCCAGGGCTTCAGGCAGCCCCCCCCCCTTTGACCCTACAGATTGTCTTGGCCTCTTCCCTCGGCCAATTATCCCATCAATTCTGCCAGTAAAATAGGACATAGGTCAATTCTACACAGCAAGTTGTCATAAGGTTCCAGGTCACCAACTGCACTGATGTGTCCTGAGAGGACATGGCTTGACCCCATGGGACGAGGACACACAGGTTCTTGCAAAGCTCACCCCATGTGTCTCTTTCAAGTGTCTGGACCTGATTTGTGCCCCTTCTTATAAAATGTAAACAGAAGCACATGCTCTACTTCTGTAAGTTATCCAGGGAATTATCAAAGCTGAGAGACCATGGGAACATCTAGCTTGGTGGCCAGCAGGACAAGAGTGCAGGTGCTTCAGGGACCACACAGAGCAGGCATCCAGCCAGGGTGTTTCGCTGACTCTCGGAGCTCAGTGTCAAGGTAGAATCATCTCCCACTGACTGGTTTCAGAGGAGAGCCAGCAAAGGAAGAGGGTGTTACTATAGCCACTGTGTAGCTTTTTTCAGAGCGTGTCACCTGTTTATAGACATTTAACACAACAACAAAGATGAAGCTGGAAAAGGGCATTTTGTACTTTGAGAGATGCAAATGGGTTTGTAATGAATCCACTGTTTCAGATCCACAGACAAAGCAACAGCATACATTTGCTGTGATGAAACTTCACCCGGAATTCTTTACTAGGAATCCCTGCCAACGCATTTCCTTTTTCTGTTTTTGTTGTTGTTGTTGTTGCTGTTGCTGTTGTTGTTTGGTTTGGTTTGGTTTGGTTTTTTGGTTTTTTGGTTTTTTGGTTTGGTTTGGTTTTTTGGTTTTTTGGTTTTTTGGTTTTTTGGTTTTTTGGTTTGGTTTGGTTTTTTGGTTTTTTGGTTTTTTGGTTTTTTGGTTTTTTGGTTTTTTGGTTTTTTGGTTTTTTGGTTTTTTGGTTTTTTCGGTTTTTGGTTTTTTGGGTTTTTGGTTTTTCAAGACAGGGTTTCTCTGTATAGCTCTGACTGTCCTTGTCCTGGAATTCACTTTGTAGACCAGGCTGGCCTCAAACTCAGAAATACGCCTGCCTCTGCCTCCCGAGTGCTGGGCTTAAAGGCAGGCACCACCACGCCCAGCATTCTGCATTCTTTCTTTTTAATAATTTATTTATTTATTCACTTTACATCCCCATTGCAACCCCCCCTCCTCCTGGTCTTCACCACACAGCCCTCTCCCAACCCCATCCCTGGGTATCAGCCCACCCTGGCACTAGGAGTAGGTGATCCTCGCTCACTGTTTTTTCTTTTTTTTTATAATTTTACTGTTGAATCTTAAGTCCAAAGACCTCTGATCTTGAAGGCAGGTATACCCCACAGTATCTCTGGGCACTGCGGGCCTTCTGCTCCGGTGGTGAAAGTTCTTTCTTTCCCTTTCAGAGGCACGGAGGACTAAGCCCTGGGCATTTTGATTTAGGAGGCAGGAGCTGGGAAGTCTGTGTTTGGCCCTGCTGCCAACATTCTTATTATCCTTCCAGCTTACTGAGGGCTTTTTTTCTCCTGCATCCTCATCTCTCCCCTGGGCTTTTCTGCTGCACAAAACAGGAAAAAGGCAGAAAAAGGCCCCCTTCAGGTTGACCATCCAGTGGGCATAAGGAAGTCAGACATTTTAAAGCCAATAAAGGCTCGAGTCCCCTGTGCAAATATGCAGGATAAAGGGGTTCGGGGCAACTTGTAGTTCTCCAGCAGGTCTCAGTTGCATTTCAAGATCACGTCTCCTCTGTAGCTGAACACAGGGAGTCCTGAGACTGTCACCCACTACAATGGGGATTACAGTTGTCTTTTCCTATGCAGGGAACGTGACTCTGCACCATGAACTCTCACCTATCTGATGTGAGCCTTCAGTTTGGGAGCTGACCCTGTTGTTCTCCCTCTCTGTCCCACCCAACACCGTGTTAAGTTATCCCTGGTGCCACCCCTTGTCCAGCACCCATCAAGGGCAGATATGTCCAGTTTCTGTGGGGCTTTGGCTACAAAAGGACTGCTGCCATGTTTATGCAGCTTGGACAGTATGATGCAATGTTATGTTATGGGGATAAGGAAGGCCCTTCCGATGTTGGAAAGGTTTCTGGGGTGCGTCACAAAGCTTTCCTCTCCCCTGTGTAACCCCAGGCCTTTCTTGGGCATCAGGATGTATCACTCAGACCAGGGACACCATGGGATTTAAATAGCACTATCCCTTGCATGTCAGCCAATCGTGACTGAACATCCACACTTGGGGGCAGGCAGGGCCCTGAGCTCTGAAATAAGCACTGGCCTATATGTCTATCATTCTTGTCATCAAGTCCAGGCAAGTAAGTTAGAGCTGGTCTCAGATTCCTCCTTCATGCAGCGCCTTCCAAGGCTGCAGTGAGCATGAGGTTGTAACCGGCAAGTGGCTCCAGGGTGAGTGCTCTGCTCCTCAGGCAGCTGCCTCCCCAGGCATGGGTGTTGCCTACTGGGCATGTTAGGGTTTGAATGTAAACTGTTCCCCACAGGCTCCTGTGTTTGAACTGGCTTCTGGCGCTGTTTGCACAGCCTGTGTAGGTTTTAGAAAGTGAAGTGGTCACTTTAGAAAGTGACCCTGGAGGAAGGGGCTCAATGAGGGCGTGCCTTGAGGCTTTTTGGCTTCGCCCTACTTCCTGTTTGCTCTCTCCTTGAGTGTAGATGTGATGTGGCAAGGCCTCCTGCTCTTGCCACACTTTCCCTAATATGACATTCTCTAACCCTCTGGAACTGCGAGCCAAAATGAATCTCTTCTCCTCGGAGTTGCTTTTGTTAGGTATGTTTATTGTAGTAAGTAACTAAGACAGGAATCTGGGGAATGCTTGCCATCTAGACTCAGGTCCCCAACTTGTAAAGTAGATTGTGGTGGTGAAGTGTCAACATATCAACGACTGGTGAACCATTCTTTCTGTTTCTAGAAAACACCAGCCGCCTAACTTCTGACTGAAGAATAGCCTGATGCTCCCAGTGCTGCAGGTGCCATTCTGTCACCTAGGCCAGATGTGGCAACATGACACAGGAGAGTTCACTTCCACCCTAGGTATCCAGCTGAGTCAGACCTCTAACCTTTAGATGCCACCCCTTGTGCCAGTGCAGGTCCTTGGTTTTCAGCCTCTGACTGAGAGTCACACTCTTGGACTTCCTGATCTCCAACCCACACAGAGAGGCTGTGGGCTTTAGCTGTCAGTCACGGAGCAAATTCTCTCTCTCTCTCTCTCTCTCTCTCTCCTATCTGTCTCTTTCTCTGTTCCTCTCTGTAAGTCTCTCTCCTTTCTTTCTTCTTTAAAAAAAAAAGTATTCCTCTCATATATTACAACCCAACTGCAGTTACCCAGCCCTCCCTTCCCCTGGTCCCTCTCTCCCACCTCTCCTGATCCTCATATCTACCCTCCCTCTGCTTCCCCTCAGAAAGGAGCAGGCCTCCCAGGGACATCAATCAAACTCAGCATGACACAGTATCAGTGGAGACCATAAGACCCAGCACATAGAATCACATCAAGACTGGACAAGGCAACCCGGTGGGAGGAAAGGGACCCCACAAGCAGGCAAAAGCATCAGAGACAGCCCCGACTCCCACTGTTGGGAGTCCCACAAGAAGACCAAGCCTCTCAGCCATGACACACATACAGAGAGCCTAGGTAAGATCCATATAGACGCCCTAATACCTGTGACCCCCCACGAGTCCTGGGCAGTTGACTCTGTGAACCATGTTCTTATGGTATCCTCAACTCTTCTGCAGAGCTGGGGGCTCTCTCAACAGCCCCCAGTACTTGCCTGTATCTTTATCTACACTTATATCCAAATCAAAGTTTATAAGCAAATCTACATTATGTGTCCATCTGTATCAGTATCTGTTTCTATTTCTGCATTACATTCATAGTCATATCTACCTCTATCATGTTCATCTACATTTATAGCCATGTTCATATCTACCTACATCACATCTGTCTTGGTCACTGTTCTATTGCTGTGAAGAGAAACCATGACCAAGGCAGCTGTTATAAAGAAAACATTTACTTGAGGCGGCCTTACAGTTTCTGAGGTTGAGTTCATTATCTTCACAACAGGGAGCATGGCAATATGCAGGCAGGCACTGGTACAGTTGCTGACAGCTACAACATGATCAATAGGCAGAGATAGAGAGACACAGAGACAGACCCTGGGCTAGGCATGGGGTTTTGAAACTTCAAAGCCCATCCCCAGTGACACACTTCCTCCAACAAGGCCACACCTCCTAATCCCTTTGATCCTTTCAAACAGCGCCACTCCCTGGTGACTAAGCATTCAGATATATGAACCTATAAGGGTCATTATTCAAACTACCACAGTATCCGTATTTGTGTCTACCTATATATCCATGCCATGCCCACATCTACACCCATGTCCACATCTACACCCATATCCACATCTATACCCATGTCCACATCCACACCCCTGTCCACATCTACACCCGTGTCCACATCTACATCTATGCTCTACTGATACTTATACCTGACAGCAATATCTACATGCATAACCTCCATCTCCTATTGGTTAGTTTTCTGGAGAACTTAGCACACAAAAGAATAAGAACAATCCTCATCTCTGTGCCATGGAAAGGGCTGCATGTAGTCATTGGTGCAGTCTTCTGCACAGGGAGCATTTACAACTACTCACTGCGATGGCTTAGTCTGCAACTTTTTGATATTTTGGCATGATGTCTTCTATAGAGCTCATGTTCTAAAACTCCCCAATTACACTCACACACACGTTTATATATACAAACACATATACACATAATACACATGCATATTAAATATACAAACACACAAAATAACAAAATTCCTCAGTGTGTGTATGTGTGTGTGTGTGTGTGTGTGTGTGTGATGGCTCAGCAGGTAAAGGTGCTTGCTGCCAAGCCTGACAACCTAAGGCTCCATCCCTTGCACCCACATGGTAGAAATAAAAAAACCAACCTTCAAGCACATACTAAATAAACAATTAAAATATTTAAAGACTCAGTGTTTTAAATACATTTTATTTTTAATAAGTTTTTTTAAAAGTTGACTGCATGAGCCAAGATGGTATTGATATAACTTAGCAAGCATCCTTGGGTTGGTACTGTGCATCTCAAGGTCTGTTCTGTCTTCTAACAGACCTCTCAGTATTTAAGTATTTAAGTATTGCTTGCACAAAGATGCTACAGGTAAAGCATAACTCAAGTTCACACCACTTGACAACCTGGAGGCTGGGACTTAGCCAACTGCAGAGCCCAATGAACCCAGTGTGTGCAACATTTCTGGAAGAGGCAGGAAGATTGTTGGCATATTTTATTATTATTATTTTATTGTATTCTTATATCTCCACCTCCCTTCCAATCCTTATTCCACCTTAATCACTTCCACACACACACCCCCAACACTATGTAGAAGAGAAAGAAAGCTAGAGGGAAATGGGTTGGCTATGTTTCAGTCAACAAAATAGACTACTTCTTACTAGGATCTTTGAGTTTCTTGGGTCAAGTCCAATCTTCATTGTCAGACTATCCACCAGTCCAGCACTCCAGGAATCTAGCAGTCCACAAGCCTAGCAGTCCAGCAGTCCAGCAACCTCACAGTCTAGGAATCTAGCAATCCAGCAGTCCAGAAGTTCAGCAGTCCAGGAATTCAGCAGTCCAGCAGCCCAGCAATCTAGAAATCCACCAGTCCAGCAATCCAGGAATCTACCAGTCCAGCAGTCCAACAATCCCACAGTCCAGGAATCTAACAGTCTAGCAGTCCAGTAGTCCAGCAGTCTGGAATCATGCAGTTTAGCAATCTAGCAATCCAGCAATAGCAAGCACAACAGCATCAGGGGGCAGCAGCAGTGGGGAGCAACAGCTGCTGCAGGCCCTCTGGGGACTCTCGTATTTATACCCACCCAGAGTCCCCTGAACTTATCTATCTGCAACTGGCAAAAATCATGCCTTTCCCTAGAGCATGAGACAATCATAGTTAACGTCTGTGGACAAACTGAAGCAGCTGCATATCCCATACCCAGGAATAAAACACAAACATACTCATATAACATAACTGGGTTTTTTTGTTGTTGTTGTTTTGGTTTGGTTTTGGTTTTTTGAGACAGGGTTTCTCTGTATAGCCCTGGCTGTCCTGGAACTCACTTTATAGACCAGGCTGACCTTGAACTCAGAAATCTGCCTGCCTCTGCCTCCTGAGTGCTGGGATTAAAGGCGTGCACCACCATGCCTGGCTCATAACTGGGTTGTTTTTTTTTTTTTTTTTTTTTTTTAAGGAAACCAAACTCTCACTACAGAGGATAAAGTTTCTAAGGCAAAAATGGTGTCTGCTTTTCTACACAGATCAACGGCCAGAGTAGGGGCTGTTGGGCTCACACGCAGGTATCTAGGTACTGGGACAGATTGTCCAATATTCCTGAGAACTATGGGGAGAGGGGAAAGGGATTCCCCTGAGATTCTGATGGCAAAGAAACCTCTAAACTCAGTAGCCCTTCCCTGGTAAAATGGTTAGATCTCCTTTGAAATAGATATGATAAGGGTATTAACATAGAAATTCACATTACAAGAGCTGTGACCAGGTGGTACGGTACCCTCCAGGCAAAAAAAAGAATGAATAAGAGAAAAAGCCAAAAATAATCTCAGCCCTCTGGGTGGGGAACGGCCTCGTTTAGCAGGAGATGTATTTTTCTTTCCTTGAATTGTTTTGTCTCTTTTACTTAGAGCCCAAACCTCCTGGGTAAGGTCACATGACCTTCCTGCCCAAAACATAACCAACAATAATGGCTTGTAAGCATGTGAGGTTCTAAATAGACTCTAAACACCTAAAAAGGTGGATTTTGATGAGAAGTGACTTCCTGTCCCTTAGTGGGTGCCATCTGGAACAGCTAAGAAGGGCAGCAGGTATATCCTCAGCACCCTTAGACCTGCACACTTCTGGCAGGGCCCAGGAGGCAGTATTGCCCTGGGTTTTAGCTTGGTTAAGAAGCTGAGGAGGAGCCCCCACCCCATTCAGCTAGGGAGAAGTCTCACCTCCTCCACCCCCTCTCCTTATTCCCTTTGATGTATCCCCTTGAGAAAGCTGGGAAGAGGTGTCTCATGGGCAGAATCCTGCTGGAGAAAGAGTGTAGAAACAAAAAAGCCCTTAATAAAAGCAAATATCTCCATACTTGGGCAACCAGACCCTGACTGCTTGGAACTCGGACTTGAGAATTTGATGTCTGACATGAATATTTAGAGCTAAATTCCTAATGAGACATCCCCCACCACCATCCATAGCTAGGCTCCAGAGAGACAAATCTGCGCAATAAGGCAGAGGTGGCAGCCTATGCCTCATGTACAGATATGTGGGATAGGACTGACCTCCCAGTCAATTGCTATAAAAGATTCCTATCCCCTCTCTGGGAGCTGGAAGGTGAAGCCACGGTGGACTTAATACTTTTCTGCTTCTGTTTTTCTGGCAAACTCATTTACAGCCAGTAATTTGCCAGCCCATTGCCATTACATGACAGGAGGAGTCTGTCTAGACCTTGTATGGGAAGAAGCAAGATTAAGGTGAGTCGTGCACAGTTGCCTGTGCAACTGCGGCCTGTGATAAACCAGGGATTAAGAGCTGTGGAGACCAGGTACAGAGTAACCCCAAACACCTGAGATTCTGAGGGCAAAGAAACCTCTAAACCTGGGAGCATATACATCTGCTCCCAGGGCTCAACAAGCATATACATCAATCCAGGCAGAAAATAACTACCTGTGCAAACCGAGTAATTCTAGGAAGTTTAGTACAGGTGCTCATCATGAAGATCTGGACAGGTTGCTGGACCATCAGGAACTGGGAGCTGTTACCAAACCTGGCTCCCAACTGGTAGTGGCACCTGGAGAACATGGGCATCTGAAAGGCTGAACTTAAATCAGATGACCTCAGTGGAGGGTTGCAGGCAGTCAGTATCGATCCCATGTCTCCTGACCCTCAAGAGCTCCAGGAGCCTTCAGGCTAAGCCTAACTAGGGCTGCAGAGCAATGGAGCCTAGGAAAGATGCCCAGTAGACCTACCTCCAAACACAAAGAAGAGCAACTATCACCCATGACAGACTTTGGCTGCCCTGCTATGTCACCTCCCCTTTATGCCTGCCTTAGAGTGCCTTAAATACACCCTGTGTCTTTGCAAAGCCATGGCCACTTTTCCCAATTGCTCCTGGCTATGGAGACTGAAGTCAAGCACTTCTTCCAAGGAGCTTTCCTGGAGCACTGTCTTGCTTTTGTGGACAGTCTGCTATATAGTGGCCCCAGGGCAGCACCATGAGGCTTGGTTGGCGATCATGTATGTGGGCACAATGCAGACCTGCCCAGCAGAGGTCTGCAGTGGGACCTCTCGTCATACACTCCTAGCAGCATGCCTGAGCACAGTCTAGTGTAGTACATGGCAGGCACCTGGAAGTGAACCTTTTCTCAAGCAAGCCTGCAACCATCTTCCCAGCTCTAAGGCTCGGGAAGATAACTTCCAGTACGCCCGGCAATAAAGCCACAGGAAACAAAATTTGCAAAACAAAACAAAACAAAACCCTGCTTATTTGGTGGAATGTATTCCTGCTTCATCACCCAGGTGACCTGCCACAGATTTCAGGCTCCGCGCTGCAGTATTTCTGACCTCGGGACCTGCAATTCTGACGAAAACAAATTAACTGCTAAGCATCTCTAACTACCATTGAGCTTCCCCCAACAGAGGGGCAGGGAGGGATCAGATGAGACCTCAATTCCAAGCTCGGTTGTAATCGGAGGTTGGAGCCATCTGTGCCATGCTGCCCGAGGCGCGGCAAGGCTGCGCTTCCCCAGCTCACACCAGGAAACAACGTTTGTGTGGATTGTAAACAATGTTGCATTTGCATTTGGTGTGCTTTTCCAGTTTTCTCTGAAAACAGGTGAAGATGTATGTCAGTCTACCCCATATACATACTGTGTGCCATCAGAGGTGCATGGGCTGGGGACCACACTCCCATCTGAAACACTGTTGGAGTAGAACAGCGGAGACTGCTGTAGCCAGGCCCGACCACATGGCAGGCTGGGAGCCCACTGATAGGATGACTTACTAGGCGTTGAGTGTCGATGCTTCCAGCTACACAGAGATTTGTACTTCAGAGCTCTGGAAGACTACAGCACCTTTGCATTTATCAAACTTGCACAGTGTGGATAGTGTTTCAAAGGTCAAGTAGTCCTGTCTGGCACCACTGCAGAGAGCAACTTGGATCCTGCCTCCAGACCTGCTGGCTCTCAGAGGCAATATGGAAACTTTCCACCTGGGTTCCTTCATCATTGAGCCCACCTTTCTAAATACATAAATTCCTACTGCTATTTTGTGACATTTTGAGGACAGGTGTTCTCCATTTAGGTTAAGGATAGTGTAGTGGCAGGCAGACCACAAACACAACTGAACACACACATGCATGCCCTTCCTCCCTGTGTGTCCTGCTGGTGTTTGACCTCGAGTTTAGCATCCACCTGATGTTGGTGGGGTCTTAGTGTGCTAGAGTGCACTGCCCTCCTGACTACATCTGGACATCCTGAAGTTAATGAAAGACCTACCTTGCCATTCACTCTGTTTTCTATACTGGTCTGGAATTCACAGCCAGCTTCTATGGAGAACACTTGATTGGACAAACTGGGACATTGCTGAGTCTTCTGTGTCCTGGACTTCATATCCCCTTCTTGGCTTCTTCCTCTCCTGAAGTGAAAAGGGATTTCCAGGAGTTTAAAAAGAAAACAAAACAAAACAAAACAAAACAAAATGATAACAAACACGAAACCACAGAGTGCCAAACCTTTGAAGGGTATAGAGCATTGCACAGTTCCAGGGGTTGACCTGACTGGGGGGTGAGGGGATGAAAGCATACAAACAGCTGGACTCACAGATTGAGCTTCCTGATAGAGATGCCACAGCCCCACTAGAAGCTCAGCATTATTTTATTATATACTGTTGAACAGGGAGGTATGGTTATGGCAAACAGAGGAATCTGGGTTTTTATATACAGCTGAACAAGGAGGCAGGCTTAGCTAAGCCAGTTCAAGTGCTTTGCAGGGGAGTAATTTTCAGACTGTAAACATGGGGAAGGGTGGAGCTATGATGGACAGACACTCTCTTCACGCTCTACCAACATCTGCACTCAAACCATTGGAAGACTTTGCTCTGCATGAGCCTTACCCAGGAGGACTTTGCTCTGCATGGGCCTTATCCAGGAGGGCTTTGCTCTGCATGAGCCTTACCCAGGGAAGGCTTTTGATGTGTTTATAAAAAGACAAAGAGAAGGAGATATGTTTGGTGGGTGTGGTGAGGTATGGGGGAAGGGGTGCCTCCTTGGGCCCATGCCAAGGCATCCCTTCCCCTGAGGGACCAGCCACACAACACTATAGTATAGAGTAGATTTTATTAAGAGCATGGGGAGGGGAGTTAAGAGGGAGTAGAGGCAGAGAAAGGCAGAGGAGAGAGAGAGAGAGAGAGAGAGAGAGAGAGAGAGAGAGAGAGAGAGGAAGAAGGAGGAGGAGGAGGAGAGGAGAGGAGAGGAGAGGAGAGGAGAGGAGAGGAGAGGAGAGGAGAGGAGAGGAGAGGAGAGGAGAGGAGAGGAGAGGAGAGGAGAGGAGAGGAGAGGCAGGCCATGAGCATGTGGGGAGAGGAGAGGCAGGTAATAGGGAGAGGGCAGGAGCAGGAAGGGAAGAGCAAGAGAGCAAGAGAGGGAAAAAGGGGCAAGCAGCCCCCTTTATATTGGGTCAGGCCTACCTGGCAGTTGCCAGGTAACTGTGGGACAGAGCTTAAACAGAACATGCAGGCTTTGTTCTGCATAAGCCTTACCCAGGAGGGATTTGTGACTCCCATAGTTGGGGCCTTGGGGTCCTGTGCCCATGTCAACCATATACATTCACTCAGTTCTTCACTTGCTGTCTGCAACAGGGCACTAGAGAGGTGGCTCAGATGACACTGGAGCCATCTCCACCCAGTGCCCCTGCAGAGAACATAGTGTTCACATGGCACTCACAGCCTTCGGCAACTCTAGTTTCAGAGGCTCTGAAGTACTCTTCTGGCTTCTGCTGGTACCAGGCATGTAAGTGATACACAGGTAGCAAAAACAAAACAACAACAAAACAACAAAACAAAACATGAAAAGCTTTGCAAGCACTTCATGAGATCTTGCAAATTACAAATATCTGTATCCTACACTCAGACTTCACCAGTGGTTTGCCTAGTGCCTTAGTCCTTTGAGGCTGCTATAGAGAACCAATACACAGAACCAACACTTTTCCATTGTAACCAGCATAGTGATCCAACCCATCAATTCCAGCCACCAGTCTGGGAAGCTGACCTGTCATACCTGCTCAGCAGCTGGGGAAACCACCCTTCTTCCCAAGACAGACTTATGGTAAATCTAGCTGCTATCTCTAGCAACCAGCTCAGAGATAGATCCTGATTAGCACTCAGAGCAATTCATCCCAAACAGAAGGATTTGTTGGATAACTGCCCACTTTGCTAAGTTGGTCCCTGTCTCTTGCTTAGGACCAGCTAGAAAGGCTAACATGCTCCATTCTCCATCCTTCTCTATTTATCCTTAGCTTCCCAGGCCTGTACTTGTATCAGGATTCTGTGAAGTCTCCTTGTTCCCACCCCAAAGCTTCTCTATCCTATTTCCGCTTCAGTGTTTCAGTCTAATATAGAGGTGTTGCCTACTCCCTTGCATGATAGACTGACCTGCGTTCTTTCCCTGTTGCTTGGTGGCAGGTATTTTGGGCTCGAGGCATGCTGCTCATAAGAAAACTAAGGGTGGGTTCACCAAATACTGTGTGGGGAGTTTTCCCCACATGCTGCTATTTCTCCGCTCAACATCTGCTCTGGTGCATCTAGGTCCAGACAATATCTGTGGCCATATTACTCTCAATACTGACCGAAGAACCACCTCCCAGCTGGGCTGTGTGAGGGCTTGTCCTAGTGTGGCCTCCCTGTCTGCAGAGAATCCCAGTTCTCCTGCATTGTTGATGGAATCCTAGCCCTTTCTGGCTACACATATTTGCCCTGGGAACCTGCAGGTCCCTCAGCTGGGGAAGCAGGTAGGCTAAATGCAGAGTTTCCCTGCTCCTCCTATTCCTCCAAATTCAACCCCCAATCTAATCCACATCTCTATAGCAGATCACCTGCTGCAACCTTCACCCCCATCTCCAGTGGACCATACAGATCTTCCCCTCCAGACTTGCTTTCCCCAATGTATTGCTTTACCCACCCACAACTCCAGCAGACCTTTCCCTGGAATCCTCAGGCATCTCCAGCCAGAGAAGTAGGTGGCCTAGCTGTGAATCTTTACTGTTCCACTTCTCTCTTCCAAATCCGATCTTCCAATCTTATCTCCATCTTTATAGCAGACAGCCTACTGAGGCCTCCCCTTCTTCTTCCCCCTTCACTTCTGCCTCCTCCCCACCTCTCTGCCCACTCCTCCAGTGGATCATGCAGATAGATTTTCTTCTTCAATCATCGTCCTCACTCATCCTGTGATCCCAGCTCCCAACTCCAGCAGGCATTTCCTGGGAACTGACCAGTCAAACCTGCCAGAGAAGCAAGCAGGCCAGTGAAGCAGATACTCTTTAGCTTCTGGTCTTCATTCTCTCTCCTCTCCTCCAAAGCCAATCCCAAGTCTCATCCATAGCTCTGGTGTAGGAGACTAAGTAGATCCTGGTGGAGCACCCTGCTTTCCTCCCTTCTGTGGACCTCCTCACCACCCCTCCCATACATCAACATTTCTAAGTGTCATCTCCCAATAACTAGGGATACATTTTGTACAGAACCCACAGGAGCCCAGAAGAATTTCCCACCAGGCAACACAGAGCCACCACCACACTCACCTAAGAACCAGACAAGGCAACAGAAAACAAGGAACAAAAACCATCAGCACCTAGGATGTCTTAGGAGTTTTATTGCTGTGAAGAGACACTATGACCAAGACAATATTTAATTGGGGCTGCCTTACAGTTTCAGGGGTTCAGTTCATTCTCATCATGGTAGGAAGCCTGGCAGCTTGCAGGCAGACATGATGCTGAAAGAGCCAAGAGATCTACATCTTGAAGCAACAGGAAACTGACTTCCACAGGCAGCCAGGAGGAGGCTCTCTTCTGCACTGGGCAGAGCTTAAGCATAAGACCTCAAAGCCCACCCCCACCGTGATGCACTTCCTCCAACAAGGCCACACTATTCCAACAAGGCCACACCTCTTAATAGTGCCATCTCCCATAGGCCAAGCTTATTTAAACCACCACATAGGATTATTATCTCCCCAAACCCAGATTCCTGGATGCCGACATGAAAACACAATCAATAACAGCCAGGGTAATATGTCTCCACTAAAGCCCAGCAACCCTACCATAGTAGGCCTTAGTATTCCAACATAGATAAAGTACAAAACAAAGACTTAAAATGGCCTTTATAAATATGATATGGGTCCTTCAAGAAGAAATAAATAAATCCTTTAAAGAAACCTCTGGAGGGGGCTGGAGAAATGGCTCAACAGTTAAGAGCACTGAGTGATCTTCCAGAGGTCCTGAGTTCGATTCCCAGCAACCACATGGTGGCTCACAACCATCTGTAATGGGATCCGATGCCCTCTTCTGGAGTAAATGATGAAATAAAGGAAGGAGAAGAAACACAGGTCAAAGGCACAGAAATTATTCTCAACAAAATCATGGAAGAAAAATTTTCTAAACTAAAGAAGAGGATGCCTATTAATGTACAAGAAGCTTACAGAATATCAAATAGACTAGGCCAAAAAAGAAATTCCCTTTGGCATATAATAATTAAAACATTTCACATACAGAACAAAAGACTATTAAGAGCTACAAGGGAAAAAGACCAAGTAACATACAAAGGCAAACCTGTTAGAATCACACCCGATTTCTCAACAAGATTCTAAAAGCCACAAGGGCTGGAACAGATGCACTGTAGACGCTATGAGAATAGAGATGCCAGCTCAGATTCTATACCCAGTAAAATTCTCAACAGACAGAGAAAATAGGACATCCCATGATAAAACCAAAATCAAGCAATGCATTTCTGCAAATCAAACCCTACAGAAGGCGATAAAAGGGAAACATCAACCTAAAGAGGTTAACAGCACCCAAGAAAACACAGGGAACGAATAATCTCAGACCAGCAAAATCAAAAAAGAAACACACACACACATCACACCACCACCACTAACAGCAGCAACAACAACAACCTAACAGGAATCAACAAACACTGCTCATTGATGTCTCTTAACACCAATAGTCTCGATTCCCCAACAAGACAAATAGAATGGATATGAAAATAGAATCCATCCTCCTGCTGTATCCAAGAAACACTCCTTAACATTAAAGAGAGAGACCGCCTCAGGATAAAAGGATGAAAAAAATATTCCAAGCAAATAGATGTAAGAAGCAAGCTATTGTATCCATTTTAATATCTAACAAATAGACTTCAAACCAAAACTAGACTCTTCTGACTATCTCTTCTGATAGGGAAGATCACTACTACATACTCATAAAAGAAAAACTTCACCAAGAATATATTGCAATTCTTAATATCTATGCACCAAGCACAAGGACATCCAAGTTCATAAAAGAAACACTACTATAACTTAAATCACATAGCGACCCTCACACACCGATAGTGAGAGGCTTCAATACTCCCTCTCATCAATTGACAGATCATCTAGACAAGCCAAACAGAGAAATGCTGGAGCTACAGACGTTATTAACTAAATGGACCCAACAGATATTTACAGAACATTTTACCTAAACACAAAAGAATATACCTTCTTCTCAGCACCTCATGGAACTTTCTCTAAAATTGGCCACATACTTGCACACAAAGCAAGTCTCAATGGATATAAGAAAATTAAAAATAACACTCTGCACCCTATATAACCACTGTAGAGAGAATGTTTAATGTATTTTATGGATGCATCACCTGTTAATTAAAAAGCTCATGGCCTATGGCTTAGGCAGGAAACAGGAGGTGGAACATTCAGGAGGAGAAAGGATTCAGGGAGAGAGCCAGGCATGAGAGGATTCGCTGAGAAGATGTAAGGAGACAGACACATAGTACCTGAGCACAGATAACCAGCCACAGGGCAGAGTGTAGGTTAAAATAAATGGGTTATCTTTAGTTATAATCTAGTCAATAGAAGAGCCTAGCTATATGACCAAGGTATCTGTAATATTTTTTGAGTCTGAGTCTTATTTCTGGGAGCATGGGGCTGGGAGGAAGAACTGGGCCATAATTTCTACAAACCACCATGGGTATCAACAACAACAGATACAAAAGAACGCTTGCAAACTCATAGACACTGAACCCAATACCAATGAAAAATAAGTCAAGATGGAAATTAAGAAA
This sequence comes from Mus caroli, assembly GCF_978045245.1. NCBI lineage: Eukaryota > Metazoa > Chordata > Mammalia > Rodentia > Muridae > Mus > Mus caroli. Next base: position 30,767,048 of record NW_028227259.1, read on the forward strand.
GAATATGAAGACTTTCTAGAATTTAACAAACATGAAGATACAACATACCCAAACTTATGGGACACAATGAAGATGGTTCTAAATGCCGACATAAAATAATTGGAGAGATCTCATACTAGTGACTTAACATCTCACCTGGAAGCTCACAAGCTAGAATAAGAAACAACACCAAAAGAAGATGATGGCGAGAGAGAATTGAATCAGGGCTGCCATAAATAAAACAGAAACAAACAAAAGAGAATCAATGAAATAAAGAGTTGGTTCTTTGAGAAAACCAGTAAGATTGACAAACATTTTTCCAAATTAACTAAAAGGTGGAGAAACAATATCCAAATTAAGAAAATTAGAAACAAAAAAAGGGGAAGCTGGGCAGTAGTGGTGTGTGCCTTAAATTCCACCACTCAGGAGGTTCAGATAGATGGATCTCTGTGAGTTCAAGGCCAGCTGGTCTACAGAGTGAGTTCTAGGACAGCCAGGGCTACACAGAGAAAACAACAAAAAGAGGGACATAACAACAGATACCAAGAAAATCCATAGAATCATAAGGAAGAACATACTTTAAAAATCTATACATTGGAACTTGAGAGATGGCTCAGTGGTTAAGAGCACTGACTGTTCTTCCAGAGGACTTAGGTTCAAATCCCAGCACCCACATGGCAGTTCATAACTGTCTGTAACTCCAAGACCTAATACCCTTACACAGACATACATACAGGCAAAACACCAATGCACATAAAGTAAAAACAAATAAATTAAAAACCTATATACTGCTGAATTGGAAAGTCTAAAAGAAATGGATAATTTTCTTGATACAATTGCTACTTGCCAAAGTTAAATCAAGACCAGATAAGAAATTTAAACAGACATATAACCCCTAATGAAATAGAAGCAGTCTTTAAAAGTATCCCAACCAAATAAACGAGGATAAAAGCTCAGGACTGGAGAGTTTTAGCACAGAATTCTACCGGTCTTTCAAAGAATGGTCAATGCCATTATGTCTCAAATTATTCCACAGAATAGAAACAGAAGGAACATTTGATGAGCTCGCAGTTACCCTGATACACAAAGCACATAAAGACTCAACAAAGAAAGAGAATTATAGACCAATTTCCCTAATGATCATAGGTGCAAAATTCTCCAAAAAAAATACTTACAGACTAACTCTGGGAACACATGAAAAAAATATTATCTATGTTATTAAGCAAATTTCATTCCAGAGATTCCAGGATGATTCAACATACATAAAGCAATAAATATAACCTAGCATATAAACAAATTAAAAGTTGAAAACCACATGATCATCTCATTAGATGCAGAAAATGCCTTTGACCAAGTCCAACGTCCCTTTATAATAAGGGGCCTGGAGAGTCAGGGATACAAGGGACATACCTCAACATAATAAGGGCAGTTTACAGCAAGCCAAGAACCAACATCAACTTAAATGGAGATAAACTCAAAGAAATTCCACTAAAATCAGGAACAAGATGAGGTTGTTCACTCTCTCCATACCAATTCAATATAGTACTTGAAGTCTTAGTTTGAGCAATAAGACAACTGAAGGTGTAATAGGGCCCTAGACCTTAGCAAACTGACTCCATGATAGAAGTACCATTCAGGCTGTAAAACTCAGCACCCAGACCCAAAACTGAAAAAAGGCCTAATCTGCCAACGTCCATATAGTTCTGAAGAAGCCTCAAAATGTATTAACCTTAGTGTTTAGTTTCTGTAGCTCTGCTTCTGGCTAACTATTCTTGTTAACTGAAATATGTCAATCCATTTTTGTGTTTTAAAAACTCTCCTGTGAAAGGCTCAGGGCTATACTGGGATCCTGAACACTCAGTGTAGTTGCCTGCTGGCTAATAAAGATTTTCTATTGACTTAAATCCATGACTGAGCAGTCTTCTCTGGCAAATACTCCCCAACAAAGGAGATACAAATTGTAAAAGAAGAAATCAAACTATCACTATTTGTAGGTGATATGATAGTATATTTAGTTGACCCTAAAAATTCCACCAGGAAACTTCTACAGCTGATATACACTTTCAGCAAAGTAGCTGGATATAAAATTAACTCATAAAATCCAGTAGCCCTCCTGTATACAAATGACAAGCTGACTGAGAAAGAAATCAGGGAAACAACACCTTTCACAATACCCTCAAATAATATGAAATATCTTGGGATAATTCTAACCAAGCAAGTGACAAAAGCTTTAAGACATTAAAGAAAGAAATTGAAGAAGATATCAGATGATAGATCTCCCATGCTTATGGGTCAGTGGGATTAATATAAAAAAATTGGCCATCCTGCCAAAAGCAATTTACAGACTCAATGCAATCTCCGTCAGAATTCCAACACAATTCTTCACAGATCTCGAAAGGACAATTTTAAGCTCCATATAGAAACACACACACACACACATATACATACACACACACAAACTAGGTAGCTAAAACAATTTTGAATAAGAAATTATCTACTGGAGCTATCACTATCCCTGATTTCAAGTTGTACTACATAGGTAAAGTAATAAAAACAGCATAGTATTGGCACAAAAACAGACATGTTCATTAGTGGAATCGAATTGAAGGCCAGACATAAATTCACACACCTATGAACACTTGATTTTTATATATATATATAAAGAAGCCAAAACTCTACAATAAAAAAAAATTACAGCATCTTCAATAAATGGGGCTGGTCAAGCTGGATGGCTATATGCAGAAGAATGCAAGTAGATTCATATTCATCACCCTGCACAAAACTCAACTCCAGATGGATCAAAGACCTTAGCATAAGGCCAGATACACAGATTCTGTTAGAAGATAAAGTGGAGAATAGTCTTGAATTCATTAGCATAGGAAGAGGACACAATGTTAGCACAGACACTAAGCTCAGCAATTAACAAATGGGACTTTATGTTCTCTGTCCAGCAAAGGACCCTGTCATTTGGATAAAGTGACAGCCTACAGAATGAGAAAAAATGTTTTATTAACTACATATCCAATAGAGGGCTAATATCCAAAATATATAAAGAACTCAAGAAACTACACATTAAGAAAACAAAGAACTCAGTTAAAAAGAGGACCCAGCGGCGGGGAGGGGGATATAGGGGAACTTTCAGGATAGCATTTGAAATGTAAATAAAGAAAATATCTAATAAAATAAAATAAAATAAAAAAGAGGATGCAGATCTAGAGAACTCTCAAAAGAGGAAACTTAAATGGCTGAGAAACACTTTTAAAAATTTTCACTATCCATAGTCATCAGAGAAATGCAAAGCAAAACTACTTTGGAATTTCATTCTACTCCAGTCAGAATGGCCAAGGCCAATAACACAAGGGACGGCTCATGCCATTGAGGGTGTGAAAGGGGAGAGACCCTCCATTGCTGGGGGTAGCGAAAACTTGCCCAACCACGGTGGACATCAGTGTGGTGGTTCCTCAAGATGATGGGAATAGATCTACCTCAAATCGAGCTATCCCACTCTTTGACATATACTCAAAGGATGCTCCACCATACCACAAGGACAGTTGCTCAACTATGTTCATTGCTGTCCTATTTGTCCTGTTCTATTTGCCAGAAATTAGAAACAACCTAGATGTCCCTTGACAGAAGAATGGAGTACTACTCAGCTGTTTAAAATTAAATTCTCAGGCAAACGGATGGAACCAGGAAAAAAAATCATCCTGAGGCTACTCAAGTAATCCAGACGCAGAAAGACAAATATAGTATGAATTTGTTTATATGTGGATATTAGCCATGGTTAATTCATAATAACCTTGTAGAACCACAATCTGTAGAACCACAGAGCTTAGGTTAAGAGTAAGAGGCTGGGGCCCAGCAGGCAGACAGAACTCTCTAGGAAGAGAAATAGAATAAACAGTAATGGATGAACAAAGTATGTGTTTGGGAGGATAGTTTGGAATGAGAGGATCGAGTAAAGAGGGGAGAGAGGGTTGCAGGAGGAAATATGGGGGAAAACAGCTAAAATGCAGGGCATTTGAGGGGTAGTATGGAAACCTAAGACAGTAAACACTTCCTAAAATATAAACATATATGACAGTGATCTAAATGAAATCAGCAAATAATGAGGGAGATATAGTCTCAACAGGCCATATTTGGTCAACAATTGAAGTTTCCAGCATCAGAATTGGATTGCATCTAGTGGAGCTGTTGGTCAAAGAGAGCAAATGGGAATATCCAAGCCCGTTGCCAAGACTACAGATTGCTCTCCACACACTGACAGCAGGGCCCCATTACTGCAGACAACACATTGAACACCAAAATGTCAAGATGGTGGTGCCTACATAGAGCCTCCACCCCTATGTTCTACCATCTTAGGTACAGGAAGGTATTCTTCATGCTGCCAAAAGAGAAACATAAACACCCAGTCATCCACAAACCCTCTGATACAATGCCCTGCCTTCAAGATATAATCATGCAATGGCGGCACAAAGCTTGTGGGAGTAACCAACTAATATCTGATTTGACTTAAGGCCTACTTCATGAGGTAGAACCCAAACCTGACACTGGGAGACCAAGAATCAAAGACTAGATAGCCCAGGGACCTAGGATGAAACAAAATACAACTGTTCTAAATAAATAAATAAATAAATAAATGTCGCAGTAAAGTGACTCCTAATGACATTCTGCTTATACTTATCTCCAAGCGCCTTGCTCAACCATCATCTTTTACTCCAGTCAGAATGGCTAAGACCAATAACACAAGGGACGGCTCATGCCATCACATCCATCATCAGGCTTTGTCCTGAAGCAAATGGATATAGATGCAGATGCCCACATTCAGACGTTATGCAGAGAAAAAGAGTCTTTAGAACACACAGCCCTAAATGGAGTGTTTCTACCAAATCTTCCCCCTCAGGATGCAGGGAACACCATGAACAAGGAGTGTCCTTTGCCTGTATATTTCGGCGGTTCAGTGTTTTCATGAGGTTCCTGTTGTGTGAACAAGTGGCTCTCCATTTCTTGAGTCTTCTTTTGGACTATTTCCATCTATTTGCTTGTTTGGTCCAATTCTGATGTGTTCGTTTTTGTTTTATCTTATTATATTTGATTATTATCCCAAGGAAGCCTACTTGTTATCTAATGAAAGGCAGAAGGGGTGGATCCAGATCGGGGCTAGGGAGGAGTGGGAGGGGCAGTGGGAGGAAAACCCTAATCAAGATGTATTATGTGAGAAAAACATTATTTTCAATAAAAGGAAAAAGTGTTATAAATAAATAGATAGATAAATAAATAAAGTGGAGGGTCACTTACCTTTTCATCCTCCAGGAAGGAAGTTGTTTGGCCCCCCAGGTGAGGCTCCAACAGGTACAGTGTTTTGTGGCCCAGTTGGGTGTCCTATGTGTGGGTGTGATGGAAGAGCCTGCTGAGGAGTGCTCTCTCCTCCATCGTCCATGCAGAGGAGAGCCAGCATTACTGAGCCTGATACTCACTCACTTGAAACACATCAATCTAACAGGAAAAATTGCTAGATGTAAAATATATTCCACTGAATTTTTAAAAAACATTTATTTATTTTGTACATCCATCTGTAGGTCTTTGGCAGGTACATTTTTGGAATGGTATCTGTGTAGAGATCAGAATATAAATTATAGAAATCAGTTCTCTCCTTCCAACAAGTGGAAGGTTCAAACTCAGGTTTGACACTCATGGACTCTGCCTCCCCAGAAAGGGTTTCAGAGAAATACTGTTTGAAATCCTGAAGGCGATTCTCCTAAAACGCAGTTGTTGAATGCCCTGAGCCAATGCACTGTAGCCTGAAGGCTGTGGCATGCCTGCTCTTTATCCTAGCATGAAAAGAGCAGCCAAAAACATGTTTCAAAATGCTTTGTAGATAAAAGGTACCATCCCTGTTCCTCAGACAGCATCCGAATTTTGCAGCCCACAGAAGTCCCAGCTTCTCTGCATCCCCACAGGAGGGAGGCCAGCGAGGCAAGCAGCAAACTCTTTCAAAGTAACCATTCAGTTAGCACCAGAAGCTAGGTGAATGGCTGGACAGTCCCTGTCCTTTAAAATGCCAAACAAATCAGGAGACATGCCTTCCTAACCCCAGCTAATCCCCAGCAAGAAGTCTCCTTAAGGCAAGCTGATTCCCTGATATCAGATTAGAATTAACCCACTCCTGCTCAGCTGAAAAAGGAAATCAAAGATAATAGGTGATGGTCCAGCCAGATGACTAAGCCAGTAAGGGGCCTCCAAACCTGACTCTCTGAGTTAAATCCCTAGAACCTACATGGTGGGAAGATTTTTTTTTTTTTTTTTTTTTTGGTATTTTGAGACAGGATTTCTATTTGTAACCTTTGCTGTCATGGAATTTGCTCTATAGAATCAAGCTGGCCTCAAAGTCACAGAGTTATGCCAGACTTTGCCTGGGATTAAAGGTATATACTACTACCGCCTGTTCTCTGATCACTGAGGCATGAACACCCACACACTTTTATTGTGGATGCGGGTGTACACACACTAATAAATATAATTAAAACGTAGAAAACAAAGGTACGAGATGAGAGAGAAGGTGCTGAAAGGATCTGTCCAGCTCTAAGGATACCACTTGCAGCTTCTCCAGAGCTTACACATCGATGTCCTTCTCTTCAAGGACTGCTACAAGGAGCTGAGTTATTCAGTCACACTGAAAAGGACTCCAGAGAGGTGCCTTTTCCCAGTTGCCATGTGAGGACATGGCTAGAAGCAGCATCTATGCAGCAGGAGGTATTCTTTGCCAAATGCCAGCGTGCTAATCTTGCTGATCTCGCTGATCTCGGGCTTCCAGCCTTCAGAATAGCAAGTGGTGAGATGCCTGTTGTTAAACCGCTAGTCAGGTGCTGTGTCCCAGCAGTAGCAAAGGCCTCACTGCTTTCCTTTCCCCTTTCCATGGTTCTGAGGTGGAACAGAAAAACTCAATGAGGACATGGGAAGGCAAAGAGTCTCTTGCTGGGGCTACTGACCAATCCTCCAGTCAAGAAGTGAGAATTCCAAGACTGGAGAGACCACTCAGTGCTGAACAGTTATAAGCTGAGCTCTTCCAGAGGTCCTGAGTTAAATTCTCACAGCCATCTGTAATAGGATCTGAGGGCCTCCTCCAGTGTGTCTAAAGACAACTACAGTGCATAAAATAAATAAATAACATAAAATAAAATAAATAAGTAGTACTCACATTCATTCAATCAATCAATAAATAAATAAAACAAAATAAATGGCAGAGAACCACTGAAATGGTCCATGTCTATTGCTAAGACAGTTGAGATTCTCCCTTGAGGATCACCGCCCAGTCTTCAGTATGTCTCACTCTCTTAGATTCTCCCTTAAGAAGCTCATACCCACACTTGGATATGTATATGTCTTATTCTTTCCTTAACTTTTGTGCATAAAATCTCTTCTTTAGGGCTGGAGAGATCGCTCAGCATTTAAGAGCATTGTCTGCTCTTCTGGGAGGTCCTGAGTTCAATTCCCAGCAACCGTACGGTGGCTCGCAACCATCTGTAATGGGATCCGAAGCTCTCTTCTGGTGTGTCTGAAGACGGCTACAGTGTACTCATATGGATACAATGAAAATCAATCTTGAAGAAGCCCTTTGCTGACTAGCTCCTTCAGCCATGTTCCCCCCTTCAGCACTTTTTTGCTTTTAATAAAACCCCCACCTCTGCTCCCCACTTGCTAGTCTTAAAATTCCTCCTGTGTCAAATCCAAGAATCCTGAGTTGGCTTCAGTCACAGTTCCTTCAAGGTCACAGCAACTACTAGGGCTGCTAATGGTGTTGAGAGTGATGGCATGGAACTGTTCCTGTGTCCCCTTACTGCTGGCTGGCCCTCTGTTCCCTGGCTAGTCACAATCTGAGTGATGCTCCAGATGGTTAGGGGGCTGGGGGCCCCTGGAGCCACCTGTACTCGGGTCCCAGGAGGAGGGACACTTGCAGACAGTGGTTACTAGCTGGGTCTGAGGTACATGCTGCAATCCTGGCCCCTTGGGTGGCTGAGGATGGAGGACAGCAAGTTCAAGTTCAAAATGTACCGAGACTGTGTCCCCAAACAAAACAAAACAAAAGTCATGGTCATTAAAAGACAAGGAAAGAAAATGCAGTCAAAACCTCAGGCTTAAGATTTGGAAGAGAGAGTTTTCTTCCTCTGAGACCTCTGTGGTTGCACACTGAGGCCATAAAGGAAGCCTTGGCCTGGGATCTCCTGGGGTTCCCACGCCCTGTACTACCACCAAACCCACAGCTCTTTTATGTGTTCTACAGCCCTTTATCAGACTTTAAAGATAGCCTTTTGCCTGCAGAGAAAAGGAATTCTTTTGCAGTACTGTTTCACAGCTCTGCTCTTTGCTCCAAGAAGATCAATAAGCTAAGGGGTGTTTAGGGAAACAACCCCTGCTCATTGTATCAGAGGGGGGCTTCAGAAAGCAGTGGAAGAGCAAAGCTGCTCTACACACCCTTTCACATCCAAACACAAGTACATATTCATTTACTTCATGTCCGAGTTTGTTTCTGATTGCTGTAGAAAGCATGGAACAAGAACAACTTAGGGAAGGAAAGGGTTATTTGCATACAGGTCCCAGTCATAGTACATTACTGAGGGAAGTTAGGGAAGGAGGCAGAAGAAGCTGATGCCTTGGAGGAATGCTGCTCACTGGCTTGTTCCCCATGACTTACTCAGCCTGCCTTCTTATAGAACTCAGGACCACTAGACCAAGGGCAGCACCACCCACAGTAAACTTTGCCCTTTCCCATTAATCATTAATCAAGAAAATTGGAGGCCTTTTTCTCATTTGAGGTTCCCTCTTCTCAGACGACTCCAACTTTTATCATAAAACTAACCAGGATAGCTCAGGTTCCTGAAATGAAGTGATGTTTTGTTTCTTCACAACGTTCCCCTTCTCCAGGAGGTGGGGCACATTCTTTGTGCTGAACAAAGCAGATGACAACACAGTTGTCCTTGACTGCCATCCTGTCTTGTCCAGGCCACCGTGTCCCTTCAGTTTCATTCTCCACCCCACATGAGCAGTAAGTACCACATGCAGCATTAAGGTCCATGTAGAATCAAACGGGAGGAGGGGTGGAGGCAGAGGCTTTGGGTAGAGTGTCTTTGCTGGGCCTCAGTGCCCTGCTTGGGCTAGCTGGGGGGCGGGGGGGGGCGAGTGGAGGGACCAGCACCAGTTGGGAATAGCTCCTCCTGTCCTAAAAAATCAAAAACACAGCGAGGTCAACAATGAGTGCCAATCTTCTGCTGAGTCCATGGTTCTGAAGCTCACTGCAATATGTATGTGTGTATGTATGTATATATGTGTGTATGTATGTATATGTGTATGTATATATGTATATACATGTGTATGTATATATGTATGTGTGTATGTATATATGTATGTGTGTATATATGTATGTGTATGTATATGTGTATGTATATGTGTATGTATATGTATATATGTATGCTTGTAATAGAATTGCAGAAACTCTTGCCATCCATTCCCTGCCCTCCATAAGAGTCCAACCAAATAAACCAAAGTATGATTTACTGAAGCCCAATTAGGGCCAATTTCTTCACTGGGCTAGCTTACAAAACATGGGTAAGGGGTTACATACAGGAACACAGATAATTCATAGAAGCTGCACCACCCGGAAGTCTCACCAGCATTTAAGACAACTTCCCCATAGCTACATAGAAAGCACTCACCCCACTTCCAGTCTCTGTGTACTCTGGCAGCTCCTGGGACAAAAAAGCCACATGCAATTAGGGCAGAATTGTATGTAAATGGCAGAGAGGCACAGCTGCAATCTCAGTCAAGGGTCCAGGGGGCTTCCCCACCTCCTGTGAGAGAGAGATTGTCAGCAGTAAGTAAGCCCAATCTGGAGGGTCTTGCACAAGTCATTAAGCTGTCCTGCTGACAACGATGGCTGTTAGGGTCAGAGAATGTCTTGTACTGAGCTGTTTTCTGTGAACGAAAGTTTCTGGAAAAAACTGCATCTCACACTGAATCTTCTCTACAAAACTAACTGATTCAAACTTCAATGCTGTGGAGAAGCTGAGATGTTGCAGGGTGAGAGCCTGATTACAGTTTATCCTGGGCTATCCTTACCCCCTATGTGTCTGACCTGACACCATTGGGATGAAAGTAAAAGCTTTCAGGAGACCACTGGCTTCCATAAACCAAAGACCAAGCAAGCTTCTAGTATTGTATGAGGCCGCAGTGGAGCCTTCTCTGCTTGCTTTAATCTGCCCACCTGGTGCATGCCATTCTGTCACTATAAGAACGTCATGAAGCAGTTACCATGCTGGAACATGGGATTTGAGGTAACCTGAATCTGTTCCCAGGTCATGGTCACTTATAGTTTGCTCCAGAATAAAGGACCTCTTTGTGTTTGAGGTGAGGTGCTGTTTTGGCATTAACATTTCCCTTTATCCATGCATTTGATGGATTGAGAACTTCTACTGAGAACAGTCGTCTTAGATTCACCATCCAATTGGGAAAGCAGATGTAGACAGGTGTCCTTTCTCCATTGCAAATCATGGGCTGATTGAGTGGATTTTTTCCCTGCTCTGACAAGTCAGCCCTTGGGCCTTTCTTGTATAAAATCATTGGAAAATACTTTTCTCACGCAGAGAGAGAGAAAAAAAATACGCACCTCTTACCAGAACTGAAAAGGGGCTGAGAGCTAGTCTCCGGCAGAAAATAACAAGCCTCCTCTAGCTTTTTTCCCACTTTGTTCAATCCAAGCAAAATCTCCCTGTACAAATCAAAGAGGAAACACAGGATGGGTAAGGCTTTGCATTTCAAAGTAGTTTTAAACAGGGCGTGCATTTGAAAAATGCGAGTTAGGGAAATCCTGTCAGCTGGGCTCTCTTAAACAAAGAAAAAAGCTGAGGATTTAAACAAGAAATACAAAACACTCTAAAAAAAAACACTTTGCTAAGACCATTAATCAAGGTTGTTGTTCTTCTTCTTAAAACCACATTTATTTATTTATTTATTTATTTACTTACTTACTATGGGGTTGAGGCACATACCCACCACGGTAAGCATTTGGAGGTCAGACCTCTTATGGGACTTGGTTCTCTACCTCAGCTATATGGGTGCTAGGGCTTGGCAGACAACAAGCATCTTAACCTGATGAGTCACTTTTTAGGCTCCTCGGTTAAGCTTTCATTTTAAATTATTCACCTGGTAAGATTGGGTTTTGAAAATCTCGTATTGGGAGACTGGTGAGAAAGTTCCGCTCGTAGCCGCCCAAGCCTGGAAACTTGAGTGTGACTTCTGAAAGGTGTCTTTAGGAGAATTTATTAAATGGTGAATCCAAAAAGCAGGTATAATTTATGTTTTAAAAATATAGAACAGGCGGGGTATGGTGGCACATCTGTAATCACAGTACTCGGGAGGCTGAGGCACGTGGGTCAAAAAATGAAGGACTACTCAAGCTACAAAACAAGACTTGTCAGAAACAAGGTAGTCATAGTGAAACAGGCTCATCTCCAAACACAACTTCATTTCCACCCATATTCCAAAACTGGTTCCAGCTCCAGAGCGTTTTGCATGCAGTGCCAACGATGACCAGCAGGTGGCGCCATGAGGGCTCAAGCAGGCCGGCAACTAGAAGCGAAAGCCAGGTAAGGTGGTCAGCTCCTACCTCCATATTTACAGCACAGATACCTGCAAAAGGCAAACTGTGTTCTCCTGATTTCTTTCTGTTTAAACATATTTGACATTCCATCTTTTATTAACATGTTCATATCTGAGACAATTCTCTGTACACTGCCACACTGCCTCAGCACAGGGTATCAATCACAGACCCCATAAAAACATTATATATGTCTTAATTGTCTTGAAAACTTGGCAGAGTAATTGAAGGATCCAAAGGTCAAAAAAAAAATCTACTTTGTCTTTCTTACTTTTTAGAAAACAGAAACCCAACAACACAAAGATTGATAGGAATACATTTCCTCGTCTCTTCCGCATGTTGTATTATGCAGTAGAGATGTCAAGCTGACAGGATTCTGTTATATCTTCTGTCTGACGAAGAACATGCCTTAGCACGCCTATTAATTGAGATGCTAACTTATAAAGAAAAAGGCTGACTGGAGAAACCATGAAAGAGTCAGCGCTGAGGAAAGCATTTCTTCTGACTGGTAAGAGCCAATCCCAAGACAACACATCACATTGGAACAATCATCTACAGTTTGCACAAAGACCCATGTGAGAGACCAATGGGTCGCCCTTTCTAGAGGAGAGCGAGGCAGGGTCCTAGAGCATTGCTGTCCATAGCACTGGGCTCATTACACCTTCTTAGACTCCACATAGGAACAAGTCCCAAGTCTACACATAGGGGCAGTTGTTCACCTTGGAAGCAGTATGTAGCCCAGGTTGGCCAAACTCCCTTCCTCTGCCTCCTAAGTGCTGGGATTACATGTGTGATCCAGCAAGCCCAGTCAGCCCAGCTAGCCTAGCTGTGAAATATTTCTTCTAAGACAGGGTCTTACATGTGTGTGCTCTCTCTCCTCTCTCTCTCTCTCTCTCTCTCTTCCTCTCTCTCTCTCTCCCTTCCTCTCTCTCTTTCTCTCTCTCTCTCTCTCTCTCTCTCTCTCTCTTACACACACACACACACACACACAGAGACAGAGACATACACACCTGAGAATGTCTCCTAAATACAGCAGTGGAATTATAAACTTGGTGAGTGAGATGAAGCCTCTGTTTCTCCATGGAGGTGAGCGTCTGGGAGCACTCAGGCGGGCTGTCTCCAGATGTGGGCTCTAGAAGTGAGCATCTGGAAACAGGCAGGCAAGATGTCTCCAGGTGTGGGCTCAGAAGGGCTCTATGCTGTTCTCTTACTAATCTAGGTTAGTTAGTTCTAGGCAATGCATATGTTTGTTTCAGTAATAAGGAAAACCATCAGGAAACTTCATTTAAGCCTGGTTGACATAGTCAGGCTAGGCAGGACTACATAGTGAGACTCTGTCTTAAAAGAAAAAAAAATAATAATACAGCTGGGCTTGGTGGATCACACCTGTAATCCCAGCATACAAGAAGCAGATGAAGGAAGATCTGTAGGTTGGCCAGCCTGGGCTACATAGTAAGTCCTAGGACAGTCTGAATTATAATATGAAACCTGGCCTGGGGTGGTGCTAGAGTGATGACTCAGTTTAAGAGCACTGATCTGTTCTTTCAGAGGACCTAGCTTCTATTTCTAGCACCCACATGGCAGTTCACAACCTTCTACCTCTCCAGTTCCAGGGGATCCTGACACCCTCTCCCTATCCTACAGAGGCACCAGACACTCATGTGATATATATGCAGGTAAAACACTCATACACTTAAGATAAAGCATTAATTAAAATTTTACTGAATGTTTGGCCCATGTGCTTGTTCACTTTTGCCAACTCAACACAAATTTTGACATATCTAAGAATAGGAAATCTTAATTGAGAAAATGTCTCCATTAGCCTGGACTGTAGGCAACTGTCTAGGGCATTTTCCTGAATGATGATTTATGTGGAAGGGCCCAGCTCAATGGAGGTGGTGCTGCCACTCCTGGGCAGATGGTCCCTGGTAGTACAAGCAAGTAGTCTGGGCAAGCTGTGGGAGCAGTCTAGTAAGCAACATTTGTCTAGGGCATCTGTTTTGGTTCCTGCCTCCAGTTCCTAGTTCCCTCAGTGACAGAGCAAACATAACCTGAGAGTTATAAACCGGAAACCCCTTTTCTTCCTCAAGTTGCTTTTGCTTATGGTGATTTATCACAGCAATACAAACCTCAAGGAACACAACCATGTAGTTATAACCAAGTAATAATAACCAATATCAGAGTTAAATGCATAGAAGGAAGATATGCATTTTGCATGCATTATGAGCAGAATGAAATCAAATTGTATACATTAATAAAGGAGATACCTAGGTCATAGATTGCTGAGAATCTGGGCAGTAGCCTCTCTGGTTTGATGTGTTCCTTCCTAAATTCAAATGTCCAAATGGAATTTGGAAGCTAAAGTGGAAGGATGAAGAGGTGAGCTAAGGCCTCAGGTTCTTCCCCTTGGGAATGGGCTGGGATCCTGGTAAGAGCACCTTTGTCTTCCTCTCGCCTTTCTCCCTCTCCCTCCCACGGATGCAGCCACACAAGACCACGTTGGAAACGGGGTGTGGTTCTCATTAGATCCTGAGCCTGCTGGCACCTTTATCTTGGACTTGCAACTTCCAGTGCTGTAAGAGATGAATCTCTGTCCTTCATAAATTAACCAGTCAATGACACTTAGTTACAGTAGCACAGAGGGACCAAAATGAAGGCTAATTTTATACTTTTCTTCATTTCATGTTTCTACAATGAGCCTGCATTACCTTCAGTATCAAGAAACAATATTTTTAATGAAATAAAAAAATGAGCTAGGACACATGGCATAATCAAAACTAACTCAAAATGGCCTGGAGACTTAAATGTAAACTCTAAATTATAAAACTTGTAGAAGAAATCTTTGCTTTGCATTTACCAATGATCTTAGCAGACCGAAAATACAAGTTAAGTAGACTTCATCTGAGCCTTAGACTCTCTTTGAAGGACAGTTACAAATATGAAGCTGGGTGTGCTGGCACACACCTTTAACCCCAGCACTCCATAGGCAGAGGTAGGGGGATCTCTGAACTCAAGGCCAGCCTGATCTATAAAGCAAGTTCCAGGACAGCCAGAGTTACGAAGAGAAACTCTGTCTTGAAAAAAAAAAAGCACACACATGAACATGTATGCACACACATGTGCACATACACAAACATAAATGCACACACATACACACAAATAATATGAAGAGATATGTCACCAACCGGAGAAAGTATTTTCAAAACACAACTTGAAACCATCATATTAAGAACATTCTAGAAACTTGGTAAGAGAAGAAAATTCACCTATAAATGGGCAAACGGTTTGAACAGATGTCACAGATGTGACACAGATGTGTTACAGGTATGTGAAGGTAGAGCAGAGAAAGACAGGGTGCTTAACTGCCGTTAGGGAAAGGGCCAGTTCAAGCTACAGTGAACGCCAACCGCTCCACATCTGTCTCGGCCTAAGTCAATTTTTGTTACCAGCCAATCTGAAAGTCCCACATGCTGATGGGGATGGGGACAATGGTATTTCTCATGAGCTATAGTGCCCATGGGGGCGTGGCTTCACCATGAAGACCAGCAAGCAGTTCCTTGTGGGTGAACTCAGTTTCTCATGAAATGTCACTTCCCAGAAATGTCACTTCCAGGTGTCTGCTGTCTGCTGGTCTGCTGAAGAGAAACAAAAATATAGCTATGTCTGAGAATGTTTATAACACTTTCTTCTTCCGCCCTCCCTCCCTCCCTCCCTCCCTCCCTCCTTCCCTCCCTCCCTCCCTCCCTTCCTTCCTTCCTTCCTTCCTTCCTTCCTTCTTTTTCCTTCCTGTTCTTCCCCTCCCCCTTTTGCTTCCTCTTTTTAAAAGACAGGGTCTCTCAATGTATTCCACACTGGCTTGGAGTTTGCTTTGTAGCTCAGGCTGGCCTCAAACTCAAGCCAATCCTGTTTTAGCCTTCTGAGTGCTGAGGTGGCAGGCATGTGCTTCTGTGCCTTTTGTATAACATTTTCTTACTTGCAAAGCTGGAGACAGCCCCAGCCACTGGGCGAGGCGATAAGGGTGAGCAGGCTTCATTGCTGCAGTGCGGTACTGCATGGTCTCAAGAAAGGCAGGATACAGATACAAACCACAGTGGAGAAGTCCCAGATGCACCGGGCTGAGGAAGACCACATCGGGTATGATTCCATTTGTAAGATGTTCTAGAAATGGCAACAGAAAGACAAAGAGGATCAGAAGGCATGATTGCTGGGGAAAAGGAAGTTATAAACTGATCCATGCCGGCTGAGGTAGAGCTGTATCCCTCTATGCTTTTTAACAGGACTTGGAGCCAAATTAAATGAGGCTGGATCCATCTTTTATCTGAGTTTTCACGGTCATTGTAAAGATGAGAATATTATGGAGATGGAGTGTGGACAATTGTTCTGGATGCTACTGAACTGCCCCATTAGAACTGGCCAAATGAGGCGTTTCTATGCTGTCCCCCCTCCAAGACACTAATCCTTAACTGCTGCTATGTGTGGCACAGTTGCTGGCAAAGCCGGTTTGTCTGACACTCCATGTGTTGCCCACTCCCAGCCTGACTCACGTCTTGTCAATCATCAGAAGGCCCAGAGGGAGGCCCTGCCTCATGCCCCCAGCCTGACTCATCTCTTGCTGTTTCTGCTGTTGTTGTAAAATGAGGCACCTGGAATAGTTGTAATGTTGCATCAAGACACTGGCCCAAGTGACTGTGGACACAGTGCTGTGACTAAATGACACTAAGCACAAAGGATGCTAGATCGGCTGGCAGGGATTTTCACAGCCAGATCTATGACACTTTAAACTTAAACCCTGAGAAGATAAACATTTATAACCCACAGAATTGAAAAAAGAAACCATAGTTCCATGTTGACAAAATGTGATATCTGGAGACAGGAATTAATGGACAAGAGAAAACCCGTCACAGTAACATCCCAAGCCGTGAGTAGGATCACAGCTTCGGGCAGCACTGTTTGATGCTTGTTATAAAACCCACCGATTCAGCCAGGAATCTCTCAGGATAAGGAACCTCCTTCAAGTCACTCTGTCACATGGTCTCAGTGACCACGTGATCCACAGAATTCCCAGTGATCCTCAGAGATCCACAGGACATGTGTTACTCAGGGAGTGAGAACTTCTAAGTGAGAACTGGGCTGATGTCACTTCACTATGGGATCCAAGCCACCATCCCTATGGTGCCCACCCCAGTGGTGATCAGTGAGGACACTCATACTCATTCTGTGGTGGCACTACTGGCCTAAAACTAGACCAAGCTAGATACATGGAGAAACATCCTGCCAAGTCCTCCGCCAGTGTTCTTTGAAGGAGGCAAGGGCACGGACAACAGAGCTGGATGCAGGACCCATCTTAGCTTAAGTAGATGTGTAGACTTGACTTCTAAAGGCAGCTTGTGACCATAAGCCAGAAAAACACATGAATGTTCCCACGTTGGTGTATTCTCATTTTGTGACGACATCACAGTCTGCTTCATCCTCCCTCTTCTCTCCCCTCCCCTCTTCTCCCTTCTAATTTTGTTTTCTACTCATCTTTGTTTGAAATTTTTGTTGATGTTGTTCTTGTTCCCAGTGCTGCAAAAGCACTGCTTCATATCTTATGCATGTGTGTGATACTCAGGGTGACATGCTTGTATGGACATCACTCATTGGATGTAGCCAGGTCACTCCACAGTGGTTCCTCTGCAGTGTTTCCAGCACCATAAACGTCCTCACTGGCACCAGTTGAACATCTCCTCTCTGACGTGTGAAACGTGGTTGCTTTTACCTCTTCGTAGTGTGTGTCTCAGCAGCTCCTTATATTACCATTAGCCACTAAGTTTCCTCATCTGTAATCTGGGTTTTTTTTTTGTTTTTTTTTTTTTGGTTTTTTTGCCTATTTTCCTGTTGGCCTATTTGTATGTTTTTAATAAGAAATTTGTAATATGCAGGGCATGAATCATTTGCTGAGTATGCTGCAAGTATCTTTTCTTGGTTCATGGCTTGTCATTTCACATTTAAAAATATGTATATGTGTTTGTCTTTGTGTGAATATAAGTACAGGTGTCCACAGAAGCCAGAGGTGTCAGACCCTTGAGGGGCTGGAGTTACAGGGAGTTATGAGCCACACAGCGGTGGTGCTGGGAACCAGACCTTGGTTCCTCTGTGAGAGCAGTACATGCTCTTGGCCATGAGACCTCTCTCCAGTTTCATGTTTTCACACTTCAAATATCTGCAGATACAGACCAGTTTCTGTGTGTGCTTGTGTGGATGTGTGTGGATACATGTGTAAGCCAGACGAAAAACATCAGGTTCTCCAGTATCATTTCCCAGGAGCCATCCACTTTAATTTTTGAGATAGGATTTCTCACTGAGACCTGGGACTCACGAAGTAGGCAAGACCCAGTGTCTGTCTGTTTCTTTCTCCTCAGTGCTGGGAATACAAGCACGTGCCACCATATGCAGCCTTTTTATATTGGTTCTTTACACTTGCAGGGTAAGTACTTTACTGAGTGAACTGTCGTTCGAGCCCTCTACCTCTGTTGATTTAGTCTATTGGATTGTTTTGTTTTGTTTTAAAGAATAGCATGTATATCATGCTGGCGTCAAACCATGGATGTCCTTGAGATTCTGCTCTTCTCGTCTTCAAGTAGAGCATTGGGATTGCAGTTGTGCACTCTGATGCCATTTTACACAGCACTGAGGGTGGCACCTAGGGCTTCACGAATGGTTCAAGCACCCTACAACCAACTGCACTACGCCCAGTTTCTCCTTCAAATGAACTCAGACAGTCCCTCCATCATCCATTATTCTCTCTGCCCTTGTCCTGTTTTTGCTTTGTTCATTGGTTTGTGTTGGTGTTGTCTTAAATGTGCTTTTCTTTTGGGGCATGCATGCCCTTAATCACAGCATGTGGCGGGGCAGAGGCTGGTGAATCCTGTGACTTTGAGGCCAGTCTGGTCTACGCACTGAGTTTCAGGACACCCAAGGCTATATAGAGAGACATTTCAAAAGACTAAAATAAATAAATTAAATTAAAATTTCTCCTTCCTTCCTTCCTTCCCTCCTTCCTTCCCCAGTTCCTTGACTTAGGGCCTCACTGTGTATCCTTGGTTGGATGGGAATTGGCTATGTAGATGAAGATGGTTCCAAGCTGTCAGTAGTCCTTTTTTTCTTAGGCCCCCAAGTTCTGTGCCATTGCACTATGTTGGTTTTTATTTAATATATATTTTACATCTATCTATCTATCTATCTATCTATCTATCTATCTATCTATCTATCTATCTATTTTGTGTGTGATGTGGTCACAGGCACAGACAACTTGCTGTTGTGGTTGTCTTCTTCCATTTTGTAGGTCCAGGAGATAAAACTTAGGTTGTCAGTTTCAGTGGCAAGTGCCTTCACAAGGTGAGCCATTTCTTCCATCCCCACATCTTGATTTAAAATAACTCTTCGCTATCCACTGAATTGATATAATTCTACTAATAGGCAGCTGTTTATCAAAGCATTGATGTTTCCTCCCCTAAGCTCCGAAGGTTAGCAGCAAGCTAACTTTGATGATCACAACAATACTTGCTAATTGTCTAAAGAGGCACACTGGCTCTTTTGAATAGCAAGACAATTTCATAATTGTTTTTCAGTTCCTATTCTGGCAGTTTCTATTTGTTAACCATGAAAACTTCAGTCTGAAAATATTCAATGGAAAATTCCATATGTCAGCATTCCTATGTTTTAAATTGCACACCATTCTTAAGTGACAGAATCTCTTGGGACAAGAGTCATTCCTTGTCTAACACATCCATGCACTGTACCTATGCCTGTCAATCACTTAGCTTCATCAGTTAAAAGTTGGCTGCCACGAGGATGCCTTCGTTCAGCTCACCCTTATCTTAATAATAGCCTGAGGTGAAAACTTTTATCCAGCATATCCTTAGAGTTGTTTCATTTCGTCATTAGTTATTGGTGGTCATCTCTTACTTGCTGAGCTTACTAACTGAACTTTGTCATAGGAATCTATAGAGAAGAGTGTAGGACACAGAAGGACAGCTGCTCTTCCTTTCATTTACCCACTGGTGTCAGAAAAGGAGAGGACTACTGGATATATTATCTTCAGTCATGAGGGATAGATCTTCAAATTACAAGTTAAATATTGGCAAAGCAAAAACCAGCCCGATGTGGTGGTGCACACCTGTAATCTTACAACTTGGGTGGTGGAGGCAGGAGAATCAGGAGTTAAAGGTCTTCCTCAATTACAGAGTTTGAGGCCAGCATGAGCTACATAAGATCCTGCCTTCAAAACAAAACAAAATCAAAATCCAAACCAAATAAACAACTCCAGCACTGCCCTTTGGTCTGGCTCATTCTATGCACACAGCCCTTCTTCTTCAGTCCTCCCATTGCCCACACTATTTGCTGGTGTATCTGTGATGCCCATCTCTTCTGCCATGTTCAAACTCCTTCTAGGCAGAGATAACTCAAGCTGATTCAACATGCTGGGTATGCTGTGGAGAATGCTATAAATGGCAGCTGGCAAGTGGAATACAAATACTAGTTGGCAAATGCTTTTTTTTTTTTTTTTTTTTTTTTTGCACAGGGAGGGATGTTTGGACTTCATGCCACAGGCAAATATTTATCCATAGCTCAGAAGTCAGAAGTCCACCTTCCTTCCATTTCTGCTGGTGAAGGAAAGTGGCACGACTCAGGCATTTCCTTCCCAGCTTTACTCGGTGATAAGATGGAGTCCACCTTTGTGGAGTGGAGGGGCCTCACTAGACCCATGCCACCTCTGAAGACAGGCCCTGCAGATACTGGAGTGGTGAAGACTGGATCCTACCCAGGGCTGCCCTAATCCTTCCCATTTTTCAGCTGGACCTTTTGGCTCAAGACATAGCCCCCTAACTGTCACAAATTGGGTGGAGAATTAAGGAGCTAGCAATTACCTCAAAGAAGGGGCTAATATCTCTTCACAGAGATAGAGAGAGAGAGAGAGAGAGAGAGAGAGAGAGAGAGAGAGAGAGAGAGTGATAGTACAGTCACTACATAGAATGATACATAGTCACTAAACAGGATGTGGGTCCTGGTTCAGATTATGGGGTCTTGGTCAATCCCTTTACTCTTGAAGATGTCGATTTACTTATAAGTTACAAGGTGATAATAATCCCATTATTTCAGAACATATGGGGGTCATGTGTTTCTTCAATTCTTAAAACCTTTAACATTAGTTCTTCCTAAACTTTAGAAGTTACCCGAACTCAGCATACTCACTGGATAGCTAGGTGTGATTAGGCAGCTTAGGAAACTCTAGGCACTTGTTCTAGACTTGTTAGATGACCTCTGTGAGGTCATTTAGTGATTCAGAGATTCTTGCGTATAAAGGGACCTCTCTCCACCCAGTTGTTTTTGATCACAGGATCGAGAGTGCCAGGTACTCATGGTCATCAAAGATGTAACTGGAGCAGTGGCTCCAGCTCACTGTCTTACCAGATAAATACTAAAGTTGCACTCTTATGGGACTAAGCTAAAAACCTGCAAGCCTCACTACACTAAGAGAGATTGAGGAAACGTGTGAGAAACTCTGAAAAGTAAGGAGAGTTCCCAAGAGAGAGCCACTGAGCTTCCCTGTCTAGGAGCTTTTATAGAGTCATGGGGAAGAAGGGAACAAAGGTTTCCTGGGCTTTCATGGCCCTCCATTGGGAGGACCACACCCTCTATGCATGCCTCCTCCACTAGCAGAAAAAGATGCTCTCTCTATTCATACACTGCCCACCCAGTTAGGGATGGTCAAAGTGTGCCCCTGTTCATCTCTGATTTGTGCTTTGTGAACGATTGGCCTTGCTACCTCAGACCTGGCAGGTGTCTCAAGTCCTTTGTTCTTATAGCCACATGAAGTAGCTATAGTTGTTCTTCGTCAGCTTCTTGTCTGTAGGATAGTCTAGTCACTTTTCTGAGTAGGTGGAGGCCTCTTGTTAGAAACCATCTTTACTTAGAATTCAATCTGTTACAATGAGCTGCATTAGAAGCAGGGATATATAAAAGAGTAATGGTGCCTAACACATGTTTCCTGGGTGTGGTGATTTCAATGAAAATGGCTCCCATAGGCTCATAGGGAATAGCACTATTAGGAGGTGTGGCCTTGTTTGAGTAGGTGTGGCTTTGTTGGAAGAATTGTATGCCCAGTGTCTCTCTGTCTTCCTGATGTGTGAGGATCCAGATGTACAACTGTCAGCTACCTCCCAAGCACCATGTGTACCTGTTATGCTGTGATTCTTCTTACCATGACAATAACGGACTAAACTTCTGACTTGTAAGCCAGCTTTAATGAGATGCTTTCCTTTACAAGAGTTGCTGTGGTCATGGTGTCTCTTCACAGCAACAGAAAGCCTAACAAGAACACTGAGGCTGAGGGAGTGTCTCAATGGAAGCTCGTCAGCTACCCCATAGACACTGGCCTTGCTCCTTAGAGTTTCTGCCTGTTTCTGCTAAGGTCCGCTTGGTTATCTCATAGCCTTCTGCAAGCATCTTTGCTTTTCTTCTCTAGTGTTCCCGGCCCCACCATTTTAACCCTAATTTCCTTTTAAATCCAGGTGTCTATTCCCACTGTAATGTGTGAGCACATTGTGTTTTTTCACTGTGGTCTCTGTTCTCTGACTGCCTACTGACATTGGCTCCTGCCTCATCAGCACCATAAAAACTACACCCAAGGAAAGATCAGGGATGACATGGGAGGTGGCCTTATTAACAAAAGGTAAAGCACAGCTTACATTTCTCTCTTGAGACAGGGTCTTACTCCACCAAGTCTGGCTCACTCTAACTTCTTAGTTGGTGTATTCAATGGCCAGGCTTATGTATCTGAGACACATAAGTTATGTATCTGAGACCTTCAAGTTATGGTTATTAGTTTGATGGTGCCAGTTTTTTAATGGAATGCAATGATTTTTTTTTTTTAATCATTAGCTTCTTTCAATAAGAATGTTTCAGGGGGCTGGTGAGATGGCTCAGTGGGTAAGAGCACCCGACTGCTCTTCCGAAGGTCCAGAGTTCAAATCCCAGCAACCACATGGTGGCTCACAACCATCCGTAACGAGATCTGGCGCCTTCTTCTGGAGTGTCTGAAGACAGCTACAGTGTACTTACATATAATAAATAAAAAAAAAAAAAAAAAAAAAAGAATGTTTCAGAACATGACCTTGCAGTTCACCAAGGACCCAGTTGTTTTGGTATCAGCCCAGATCTTCAGACAGAAGCAAGGCTGCAATTCCTGAGTGAATCGAGGCATCCTCCCCCTGCCCCTTTTCTTCCTGTATGGATCCACTGCACAGCTACAAGCCTGGCTTGTCTCAGGGTCAGAAGAGACAACATTAGTGTTAATTCTAGTCAGTAATTTTTTTTTTTACTGTTTTCTACAATATAAGAAAAAAAAATCAGATCCAAGACCACAAGGTTGAACGAACTAGTGTTACTGTCCCTGGCACCTCTGTGGAACTTTATCTCTTGGATCTCCCGTGTAAATGGCAAAGAGGGAATACTAAATGCTTAGGAGATATGGCCAGGCTGTCCACAGGGCTCACAACATCTTCTCCAGATTAATATTCTGCTCTTTCATGATAGAAAACAAAATCTTACCATAGTAGCACTAAATAATGTGTCATAGTAAGTCACCACTGACAGAAAGTCCTTCCTGTTTTGTGACCAACACTTTTTCATTAGCATGCTTGCTGGTGCTTCCTTTCCCGGCATCTGGATGGGACTCTGGTGAAGTGTGCCAGAAGAAGTGGGACAGGGCTCTGGAGAGGTGGCTCGGTGGTTAAGAGCACTTGTTGCTTTTGCAAAGGGTCCAGGTTCAGTTCCCGCCACCAACACAGTGGCTCATAACTCTCTGACCAAGTTCCAGGGGATCCAGTGCTATCTTCTGGCCATCTTGGGAACTGTACATATGTGCACAGATGTACATGCAGCTTAAAAAGCCTATACACACATAATAGAAATAAACAACTCTCTTTAAATAAAGAACTAGAATTGCCATTTCTCTGTAATTAATTGACCCATCATCATACTCTGCTTCAGGAGCTATGAGGCTCACAACCTTGGGCTTATATCAGCTTTTCTAGTGGACAGAACTTAGCAGGTGGTGCAGAAGGAAGGGTGTCATTCCTGTGTGGGCCTCAGTTTCCACTTTTAAATGCATTATTTAACTGATATGTTTTAGAGATCATCTAGTTCATACGGAGTCTTTTAGTCTTATCAGTACACATTAGGATGGTGTGGTTTTAATGGCTTTATAATGACACATTCTTAATAATGAGGACAAACCAAGCTAAGGGAAAAAAACAGCATAATAAGAGAATTTATTATGATGGAAAGTAATAACTGAGATGTAAAAAGGAAGATCAGTGGTGTTTCTACAGAACCAATGAGTGTGTGCGTGTGTGTGATCCTCCATCTCCTTACAGACATGTGCCACCAAGCTCAAGTAAAGGGATTTTATCAAATCAACTTACACAACTGGCTGGGTACTCTAACAATGGCATTTTTGGAGTGGCTGAGAACCCAATAGCATCTTCGTGCACAAAGTTGAGTTCCTCAGGAGTCCCATCCATCTCTGAAGGAGGTTGTCTGGCACCAAGTTCCCACTGGAAATCTAAAAGAAGTGGAACATCGCGTCAACAGCAGCGACAGATGTGCTTGTGAGGAAGAAACCAGGCTCCTGAAACAATGCTTGTCCTCAAGCCTCGTGATATCTGGGCTACCCTCTGGAAGATGTTACCCATTCTGACAGCAGGTCTCTCCCTCAGTTAATATTCTCTGACCTGCCCCAAGGAATGCCTCCCAGGTGATTCCAAATCCTGTCAAGCTGTGACAGCAAGATGGCTCAAGATTGTCTTTCCTTGAGGCTTACAAGTTCTCTGAAGAGTAGTGTCTCTCAGGGTCAGCACTGTCTGTTTTGTTGTCTGTTCTTCATTCCTGCTGTGGTCTTTGTCATCTCCTCCATCTGCTTTTCATGTTAATCCAGTCATGTTAAGATTCTAGTTATGCACAGCACCCTCCATTTATGTGGCACTCTGGCTTTGTGCATATTTTGACAAGCACTGTACCAACTGAGCTATGTCTTTGGCTCCTAACTAATATTATTGTTGTTGTTTTTTGTTAGTAACAGAGTCTTATTGTACAGCCCTAGGTAGCTTGAAGCTCATGGCCATTCTCCTGCCTCACACTTTCTAATCCTGGGATTATAAACTTGTGCCAACACAAGTGGCTTTGTTATTGGATTCCTAATAACTCAACTTGTTATCAGTCTTTTTATTGGAAGGCCATTTACATTATGACTGCTAATAACCTGTTAATAGCCAGTCTCAACCACTATAATATTAATTCACTCTGATCTCTTTGTAGTGTTTTCCTTTTTACTGATGACTTCTTTTTGTGGTTGTCTTCTTGTGTTGTTGCTCAATTTTCCTACCTCTCCTTTGGTAAGAAAAATTTGGAATGTGTTCAGCATAGCTCTTATTTTCTCTTGTTCATTATGTTTAATTTTGCACATGAAAGAAAAGGTGAAAGATATTTTGTTGAATTCATCCTGTGAGCAACAGAAGGCCGTTAGTAGAATCACTCTGCTCACAGCCTCCTGACTTCTGTTTGCTGTTCACTCATTGTTTTATACGGAACAGTTCCTGTCTGCAGCAAGAACAAAACTCCACTTTAGCTGAGACCTGACTTTGTGCAGGAATGCCACGTTCGTGTTGCCTTCCCTGGATTCATAAGCTCAGCTATTGGAGCTGCTTGTCCTCTACTTAACTACTTCCCTCTGAGTCTCTCTTTCCAGCTTTGTGGTTGCAAACACTGTTTTTGTTTCTCGGAGTGTGTTTTTGTTTTTGTTTGTTTGTGTGTGTGTGTGTGTGTGTGTGTGTGTGTGTGTGTCCCCTCATGATTGAAGAGAGCACTGGGGGTTTCTGATTTTCATCAAGAGCTCAAAAGAGCCTCTTTCTGTTCTAGTTTCTATTTTTGTTACTAAAAAGACCCTCTCTTAGCTTGTATATACTTAGTGGATGACCAGATTGTTCTCCCTAACTATTGAAAATTTGTTATTCTTAACTCTGTTGAGGAAGGATCCATATAGAATAAAATTTGTGCTTAAGTATATGTGATCAAGATTTCGCTATGTAGCTCAGACTAGCCTTGAACTTGAAATGCTCTTACCTTAGCCTCCTAAGTGCTGAGATTACAGTCACGCATGATCATGTCTGGCTGAACAAAGTGAACATTGTAATCATGATTGGATGAACTTGAGTTTTGTACGTACTTGTGACTGGAGACACAATAATATGTTTCGTGACGATCCCTCCTTCTTTATTCTTTTGCATCAGGCTTGCTTCCCTGCAACGACAGCAGCCAGAGCTCTGTTTCCTGTCACTATGGATGACTTGCCGTAGAATGACAAATAAGTGGGCACATGTGGATGTACTCTTTTGATATTTGGCTGCCTCGTTTGTAGCTATGAGCTCTGAGTATATTGCATGCATTAGTGGCTTGATCCTCTGACTGCTAAGTGACACTCCATTATGTATACATATCAGAGTTTGATGAAGCATTACTTGTGGATTGAAGCCATTGCACATGACAGTGTTGTTAATTATCAAAAATATTTTCATTTCTCTTGGATAAAGTAAAGAATTGCTATGTCACAAAACAAGTCCTCTCCCCACCTTTCTGGAGATGGAACCTAGTGTTACACACATGTAAGCAACTGCTCTACAACCGAACTGTGCATCTCTAGCAGGTCGTTTCTATTTTAAGAAAATGCTAAACTCATTCCCAAAGCAGCTGTACTACTTTAAAATCTCCTCTAACAATGCACATGTTACAGTTAGCTACACCCTCAAAAAGCTATTTTGTCTTTCTAGTTTTACATCCTTACAGATTCATATTAGAATATAACTGTGAAATTAATTGTGGCAAAAGTATTTTAATCTGCTAATTGGACATAGACACCTTCTTTTGTGAGGTGCCTGTTTATTTCTTTTTTCTTTTCTTTTTTTTTTTTTTAAGGCAGGGCCTCTCTACATAGCCCTGGCTCTCCTGATTGTCTCTATGTAGACCAGGCTGGTCTGGAATTCACAGAGAACCACCTGCTTCTGCCTCCTGAGTGCTGAGACGAAAGGTATGTACCTTCATGCCTGGCTCTGTTTCTTTTGTCCATTTGAAAGGAGTACATTGTGTTCTTGTAATGTACTTTCATGTCCTCCTCCTCCTCTTTTGTAATAATATATAAAAAATGTGAGTATAGATGCCTGTAGAGGCCAGAAGAGGGTATCAAATATCCTGAAACTAGAGTTCCAGGCAGTTGTAAACCACCAACATAGGTGTTTCAAACCAAACTTGAGTTTGTGGAGGAGATGTGCTCATACCATTTAGCTTTCTTTCCAGCTGTTGGCTTAATTTTTTGTCTTTTTTTTTTTGTTGTTTGTTTTTCGAGACAGGGTTTCTCTTTATAGTTCTGGCTGTCCTGGAGCTCACTTTGTAGACCAGGCTGGCCTGGAACTCAGAAATCTGCCTGCCTCTGCCTCCCGAGTGCTGGGATTAAAGGCGTGCGCCACCACGCCCGGCTTAATTTTTTGTCTTAACATTTAAGTTCAGTGCTTTGTAGCATGTTCTTTGGTATGTGTGTGTGACACATATGCCTTCCTTTGTTTGGTTTGCCATCTTCTTTTGTTAATGGTGGCCTTTTCAGAGCAGATGTTTAAGTTTTTAGGAAATCTTACTTTTTAATTTTTGTCTATAGTTTACTTTCTATTTGTCTTAGTCAGGGTTTCTATTCCTGCACAAACATCATGACCAAGAAGCAGTTGGAGAGGAAAGGGTTTATTTGGCTTACACTCCCACATTGCTGTTCATCACCAAGGAAGTCAGGACTGGAACTCAAGCAGGTCAGGAAGCAGGAGCTGATACAGAGGCCATGGAGGGATGTTCTTTACTGGCTTGCTTCCCCTGGCTTGCTCAGCCTGCTCTCTTATAGAACCCAAGACTACCAGCCCAGAGATGGTCCCACTCACAAGGGGACCTCCCCCTTGATCACTAATTGAGAAAGTGCCTTGCAGCTGGATCTCATGGAGGCATTTCCCCAAGTGAAGCTCCTTTCTCTGTGATAACTTCAGCCTGTGTCAAGTTGACACAAAACTAGCCAGTACACTATCCCATTAAAAAAAAAAAAACTTTGTCAAGCCAAATACCACGAAGATTTGTTTTCTCCTGGAACAGTGGTTGTCAACCTTCCTAATGCTGCAACCTTTAATAATCATGTTGTGATTCCCAGCATAAAATTATTTGTCTTCCTCTTTTATAACTGCAATTTTGCTACTGTTATGAATCCTAATGTAAATATCTGATGATCTTAGGTGACCTCTATGAAAAGATCATTTGACCCCCTAAAGAGGTCTTGATTCACACCTTGAGAACCTCTGTCCGAGAATATTACAGCATTGGTTTTCATGTACAGGAATATAATGCATAGGTTACTGATTCTCATGTAGGGGTGTGGTCAGGTTTGAGGCGAGGTGTATTGAGAGTTTTGGTTTCTTTAAAAACAAAGAAATGTTATATAGGCATATGTTTTTGTTCTAATTGCAGTTGTGGGACATGGGGCTGTTTTAGATTGTCCACAGCAGCTGATTATGATTTACCTCATGCTGTAGCGGGTGCATGATTTTGTCAGCTACATATAGTTTTTGCCATTGTATGATGTTTGGAATTCTGGGAATTGAAAGGGTATATAAATGCTAGAGCCTCAAGAGGGGCTCCTGCTCATCTTCCCCTTCCCCTTCCCCTTCCCCTTCCCCTTCCCCTTCCCCTTCCCCTTCCCCATCCCCTCCCCCCCTCTCCTCTCGCCCCTCCCCCTCCCCCTGCTGGTTGCTGTTGTGGTTTGTCAAGTGGACATGCACTGATAGTGAGGATCAAACTTGCCCCTAATCAGCAGAAAGTAGTCTAACAATATTAATGTCCCTTTCCCCTCTAGCCCTCTTATTTTCCTACCTAGTGTTGTGGGGTTGGAAGAGTGTAATATGTGTGGAGAAGGGTGGTTTAAAAAAAAAAAAAGGAACCCATAAAGTAGCCAAAAGTCTGGGTACAGTGGGTGTAAGAGTCAGTGTTCTCTAGAGTCATGGATCTTATGGAACGTCTCTACATATTAAGGGAGTTTATTGTGATGACTTGCAGTCTGTAGTCCAACTAACCCAACATTGGGCAGCCATGGATGGGAAGTCCAAGAATCTAGTAGTTGCTTAGTCCCATGAGGCTAGTTGTTTGAGCTTGTCTTCTGTAGAAGTAGGTTCTAACAAATGTGCTGGCAAGTAAGTGCAAGCAGTTGAAGAGTGAGCCTTCCTTCTTCAAAAGTCCTTAAGGAGGCCTCCAGAAGAAGGTGTGGCCCAGATTAAAGGTGTGTATCACCACTCCTGGATTCAGGAGTTCAATCATTATTTCTGAGTTGTATTCCATGACATGAACCTACCAATTCATCCAGTCACCCACTGAAGGATAATCACAGATAAGCATTGACATGAAAGTTATAAACACACAGGTTTTTCTGTGAACACACATCTTAAGTTCACTTGGGTAAATGCCTGATGGGTTATATAAGAAGTGTACTTTAAAATATTGTTGTGTGTGTATGCCCTGGCAGTGCATGGAGGTCAGAGAATAAGCTGTGTAATTCAGTTATTCCTTTTGCTTGCTTGCTTGCTTGCTTGCTTCCTTCCTTCCTTCCTTCCTTCCATCCTTCCTTCCTTCCTTCCTTCCTTCCTTCCTTCTTCTCTTTCTACTCTGTGGGCTCTGGGAACTAAACTCAGGCTGTTAGGTTCAGTGCATTACCTGCTGGGCCATCTCACTGACCAGATACATGTACTTTTATTTTTTACAGAAACTGCTAAGCTTCCCCAAAGTGCCTGCACACATTTTGCACATTTATTAGGGTGGTTTATTTTGGATTCAGGTTTTAGGGGGTACAATTCATCCTGGTAGAGGAGAGCATCATGGGAGGAGTGATTCAATGGAAGCATGCTGTACAACTTATTCATACCTTGACTGATAAGAAAGTAGAGTCTGGATAAAGATGGGGTATAACCTTCAAAGGCCTTCCCTAGTGTCCCACTTTTGCCAACCAGTTTTCAACATTAAAGGTTCCACAGCCTTGAAAGACCCAAACACTGCTCCTCTGTGAATGCAGTATATGCTTTTTTGTATGTGAAAGGTTTATTTATTTATGTATAGGAGTACACTGTCGCTGTCTTCAGACACACCTGAAGAGGACATTGGATTCCATTACAGATGGTTGTGAGCCACCATGTGGTTGCTGGGAATTGAACTCAGGACCTCTGGAAGAGCAGTCAGTGCTCTTAATGGATGAACCATCTCTCCAGCCCCTCAGTATATGCTTTTAACCACTGAACCATCCCTCCAACTCCATGTTTTGGTTGAATGCATTACTATGTGAATTCTGAGTAGGTATCCACCCCACCTTTATATTTATTATGCAAAAGCATTCTTACTTATCACCACAACAATCAAAATCAAGCAGTTAACTGTCATATTCCACCTCTCTGATCCTGTGGCCTTCCTGTTTTCACGAGTTGCCCCACTGATACATCTCTCTGGGAGAGCCATTTCAGTCATGAGCTGTACTTGGTGGCCATGACTCTTCTTTAGCCAGGAATTCCACCTCCCTGTTTTTCCCAGACTTTCATAAATGTGATGCTTTTGAAGATTATAAACCTGCATAGAACATCCTTCCGTAGAAGTTTCTCTTGGTTTCTCAACAACTAACTCAGATAGCCTTTTTTTTTTTAAACATATGAAAGTATACATTTGGGTCTATGATTCCAGAGGGAGAGTTCATAATGGAAGGAAAGACATGAAAGCATGCACCCGGGGCAGGCAGTGGAGATATTGTCTCTTCAACAAGAAAATGTGAATGTAGAAAGAGTCTCTCCTTGGAGAACGGATCGATCACTGAATTCCATTTCTTTCTTGTTAGAAAATTTTAGTTTCTCAATGCCATAGCTATGTTAGAGCATGAGATTTGAGTCAAGACAGATACAGAGTTGAAATCCTGATTCATTTGTTGAAAGTGCAGATTCAGAGATTTTTGATTAATTTAATCTTCACTTGCCCCACTTTTTAATTCGTAAAATGTATGGCCCTTATGGAGGCATAGAATGTGAAGAAATGATCATTCCATGACTTACAGACTGCCTGAGCTTCTAACTTGCTTTACTTTTTGTGCTTTCAGTCACTATTCCATTTTATTTATTTGTTTGCTTATTTATTTAAGCCAATAGAAAGTCTTTATTATAGCTGGTCAGTGACTACATTGGGTGTTAGGTAGACGTCTTTGATCTCCACAAAAGACATTGTTCTCCTACTTCATTCTGTAGGTACACAAGATTTTTATTCACTCATAATTGAAGTGTTAGTTAACTTGGGTGAAGTGTTTCAAATAGAAATTATTCTTTTGGAATATAGGATTCAAAAGCCAAGACTTGGGTGTTAGGTGTCAATGAAGGCACAGTGTGTCCCCAAGACCACCTAGGTACTCACTGAGGGGAAGGAGTCTCCTCGGCTTAAAAGCTCCTGACCTGTAGAAGCCAGTGTATCTAGTAGCTCTGAGAGGTTTTCTTTTCCTTTTTTTCTTTTTTTTGTTTTTCGAGACAGGGTTTCTCTGTGTAGCCCTGGCTGTCCTGGAAATCATTTTGTAGACCAGGCTGGACTTGAACTCAGAAATCTGCCTGCCTCTGCCTCCCAAGTGCTGGGATTAAAGGTGTGTGCCACCACGCTGGGCTGAGAGTTCATTTTTAAACCCTCACGTTTAGATAGTAACCTCAACTAGGAAAACATAGAGGGCTAGGTTCCTGTGAGGTATGTAAGGACTGAGCCGTGCTCTGAAACCAGAAGCAATGCACCAGTCAAGAGACCATTTTCACCACAAGCATTGCAGTTTGGTTTCCTGGTTGACACTGAGCCTTTAACAGGTTTCTAGAGGAAGTTAGAGAGCTGACTGAAGTGGTATGTAGTGATAAGGAAAAGGGGGTGATTAAACCTGTACTCACAGCAAGTGATCACATCTCTAAATACTAGGTGTTCCTACATACAGGTTAAATGTTTTTCTAGTGAATGTTTCATTACAAAATGTTTAGAGTTTCCTGTCCTGGAGAATTTCAGTTTTAGGTGAAATTAAGAAAACTACTTTCTTAAGGTCATAGCTATGTTAGAGCATGAGATTTGAGTCAAGGCAGACATAGAGTTGAAATCCTGACTCATTCGAAGTGGAGATTCAGTGGCCTTTGACTGAGCAATGTAATCTTCATTTGCTATAATTGAAATACACGTCTTTTTTTCATGTGTAATACGTTATAAAGTATTACGAAGTAATTTTATCATTGTACATATTTTTGAGAGGTCTTTCTCAAGACCAGCACTGATATTATCTTGAAAATATTCTCAGCTGGGTATTCCATCCTGAACAGTGTAAAAAATTAGGAAAAGGTGACAAGGGGTTCAAGCAGTTTAGATATGAATTAATGTGCTTTCTGACAGAAATCTAGTTAGTCAGTGAGGCTCCATGCCAGGCTTACTTTTATTGGGCAACGACTTCATGACGATAAATCAATGAGGATTTTTTTAAAAAAGGAAATTGTTTTTTTTTTTCCTTCTGTTTCTTAAATGAACATTATAAAACAGGGATTTTAGGGATTTTTTTTTAATGGGGAAAATTTTCAATCACCTAAAAGCTGAATTTCACAGCAGACATTCTTTCAGCTCCCTAAGACTTTCCGGGAATGTGGATGCCCGCGTCTGGAATTCTCACTGAGCGGCGACCAGCCTCCATGCCCGGCCTCTCCAAGGGGCCCACCTGCGGGGCTCCTCCGCCTTCCCAGCTCGCTTTTGCCCGAAACCTCGTCCTCTAAGACGCAGGCTTGGGGGCTTGCTTTAGGATGCTCTGGCGTCCGTCTTTGAGGTCGTGGTACCTAGTCCCACCGCCACACACCTCCTCTCCTTTCCTAAGACCCTAAGCGCTAAGGTTTCCGCCAGCTAGCGCGAACGCGAGTGCGCGTGCGTCGATGCAGCGTTCGCGCGCCTCAAGCTTGGGGGCGCGGAAGCCAGACTCGGCCGTTAGCGTCGCCGGCCGCGCTTCGGCTCCACTTGCCACGGCGGCTCAGCCGTCGTAAAGCGCAGCCGCGCCTACTGCTGCAAGGCGATTTATGACGGCCTCCGGTTCGACTTTACGGCGTGTGGCCGTCCACACTCCTCCCGCCTGAAGCCTCGGCCTTCCAGCCCGGCCGAAGCTGTGTCTGTGCGCAGCTCTTTCTAGCGCGCGCCGCCGGGCACTCGCTGGCGGTCAGGCACCCGGGACCTTAGGCGTCCGCCCGCCGCCGTCTGGCTCTTCCGCACGCCTTGCTCCCGGCGTGCACCGCGGCGCAGCCATGTTGCCGTAGTGTTGTTTTCTTCCTGCGGAGGCGAGGGTGCGACGCGCGGGCCTCGCCTCTGCTCGCTCGCGGGCGCCGGCCCTCGCCGCTCCCCCGCCTCCCCGGCCCGCACCAGAGCCGTCGGCCTGCCAGGAGCTCGGGGGACGGCTGAAGGCCGGGCCCGGGGACCACTATGGCGGCCGCCCTGGGCGCGGGCGGAGGAGCAGGCGCTGGAGGTAGGTGGGCCGCGGCGGGGGCCGTAGACCGGGCACCCTTTATGTAGGGCCTTCGTGCTGCCCCGCCACAGACGGAGCCGCCCCGGGCTTGCCGCCGCCGTTCAGGCCGGGAGCGCGGAGCGTTAGGCCCGAGGCGGCGACGCGAGGTCGGCGGCGGCCCCGCGACGGGGTCGGGGGTCGGGCGGCCCTGGCGACTTCCAGTCTTCTTGGAAGATGCGCCCTGGGCAGCGGCAAGCAGCCTACTCAGTGTAAAAAGAATTTTGCGGTTTATTAGAGTGCTTTAAATAAACCTATTATCATCTAAGGAAAACT
Source organism: Mus caroli (assembly GCF_978045245.1). Classification (NCBI taxonomy): domain Eukaryota; kingdom Metazoa; phylum Chordata; class Mammalia; order Rodentia; family Muridae; genus Mus; species Mus caroli. The sequence goes on from NW_028227259.1 coordinate 30,800,641, forward strand.
TGTGTTTGGCAGTATGCTTGAAAGGGATGAAGACCGTGTACAAAGGGTTAGTTACTGAACCAGTTGTTTGGGTATTTTCATTTCGCAATCGTAAACGATATGGAAAGACTAACCAGTTATAAGTAAAACCACATTTTGTTGAATGAGGATTTTTAAAAAAGATGTGGAACAATAAAAAAAAAATGACGTTTCAGGACTTGGATAAAAGAAGACCCTCACGGTAAAATGTGGATAACAAAAGCATTTGCCAGCTAGTTCTGGCAATAGACACTTGAACTATTCTACATATTCCAGAGGTGTTAGTGATGCTTACAGATTGGGGGTTGGGGTGGGCATGTTAAACAACCCTGCTTAGGAGTTCTGACCTCAAAACAAAAACCCAAATGGCAAAGACTACATCCAGAATGCCATTTCTGGCAGGATGTGGTATGGTATATGTCACTGCCAGCTTACATAGATGATTTTTTTTTTTTTAACATGCAGATTCGAGGCTTTCTAGTTAAATGTTTAAAATACATTTTGTCTGCTTTACCTGATTAGAGAAGGTAAAAACTAAGGTTTTATATGTGAGTCTCAGAGTTATGGGAACCCTTGGGTCAAAGCTGTTTTTAAAAGATGAAGATGATATTTTCATTTTCCAATTTTTTTCTCACTAGTGTGGTTTGGTTTTCCAGAGGCTGTGTGGCATGTGAAGACTTGACATTGATGGCTTGGGGACTATGTGCTTTTATGATCTTTTAAGTTTCTCATTTAAAACTTTAATCGTAAAAACTGATAAATATCCACACAAATAAAACTTGAGGGCTGTCTATTAGTTTTTAGCCAGAAAGTTTGAGGGTCGTAATTTTAGAAGGCTAGATTGCCTTTTTGGAAGTTTGGAATTTTTCTTCCATCTTAATATCTTGTCAGCATTCCCATTGCTTAGACTTAATCCAGACTCCTTGGGAAAGTAGGCAAGTTCTTTTGAATATTCACCTTGGTGCTCAGCAGCTCTGCAGTCCTGGAACTGCTGGACCTCTTCAGCCCATGTGCAGTACACTGTTCCTGCCTTGAAGGGGTTACACTCCTATTGGTAGTTGGTCATCTCTGAGGCTTACTGTTGGGTAAGTTCACCCTTTCTAGTTCTTTCTGAACCCTGGCTGGTTCAACTTAGCTGTTCTGGCTCAAACTCTTCTCAAGCTGATCAATCTGGCTTCTCTGGGCTTCTCCTGGATTGCTCTGTTTGGCCTCACACTAACTCTAGCAACCTTTCCTAATCTGGCTTCTTCTCATTTTCTGGCTTGTTCTCTCTTCAACCTGTCTTTGTAAAACTCTCCCAGGAAAACTGCCCCCTTCCTCCTTTTTCTTTTCCCTTCTTTCCCTTTCCCTCCCTCTCTCCCTCCCTCCCTTATTCTCACTAATTGTCTGCCACTCAATTAGACATCCCTTTCAAACATTGGTGCTTTCTTCTATAAGCTAACTTTACCTTCCTTGTTTGGGATTAAAAGTGTGTACTAAGGGCATGTCAGTATTCCAGCAGAGGGATTAAAGGTGTGTGCTAAGGCTGAGATACAACTAGAAACAGTTTTTTTTTTTAAAGTAAGTAACACAATCTTGGGGGTTCACAGTGTGATCAAATATCCTGTAACTGTCTCCTGATTCAACATGCTCCGGCTCCTGAGGGAGGAGGCCTTACTAGAGAAATTATTGGCTACTATTTATCTGTTTGCTACCTCAGTGCCTCCCTCTCCATCTAGTAACACTCTTATTTTCTCTTGAACAATTACCTTAATCTGTAAATTGTTTTTTAAGACCTGTGAGGACAAGCATGTCTGCCTGCCTTGCCATGCACCCCAAATTCCTGACCTTGTACATGTGTTCAGCATATACTTGATAGATGAGTTAGAGATTGAAATATTTTATTTAAAAGAAAACAACACCCTTTCTTCTGTACATTAGATTTCCAATGTTTGCTGTAGAACCAACAAAGCCATTACACTGGAAATATTTACATTGTAGGTAATACCGTCTTTATATCTGTAGATTGCTTACGTGACACCTCCGTTTAGCATATCACCTAGCACAGTGGCTTTCGAGTTTACAGTTAGATTCCACACTGGCATTATGATTTAGTACTGCACAAGCTTCATGGGTAGTTCTAGTGTGTACTGTGCCACACTTTGACTTCTGTCTCATTACATTAAAAGGCTGCTGTGTACCTTGCATGGGTTTATAATCCCAGCACTTGGGAAATTGAGGTGGAAGGATTATAAGTTTGAGGCCACCTGGGCTGCATAGTGAGAGTCTGTCTTTACCCGCTTCCCCAACAAAACCTGGTTGTTGCCTAATGTAACTGCATTGTTAAACTAAATCAATTAAATGTCCCAGAATTGTCAGTTTAAAATTAATCTCAATATTGTAAGGGGTTGATGGTGGTGGTAGTAGTAGTAGTAATATTTTCAATGTCTAGAATGTAACCAGAAACTAATGGTATCACTAGGTGGCCAAAATAGATGATCACAGAGGTACAATTATGTCGGTGTGAGACTTAGGTCTTACAGGAATCAAGCATGCCCGTAACTTTAGATAGTCGCTCTTGCCAAGTAAGGGTGAGGGAAGCATGGGGTGCTTGCTGCTGGTAAAAAGAATATTGCACCTGTAACATTGGACATAGAGATCAACATAAATGCAAAAATCGGTCTTTAAGGACACATTGTAGAGCAAATAATAAATTTCATGGGCTAGTGCTTACTTTGCAATATAAAATGAAAAGTTAGGACATAAATTTTAGCAAAAACCCTTGCAACTGATTTGTATGTTAAGGCCTAACAGTTTATAAAGCAGCTCATGAACTGGAATGCGTGCCTTGTCTCACAATTTAACAGTAATCTTGGACCTTACATACAATGGTTTTATAGGTGAGGAAACTAAAATGTACTTGTAAAATTTTGTTTCTTGGGTCAGTCTTACTGAAGAAAAAGATTAAGAAATTTAAGACATACCTAATGTAAAAAGAATGAACCCACTGTCAACATTTATCAACATTTTGATGTTGCTTAGCTCATGGATTAGGTTTTTGTTTTTGTTGTTTTGAGGCTATGTTTTTGTCAGTTTAATGTTACCTCAGTGGCTAGATAGGCTTAGTTCTACTGTGTCTGGCAAGTTAAAATGAATCTTACAGTGACCATAAGGTATGTTTTTGACACCCTGCACACATAGTATATATGTGATCATATGAGTGTGTATAGGTGTGTGTGTGTGTGTGTGTGTGGAGGACAGTGGTCCATGTATCTATCACTCTTCACCGTTTGGAGACAGGATCTCTCTGAGCATGGAATCCATCCATTTGAGCTAGGCTGTCTGGCCAGTAAGCCAGAGGGATTCTCTGACTCTTCCTTCTCCCATCTTTTAGCATAGGGGTGATGGATGGACTCAAAAGCTTATGGTCCAGTTTTTTATGTGGGTATTGGGGATTTGGACAAAGTCTTTATGCTTGTGTGGTAGACCTTCATTAACTGAGACTTCTTCCCAGTCCTTGAGTGTAGTTTTTCAGATAGGGAAAGATCTGTTGTATACATAGCCATCTTGGAAGATAATCCTGTACATACACAGATAACTGTATTTTTAATAGTGAATAGAACCTGTTTATCATTCTGGGTTTGCTTGTTCACTTGAGAACCATTTCTTTTCTGTGTCTGTAGGTTAGAGATGCATCCATCTACCATTAGTATTTCATGAGCATCTTTTTTTTTTTTTTTCTTTTTCACTGTAGGGTCTTGCTTGTGCTAATGTCTCAAGATGGATACCTTTAAGATTGGGTTTACTGAGGCATATAAATGGAGAGTTTGGGTAGCTACTTTTTAGTCATCCTTAATACTTGGTACTGTTCTGTCATTCCATCAGTCAAATATTCCCTTTCTCTTTTTTTTTTTAAGATTTATTTATTTATTTATTACATGTAAGTACACTGTAGCTGTCTTCAGACACTCCAGAAGAGGGCGCCAGATCTCATTACGGATGGTTGTGAGCCACCATGTGGTTGCTGGGATTTGAACTCTGGACCTTCGGAAGAGCAGTTGGGTGCTCTTACCCACTGAGCCATCTCACCAGCCCTCCCTTTCTCTTTTAAATGAGTCTGAATTTTTGCTAATGTATGTGGGAAAAGTAGCTTCAATGTTGTATTTTATACTACTTATAGTTCTCAAATGAATCTTTATGTGCCTTGTAATGACGTGTTCATGCATTCACTTTTTAAAAATTGGGCAGCAAATGTATTTCTTATTTCTAAGTTCTTGTTTTGATGATTGGCCCTATGGTCTTCCCTGTGACCTTGTTTTAAACTCATTGTGGCAGTTTTAGCTTTACCTTGTGACATGTATCTGTTCTTGAATATTTTCCTCTCAGAGTTCTCCGTGTCACTTCCTCTTTCCTTTTCACATACCTTTGCATAACCCAGAAGGCCTTGTTTTTGGCTATGGTATGAACTTGGGCCTTCTGTGCTTCCATGTACTGAAGTCCCCATCCTGTTATGTAGGGTTTCTAGTTAGTAGCTTTTAAATATTGTGGCTTATTTGCATGTTGTATGCACATGTTCTTGTAACACGGCATGTGCTTTCCAGAATGCTCTTTGATTAATCTGGTGCATTAAAAACACTGAACGTTATAATCACCACCTGGGAGTTTGTGCAGAATTCTGTTGGTATTGTGACTTGGATTTTGAGAGGTTTGTTAACATAATTTAAGGTGTTTTTTTTTTTTTTAAAGATGTATTTATTTGATACATGTGAGTACACTATCACTGTCTTCAGACACACTAGAAGAGGGCATTAGAACCCATTACAGATGGTTGTGAGCGACCCTGTGGTTGTTGGGAATTGGACCTCTTGAAGAACAGGAGGTGCTTTATAGCTACTGAGTCATCTCTCTGGCCCCTTGTTTTTCTTTCTAATAGTTGACATATTGTCGTTTTAGGTGGTCTAGTTTTTTTTTTTTTTAAACAATGGGTTATTTTTTTTATATGAGTTTAATTTATGTATATGAGTACACTGTAGCTGTCTTCAGACACACCAGAAAAGAGCATCAGATCCCATTACAGATGGCTGTGAGCCACCATGTGGTTGCTGGGAATTGAACTCAGGACCTCTGGAAGAACAGTCAGTGCTCTAAACCACAGAGATATCTCCAGCCCTTTGTTGTTGTTGTTGTTGTTTTTTTTTTTTTTTAATGTATGTATGTATGTATAAGAGTGTTCTATTTACATGTATGTCTGCATGACAAAAGAGGGCATTAGATCCCATTATAGATGGTTGTGAGCCACCTTGTGGTTATTGAACTCTTAACTGCCAAGCCACCTCTCTAGCCCTAGTTTGTTTTTTCCAACCTTTACATTCTCAAATGTCTTAGTATTTTATACAAAAGCTCCTCTGTTGTCTTTGGTTATTACAGGGTTTCTGTTGCTATGTTGAAACATCTTGACTGAAAACAATTTGGGGAGGAGAGGGCTTATTTTAGCTTATGTTTCACATCACCGTCCATCAGTCAGGGCAAGAACTCAAGGTAGGAACTGATGCTGACTTGCTCAGCTTGGTTTCTTGGACCATTACTGCCCCAGTACACTGGGCCCTCCCACACCAAATACCAATCAAGAAAATGCTCTGTATACTTGCCTACAGGTCAGTATGATGAAAGCATTTTTCTCAAATGTGTTCCTTCTTCTCAGATGACCCTATCTTGTGTCAAATTGATAGAACACTAACCAGGACACTTCGGTAATTGAGACAGTTAAAACTAGTTGGATTCTGGTTTTAATAATTGAGAAATTTAGATTTTTCTAGTTATATAGTTGTATCTTCATCTATGTTTCTCTTTTTTGGAAGTCAGGTACTTGACTAGAGAGTATTGGCTGTCCCTCCAATACCAAGTCCAATACAGTGGGTAGTGAGAGATGTCTTGATCTCTTTGTCTTGGTTTACAGTTTAGTGGCTGATTTTTAAATGTCTTACCTTGAGTGTGACAGTTGCTATGTAGGTTGTTGATAGTGTTTGAATCAAATACTTCTCTGGTTGCAGAGGTAATCATGGATCTCCCTTTTCCAGTTTCTTTTTTTTTTTTTTTTTTCTTTTTTTCTTTTGGTTTTTCGAGACAGGGTTTCTCTGTGTAGCCCTGGCTGTCCTGGAACTCACTCTGTAGAGCAGGCTGGCCTGCTCAGAAATCCGCCTGCCTCTGCCTCCCAAGTGCTGGGATTAAAGGCGTGTGCCACCACGCCCAGCATCCTTTTCCAGTTTCTTAACATAGTGTTGTGTTAATAGATTCTCAGTGTTGAACAAACCATGCATTCCTGGGTTCAATACCTCCTTCATTTATAAATTTGTTCTCTGTTTTGCCCATAGTTTTCTTGTTCTGTATGCATTGTTAAAGAGAGAAAACATCTATATGCCCTGTTAAAGAGAGGAGCCTCCCTCCCCCCAAATATCAAGTTTGATTTTAGGTTTTAATCTTTGATTACAGAGGCTGTTTCAGTTGTCTTTGCATGAGAGTGCACATGGGCTGTATGCTGCTCTGAGGAAGTTCTGGGGACTTTGGAAAGTAGCAGTGTAGGAAGATTGCTCGACTGTGAAACTACACATGGGTTTAAAGTTCTTTCTATTTCTTCTATCATTGTACCTTTTAAAGCTTTTTAAAAAATGAAATGTCAGCTTTAGTCTATTTTTTGTAGTTTTTTTTTATATTTTTAAATTAATACTATTACACTTTTAGTAGTATGCTATTAAATACAATAACAGGTTTTAGTATTACAACAATTTTTATACAGTGTGTAATGTATTTTTTTTAATCATATTTAACCCTCATTACCCTATGTAGTCTCTTTTTACTCCTACTGATCATCTTCCTTGCTAGTCTACCTTTTTTGGTGTCTCCAGTTTAGTTGAAGTTGGTTATGTGAACATGAGTGAGGGACTTTTTTTTTTTTTTTTTTTTTTTTTTTTTTTTACACAGGAGAATAGGCAACCTAACAGTGGTGGCTGTAGCATTGAAGAAACATTCTCTTCCAGCAACCATTAACTAACTACTAGTAGATCTTCATGGGGGTGAGGTCATCCTCTTGTGTCCTTCCACTTAACTGCATTAACTGCCTATAAACCCCCTGGAAAGGTTGAAGTCTTATAAGCTCCTCCCCCATCCTTGATACAGTGTTGAACAGTCTAGTCTTGTGAGGTAGCTGCTGTGAGTTCATGAGTGATGTGCCATGTCATATCTGGAAGACAGCCTTTCTCCAGCTCTTACATTCTTTGTGTCCCCTTTTCTAAGATGTTCCCTGAGCTTTGGATGGGGTGATAACAGATACTTGATTTAGGGCTGAACATGGAACAGACACTGTCAGCACTTTGATCAGTTTTGAGTTGTCAGTAACCACTATAAAAAGAAGCTTCTTAGATAAAGTCGAAGAGCAGCTCTTACTTAAGGGTGTAAATAAAATATTCAGGAGCAGTTTGAGGAGTACATTTGCCTATTTAGCCTAGTAACAGTAGTAGCTTCTCCACAATGTCTTGTGACCCTCTCTAGCCATGGACTGTTGACTAGAAGTATAGTTGTAGGAATAATTCCTTTCTATGGAGCAGGCCTTAAATCCAATTAAAACATTTAATTACCCTCATCACAGTCATGGAACTGTTGCACCAGTGGGTACATCTTGCCTATGCCTATATTATATGTGTAAAACATATCCTATATTATGTGTATAAAACACATTAAAAAGGCACACAAGGCATTTTCCCTGAACTGTACTTGTGTTTTCCGCCTTTTGCTTACTATAATGGCACTGTTGTCAGCACTGGTACAGAAATAACTTTAGGCCCTCTATTACTTTTAGGTGTATGGGAGTGGCTTGTCACATTAGTTACTGGTTTTGGGACCCACTCTAATAGAATGATTTTTATCTGAACTAATTATATGTGCAAGGTCTTTGCTATTTGTAAATAAGGGCATGTTCTGGGGTTATAGTGGTCAGGATTTTTGATAGGCATTAACTGTATGTAGTATAATGAAAGAATGGGCCTTGTTTCTGATCCCTATGCACAGTTTCTAAAAATCTTGGAATTTGTTCTCTTATGCTAATGAAATGAGTGGAGAGGGGTTTCCTTAGCTTTGAAATGAGAGTTGGTTGTATGAAAAACCAACAATGTGTGTTTAAGGGGTTAGATGTTGGTGTTCAGCGTTATAAGGGATGGTTGATCTAAAGAAAGATCCTGCAAGATGAATTTAGACTTCTCAGTAGCAGGGTATTAGCCTCTCAAGTACTGAACCTTAAACTCATTTTGCATTATTGTTGCACAAAAGGCAGTGTTAGCAAGTCAGTTTCTGTATAGCCAAATCTCTTGTCTGATCTAGGGGTTGTCAGAAGGAACCATTACCTAAGCAATTCTCAGCCATAGGAGGCTTACTGGTTTGCCAGGTATGTCTCAGAACTAAGTTGTGCAAGAGCTCTGAGAATCCTTCAGAAGAGCAACCCCATAAAGCCTCAGCAATCACTGACTATTTACAAAAGGCTACCACAAAGTCTAGTTGCCATCTTTCCAGAATTCATGCCAGATACAATGGCTCTGCTAATATTCTGCTACAGTTTAGAACTTTGAACTCCCGACCTTCCAGAAATGCAACCTCAGTGCAACCCTTATTGTGGACACATCAGTGAGCTGAAAGGATGGCATATCTTGTTCTTCACTAACTCTTCACTCAGTTGTCTTTGTAAAATTAAGTTAGTTTGACTTGTAGATTGTACTAATTTAAACAGCCACTCTAGCATCAGCACTTCCCTTTTATGTTGACAATCCCAGAACTAGGGGTCCATTCAACAGCACTGCTCCTACTCACTAAAGATGGCAGATGAGGTCCAGGCTACCCACTGTGGTGTTTGGGCAGGCTCAGGGTCTACAGTTCAGTGGACTAGTCCACTGGGGAAGAAAGAGCTGTTGGCTTTGTTTTCATTTGCCTTTGGGAGAGTAGATGTAGTTTCTGATGGTGCTCAGTTTGTCAGATCTTCTATTGGTTTTGGTATTGCTGTTACATAAAAGAATCTTTGCTTACTCTAAGAACAAAGGTTTTCTTTTGTTCTTTTACAGAGTATTGATACAGATTCCTTTGTTTAATTTTTATCATGGCCATACATTATGGGTGAATTCTCCCTTACCTTATTATATTGAGGTATTTAAAGATATTCCTGTTAGGTCGCTGGCTGGCTAGGGATTCCAGTAACCTCATTCAAGAAGGGATGGAATAAATAGTATTTGCAGAAATGGTTTGGAAGTCATTTAATGGATAACAGCCTGCCTGAGTAATATATGGAGCAGCTGTGGACATGGGCGAGATGAATTGTTACTCTATTGCAGTATTCAGTATACATCGTTTTAAATGAAAAAAAAAAAATCAGCCTGTACACCAGAAAAGTATGACCTACTCACAGGAAGAAAAGAAATAGGAACCACCTACCAGGAGGCCCAGAAATATTTTGAAGTAACCGTCTAAGAAACTTCTAGGCCACAAAAGAAACCAAAGCAAATGTATTATGTACATTATTAGAATTTAGGTGAACAGCATGCTCAGAAAGAGAGCAACAAAGAGTAATTTCAAAAGGGGAGCAAGGGACGTTTCTAGATCTGTAAAGTACAATCTCTGAAATATTCTCTTGACAGTTCAGTAAGAGACTGAGCAATTATGGAGGTCTATAAGAGTATCCATTTAATGGAGAAGTGGGGGAAAGCATGTGGGATACCATGAAGTGTGTACTTGAACACATGTGCATGCCCTGCTCAGAAGACCACGGGGATGGCAGACAAAGGCCATCTAGGGGGTTCTTACCCCTAGATTCAAGTAGAAGATATAAATCTGCATATCTAAGCACCACAAAGTGGGTAGCTTGATGGAAAGTTATTTACAGTCAGGAGACTAGAAAGTCTCTGGGGAATTTGGATGTCATACCCTTTCTTTCCAGTTCCTGATGATACTTTGTCTAGAAGCCTCACTGTCTGGTCTGACATGGGCCTTTCTCTGTATTATGTCTTGTCTACAAATTTCCTTTTCCTCATGAGGACACCAGTCATTGACTTAGTGTCCTCTTAATGTCCAGTGTTATCTCAACTTAAAATCATTTTCACCTTATTTCAAAAAACAGTAACGAAGTAATTTTCACACATCACATAGTTCAATTATTGTGGATCTGCTAACCACAAGATCTTGTTTGCAGCTTTCTGTGCATATAATTTTCATCTCTGTGAAGGATAGTTTTGCAGGCTATAAGGCACCCTGAGTTTTCTGTTATTGCCTGAACCCCCAACTCCTGATTCTGGAGATGGGCAGCATTTACTCTAGTTACCTTGTAGTGATGAGGCCTTTCCTCTTTCTCTAGGCTTTCTCCTTGGCTTTGGCTTTGGGACATTTTAATGTGTCTGTCTGTCTGTCTGTCTGTCTCCTTCTCTCTCTCTGTCTTTGTGTGTGTGTGTTTATTGTGTTATAAATTAAATTTGCTGAGCTTTTCTAGATATGAAAGCTGATTGTTTTTCAGTAAATTTGGGAAGTTTTCAGCCAATCTTTAGATGTTTTTCCCTGTTCCTTTGTACCATTTTTCTGATATTCTTTTTGGTTTATATTCATGGGATAGTGGTGGTCCACATTTTTTGCAATAGTGGTCATTTGATGCTTTTTTCCTATTTTGCCTGTTGAATCTGCTTTTGTGACCCCTGTCTTGTAAATGAATTTAGTCTGTTTGATTGATTGAGGCAGGGTCTCACACTGTATCCCTGAGCCTAGATCTCACTTCATAGCTTTGGCCAGGTTCGTGCTCATCACAATTCTCCTGATTCAGTGTCCCAAGTGAGTGCTAGAATTACTCATGTGAGCTACCATGCCTGATTCCTGTGATGTATTTGTTTTTTAAATTTGTGTGTGTGTGTGTGTGTGTGTGTGTGTGTATGTGTGTGCACATACATAGATCAAAGAACAACTTGGGGGATTGGTGTTTGACTTCCACCTTTCTGTGCTTCTGGGACTTGAAATCCCAGTGACAAATCCTTTACCTCTGCTGAGCCATCTTGTCAGCCCTCCTGTTATTTTTAATTTCAAGATGTATTTGGTTTTGTACTGGTTTGCTTTTTTTATGTGTCCTTTGCTATGGCACTGCCATGTTAATTTCTAGTTCTTCCTAGTTTGAACATAAATTTTTGAGCATAAATATCAGTGATGGCTACTTAAATGTCCTTATGAACCTCTCACAAGCAGTTTCTGCTGTCTCTTCCCTCTCATTTCCATGTATGAAGGGTTATACCTTTTTGTTTCTTTGATGTATGCTGTGTCATAAGACTTTACCTGAGGAGAGGGAAAATACACATTCGTGCACACACACACACACACACACACACACACAGCTATTCACCCCAGATAAGAAATTCACTACAGGCTAAAGTCCAATTTGGTGAACCAGTGAGTTTTATGGGGGTTACTCACAGGAATATGGATAAAGATACTTACAGCAGCAGATGACTCAAAGACAGCGCTATCACTAAAGCCTACCCCAGTCTGGGTTTACAGCTCACAACCTGGGAACCTGGAGTACACTGCACAGCCTGTAGGCAGCTCAATAGGAAGTGTCCTTTTTAAGTGACTTGATCTAAACCTTTACCCTGCAGGTGGTCTGGTCTGATTTCAAGATTCTTCTTTTCAGCTTTGCTGGTCTGTCTCTCCTCAGCCTTTTTCTCCCCCCCCCCCCCCCCATGGGTATTTGAGATAATACTGTGGTGTGACTGTGAGTGCTGGTTTCCCTACTTCTCCTTGGGTTTCTTACTGCTCTTTGCTTGTTGATTCCTTTGCTGACTGGAGTGTGAAGCTTCTGTTTTCCTCTTGAGAAGGACTTGTTGGTTGAGCATCTGTCCTACACGTGGTTCTTGGTGTGGGAGAAGGGTTCCCCCTACAGGTGAGCCTCAGGAGCAGGTAGGCTGGGGGTGTGGTAAAAGATACCAGAGGCTCTAGCTCTCAGCTAGAGAACCAGGGGCAGGCAAGGAGCCCTATGATTTTGGAGGAACACTGGGTCTGTTGCTGCCACAACTCTGAACATGTGAATTTCTGTAATCTGTATTTCATTTGGTTCCTCTCAGAGACTTTATATAGTAAAATTTAAAAGGCAGCCTATGGACCTAACCCTCATACCCCGTCTCTGTAGCCCTGGCTGTCCTGGAACTCACTATGTAGACTATGCTGGCCTCAAACTCACTATCTGCCTCCAACTCATCTATCTGCCTCTACCTCCTAAGTGCTGGGATTAAAGGTGTGCACCAGTACTCCCTGCTAAAGACAGTTTATCAGATTCTCTCAGGAGTCTTAACTGGGTAAAGGATTGGTTTAAAACCTTAGTGGCTAATTTTAAAGTTTGTGCTAGATAAATGCCCTAGGCAATAGGTATTTGTATCAGAATACTCAAGTATTCTGGCCTGAGTGGACTCTGTACAAATCCCCCCCCCCCCAACCCCTTTTGTTTTTGTTTTATTTTTGTTTTGGAGACAGTGTCTCTGTAGCCCTGACTGTCCTGGAACTTACTTGCTCTGTAGACCAGGCTGGTCTTGAATTCAAATCTGCCTACCTCTGCCTCCTGTGTGCTGGGATTAAAAGTGTGTGCCACCACTGCTAAGCTTCACATGAAAACTTTAATTTCAGTTTTTAGTGTTTTTTTTTTTTAACAATAAAAATAAATGTCAGGTGCCTCTCCTATTTTGAAAATATATTGTCACACTTAAACTTCCAGCAAATTTGTAAGGAAAATAATAACTTGATTTTACAAAGGAAAGAAAGAAGGGCTCTGTCTGTTTCTGAGCTCTCTTTGGCTTCTTGTCACCATTTTGAGATACAACTGTGCTGTATGTGTAAACTGTGTGTTTTACATGGCAGCAAAGCACCCACTGCTGCTGTCTGTTCTGATTCCATGCCTTAATGGCCAGACTTATACCAAGTTAAATATAATACAGTTGAAAATTTGCTCCTTAAGATTTGACAGTTTTTACTTTTTATAAATTGTGACCAGTAGAAAATTTATGTAGCTTGCATTATACTATTACATATATGTATATGTGTTTATGTACATTATAATATATTACATTATAATTATTACTGTTACTTATTTGGAAAATGTAAAGGTTGAAAATATTGAGTCTCTTAACTTTTAACAAATCATTTGTGCAGTAACAAGTTATAATTTAAAAATGCTGTTCTTGCTGTATTTTCATGCCTAGTAGTCAATACATTTTGGATTTCTTTTATTAAAAAACCTAATGCTTCAGCATGGCCTTATATGGATAATCTGGAGGGTTAGGCTCGACTCCTAAGGAAGCTGGTCTCCTAGCGATTGCCTTGTATCTGTCTTAATTTAACAAAACTGACTTGAGTGTACCCTAATTCACAGATGATGACTTTGACCAGTTTGACAAGCCTGGTGCAGAACGGTCCTGGAGAAGAAGAGCTGCTGACGAGGACTGGGACAGGTATGCTATGCCCATACTTGGGCTCCCCCACGGTGCCTTGTGTGATGTCTGTGATCCTGTACTGAATAGAGATCGTTACCAAAGATAGTGTGCTGGCCCTTTGGTGCCCTCCCTGTCCTATATGAACCTCCCTGATGGACTGATGGGAGGTCTCTTCAGGCTGCACCAGGGCCAGGTCCAAGTTTATGTTGTAAGTAGCTGTGTGGAGCATGTGCCCACTTTCTCTCTGTTTGTAGAACAACACTATGAACATTAGGATGCCACAGTACCTTTTGGTGTATAGTCTACCCAGTAGTTAGCAAGACTTTAAACATTTTTTCCATTTTAATATCAATTAGCTTTTAATTTTGTTTCCCTAACTATTACTGAAGGTGAACGTGCCTGCTTTATAAACCACAGTTGCACACACAGTGGAAAACAGTTGGTGATGGCTGATGTCATCTCAGTGTAGTGGGTGCCTCTTGTGGGAGCTCTACTTTTAGAGGAGGCATGCTGTAGGTGCACTAGGTGTAGGCTGGCTATGTTAGGTGCTGAGGCAAGTGAACAAAAAATATACTATGGTTATGGATTGATTTCATTTAAGAACAAGTGCCCAGAAGTTTACAGGATGATTTACAATGGACTCTTGGATGATTAACCTAGATAGATGAGTTAGCCTTTCCTGACTCATTCAGTGCTCAGTCAGGATTCTAGAGAGGACTGTTAGGGTGTGAAGGAGATGGATCTTATTTGTGTGGGTGAAGGTCGGGGTTGGGGGATTATCAGTTTTTATCTATATGGTCTGCAAACCCCCAAATCAGGTTAACTGGAAACACTTGAGAATATTTCTTAAATATAGACTTTACACATACAGCCATATTGCATGTAAGGAAAATCCCTGATTATACATGCCTGACTATTGTTCATATTTCCTCTATTACCTGTTACGTTTGCATGTGTGCCTGTATCTGTGCATTTTCACACAGTGCAGGTACATGTCTGATTTCCTATGGTTTGAAATTAAATCCAGATAAAGGTCTGTATTTTGAAGTGTTGGTTCTTCCTATTTGTGTTGTCTGTTGCTACAATGAACTGCTTGGACAGTTAACGTAGGAAGTTGTGTGCCCCATAGTTTTGGAGGCTCCACTTTTGTAATTTGCCTCATTAGCTTTGGGCCTCTGATGAGAAAGCATATCATGGGAGAGGTACATGGTCAAGTAAAACCACTCATGTATGGTATGAGCCAGAAACCTACTCATGTCCCACTGTTTCCTGGGACCTCTCACTAGTCCCCGTCTACTCAGTCCCATTACCTTCGCAGTATCACCCTGGACACCATGATTTTAACTGAATCATGGCCTTTGGAGGTTATTCATCAGAATTGAAGCCTTTAGTTCTTTGTGAAAGAAACAAAATGATATGTTTTCTAGGATTTCTGCCTTGCTGCTTATCTGTATATAGTCTAACTAACCCCCTTGTATTTTTTGTTCATGAATATAGGTATAAAGGTTGTTCACATTGATGTTTTAGTTTAGCAGTATGTGGAAGCCTCTCATGTCTGTCTTGTTATCTCCACTAGGAGCCAAACACTTCTGGGGGATTTAATTTAGTCACAGTGGTTTGTTTCCTCTAGTGTGTCTGTTAACTAAGAAGTTCTTCTGAGGCACAGATTAGACAGGTGCTTTAGTCAGGGTTTCTATTCCTGCACAAAATACCATACCAAGAAGCAAGTTGGGGAGGATAGAGTTTATTCGGCTTACACTTACACATTGCTGTTTATCACTGAAGGAAGTCAGAACTGGAATTCAAGCAGGTCAGGAAGCAGGAGCTGATGCAGAGGCCATGGAGGGATGTTTCTTATTGGCTTGCTTCCCCTGGCTTGCTCAGCTTGCTTTCATATAGAACCCAGGACTATCAGCCCAGGGATGGCATCACCTCCAAGGGGCCCTCCCCCCTTGATCACTAATTGAGAAAATGCCTTACAGCTGGATCTCATGGAGGCATTTCCTCAACTGAAGCTCCTTTCTCTGAGATAACTCCAGTCTGTGTCAAGTTGACACACAAAACCAGCCAGTACAACAGGAGATTTTCATTTACTCTTTTTTTTTTTTTTTTTGGTTTTTCGAGACAGGGTTTCTCTGTGTAGCCCTGGCTGTCCTGGAACTCACTTTGTAGACCAGGCTGGCCTCGAACTCAGAAATCCGCCTGCCTCTGCCTCCCGAGTGCTGGGATTAAAGGCGTGCGCCACCACTCCCGGCTTCATTTACTCTTTTCCAAAGTAATTACCCATAACATCTTCCACTCCTGAGCATTGGTTTAGAATAATTTTGAAGCATAGACTCTTGTGTCCATTGTGTTTAATCTGTGGTAATTATTCTCTTATTGTGGTCAGACTGCTCTAATAGTCCCTTAGTTAGAATTTACTGGTTGGCTCCTGAGTCTGCCTATTGCTGAGACTTGTAGTTTTTGGCAGCTTCCTTCCTTCCTGCTATGTTGGTTGGTCATGGTGTGAGGAAGCCTGGTTTTATTACTCTTCTCAGTCTGGGTAGCAGTTGTCTCTGTAAACCAGCTTCTTTTCCCACATGGTCTGCAGTATGGTGTTTGCATATTCTAGATTCTGTGTTTTGAATGTTTTGATACTGTTTAAGTATCAGACACTTTCTGCCTGCTGCATAATGGAGAGGTTTTGGAAGAGTGGTTATTTTGAAAACCTCTTGTCATGTTGTATTAGTGCAAGAGAATATGGTGATGCTGACTCCACATCTGAAACATGTTCAGGCAGTATAGGTGCACACTGAGAAGATCTTAATTGAGAAACATTTAATGAAGGTATATTTAGGGAGCAGGCTTAAGGAATGAGCGTTACCTACCCAGAACATAGTGGTTCCTGTGTAGGCCCCAGGGGAGGGCTGGTCTGGGACTGAATTCAGAAGCTGTAGGTGGGGACATCTATGTGAGCCATTCCTGGAGGACATAGTCAAAGTCCAGAATGAGTTGAAAGAGACTAGAATGGATAGGAACCAGAGGGCAGTAGACTGAGTTCTCAAACAGTGGCCATGCTGTCATACAGAGCCAGGTGACTGACAAACACAGTCACTCAAAATCATTTTCTTATTTTCAAATGCTTTTGCTTGTTAGTACAAGTTGCATATTCTTTGTAGTTTTTCTGGTATAATTATGAAGCCCTCTCTTATTACCATCCCAATTAATGTGTCCTGAGAAAGTGATATTACCTCCTAGTTCCCATTTCTTAAAGCTGTGGCATGGAGAGAAACTCATTTTCAAAGAGGTACTTGCATGGTTTTGGTCATATAGAATCAGGTTCTCAAATAAGGCGTTGGCTGTCAGCTTATTTTCCTGCTCTCACAGGAGGAATATAACAGAAGATAGCCAAATCCCATATGACTGGTGTAAAAATGTTGGGAGGAATTATGCAGAAGTCAGAAAGGTAGTCTTTAAAGTCCTTGTCTTGCATCTCTCTCAGGTTATTTAAGCTCTTGTCCATATTTCCATTTATGAAGTGAGGGTATGAGACTAATTACAGAGTAACTTACAGTAACACAGAGCCTTTAGTATATGAAGTGAGTGATCTTTTTCAAGTTGTTTCTAGTTCTTTCAGAACTAGATACTATAACATTGTTGTTTCTAGTTCTTTCAGAACTAGATACTATAACATTGTTGTTTCTAGTTCTTTCAGAACTAGATACTTTAACATTTTGTTTCTAGTTCTTTCAGAACATACATAAGAATGTAGAAACAGAACTATTTTGGGAACAAAGATAACAAATGGGAATGGGGAGAAGAGGGAATACTTATATACCTGAACGGAAATGGCCTCCTTTCATAAGGCAGTGGGAAGTATTTAAACCTTGATGTGTTAAAGGTTCCCTCTGGAATCTTGAGAAAACCTGTTCCTAGGCACTTTATCACAAAAGCATGCTGGGAGACCTGAACCTGGCAAGTGACCACTATGATTTCCATTCCACACTCCTTAGTTACATAATTTAAAATTTTTCTTTAAAATATTTAAGGTAAGTGTGTGTGTGTGTGTGTGTGTGTGTGTGAGTGAGTGAGTGTGAGCGCGTGCGCATGCATGTATGCATGCCATGTATGCATGCCATGTGAGTGCAGTGCTCTTGGAAGCCAGAAAGGAGTGTTGAATCCTCTGAGCTATACTTGAAGTTCCCTGATAAGGGTGCGTGGAACTGAACTCATCATCTGCAGGAGGAGGTGCTCTTAACTGCTGAGCCACTCACTGCTTCTGCTCAAATATTTTAAGTTCCTTTTGGTTTCTGCTAGTTGGATGAGTATCAGGTGATTTCTTGTGTGTGTGTTTTTCCTTCCTGATTAATGATATTGAACACCTTTTTCTTCACATCATAAGTTTTTAAAGACGGGGGAAGCTTTAGGTGTTTTTCTTGATTATTTGATTATTCAGCAGATTCAGAGGGAATAAAGTACTTTCTACAGTGCTGAGCTTAAGTCTAGTAAGCCACCTTCTGTATTGAGCCTGTCCTTAGCTGACAGACAGACTTGTCCATGTATCCTTAAGAATATCTATTCTTTTTGTAGAGGAAGGAAAGTGTAGCTACCTGGAAGTTCTCATCCTGGAGCCTTTACTGGATTTCTGAGTGACTACTGTTCATTTTCTAGTCTAATAGGAGTGACATTTTGCATTTTTCTTTCCCCAGTGAACTGGAAGATGACTTGCTTGGAGAAGATTTACTGTCTGGCAAAAAGGTAAAAAAACCAAAAAAAAAAACCAAAAAACCAAAAAACCCAGGGACACACCCACACCACCACCATCACTTGTATATGGGGTAGACTTTTTAGAAAGCCGAACATGGACCAGAAGTTTGTAAATGGAGTGATTGTTTTGTTGCTGTCGATTGAAATAGATAAGGTCTTTTTCCCTAGAATTATTATTGACTATTAGTACTGTAATAAAAGTTCCAGGACAGCCAGGGCTACACAGAGAAACCCTGTCTCGAAAAAAACAAACAAACAAACAAAATACACAGTTAAGTTTTTCCAGTTTTACAAGCTGTAGATGTCAGACACTTACTGTTTCATTTAAGAAGTAAAAAATCAAGTCAGTTTTTCTTTCTTCACTTAAAGTTTGTGTGTGTGTGTGTCTGCCCTTTGGAAGGATATGCCCCTTTTAGACTTAGGAATACTTTTAGTAGAGGAAGAAAGTTGAACCACCCCTCTGTCTAGAATATTGAGACATGTTTAACCCAGCCTAGAATTTAGAACTCTAGCAGATCACTCTGATGCCTCTACATGCTATAGAAATGGGTGATAATGTTGGAAGACCTGAGCTATTATTTGTATTTTCATGTCATCTATTTGGGAAAGCCAAAGTTATGTTTCTAATTGGTTTACTTTCTGATCCAGTGACCTTAAAAACAGCTTGTATCAGATTTGTATCTTTTGTCTTGTTTAAAAACTTGAGATTTTTTTTCTGTCATTATTAGTCATTTTAAGATTACCATTCTTTTTTGAAGCTGACCTTCAACTTATAGAGCAATGCCTACCCGTGCCTCCACGTGTTGGTATTAAAGACATGTCATCATGCCAGGCAAGGCAGCCATTTGTGTTTATTCTGGTTAAGAAAAAGTTGTTAACAGATTCCCTTCCAGGGATGTCTTACCTAACCTTTTTCTTTTGTGCTAGAATTATAATAAATGTGACCATTATGTTTGCTTGCTATTTACTTGTCTGTGGCATTGAAAATTTCTCAGGGGTTAGCCAGTAGGTTGTATGTGGGCTTTCCAGATTCTCTGTGGTAATGCCAGGCTGAGTAAACCTGGAGGATGGCAAGAGGTGGAGCAGTAGGAGGTTAGAAACAGCCCTCTCAGGGTGAGCTTGTGCTTGTAACAAGGCTTCTTATGGAACTGACACGTGTTAATTATATTTCTTCTTTGAATTAGAATCAGTCGGATTTGTCAGATGAAGAGCTGAATGATGATCTGTTACAGAGTGATAATGAAGATGAAGAAGACTTCAGGTACTCAATATTAGCTTATTAAAACTGGACCATACTTAACTAAGTTGATGAGAATTGTGTATATATTTTGTATTATAATGAGTAATTGAATAATGTGGTATTGGTGATGTACAATTAAATTTTGAACAAGATATTGTTGTATTCTGATTTAGAAGCTATATAGATTGTTCCCATAAGTAGGTCACTGGCTTAAAGTCATGTATGCCTTTCAGGGAATGTTGTGAAAGCTCAGCGCTCTCTGCCTGGAGTGTAGTGGTCTCTGACTTGATGCAGGTGACTGCAGTTTGATATTGCTGATTTTGTTTTCCTTTTCAGACAGTTTTTAATTGATACTACTCCAGAGAAGTACTTAGAAATACTCATTTTTCTGTTTTAGGCGGAAACATGGGGAAAATATACACATCCTTCTGGGTTATAAATGTGATTGCAGATGCATCATATGAAGGCCATAGATTTGAAACCTGTTTTTTCACATGGTTTGTGACTAAAAGTATACTTCCAAGTCTCTTCATTGATATCACTAATTGTATTTAGATCTTTTGAGTGAAGTTGGCCTTGAAATGTATCTTTGGAGTTTGGCAAGATGTTTGAAGTCTATGTTGTGCTCAGCTTTGCTGTATAGGCTACTTGCTATGACCAAAGATTTACTTTGTGGTCTTGAATCTGAAATCTCATGTGTGTGTATGTGTGAGTGTGTGTGTATGTGTGAGTGTGTGTGTGTTTAAGTACATATATTTAACCTAATTTTAAAGAATTGTCTGAATATGTCTGTGTAGCACTTGTGACTTCTGAGACCTGAAGGGTGTCAGATCCTCTGAAACTGGAGGTACAAATGATTGTGAGCAACTCTGTGGGTACTGGGACTAGAACTTGGGTCCTCTAGAAGAACAAGCCAGTGTTCTTAACAGTTGAACCACATCTCCAGTCCCTACATTTGAACTCTTACTTTGAAATGTTTGCACTTCAGTAGGTAGCGATAACAATTACGTATAATAAGGGTTTTGTGGCCTTAAGACCCTTTGCTCTCTTATGAAGAAATTACTAGTTTGTTGAGTTTAGTTTTTGAGACAAGGATCATATTGTAGTTTAGGCTATTCTGACTCATGTCAATCCTCCTGTGTCAGCATCCTGAGTACTGGCATTATAGATGAGCTACCACACCTGGTGCTGTATCAGTTATTTTTAAAAATATATTTGTGACTAGCATTTATTTGGATGTTGAGATATACTTTTACACAGATACTTAATGTTTTGATTTTCTAAATAGCTTATCATGTTTTTGGGGGGGGGGGCAAATTGTTTTTACCATTCTAACTCTGGTTACTGGAGAAGTGGCTTAGCAGTTAAGAGTATTTAGTGTTCTTTCAGAGGATTCTCTATTTGTTTTCCAGTATCGACATCAGCACCTATAATCACCTGTAATTCCAGTTTCAGGGGATCCTGTGCTCTCTTCTGGCCTGTGGGAAACAAGCATATATGCAGTGCACATACCAAATTACACACACCAAAGATAAATGTGAATGACTCTTACAAACAAGTCTATGCTTTTTCTGAGTATAGAGTAGTATTCTTGTTTTCTGTTAGCAGTTCAACCAGACAGAGTCTGTTTCATTTTATAAAAGTAGATGGAAATGCAAAGTGTTTAGTTTTAGCATTGGATGTTTGTAAGCCAGACCAGCTTCTTCATCTGACTGAATTCATTTTTTAGTCAGTTAACAGAGCTGAGAAGTGGAGATGCCATCTGCATTGTGGGTCAGTGGCCTGGGCTACTTAGAATCTAGTGCAATTGTGTTTTACAGATTGTTAAAGTACACTTACCTAGTGGGGTATTTTGTTAGCTGTGATTAAGTCTCATAACTCACTTAGTTAATGCTGCAGCTTTGAGCCTCCTCTCAGTGTATCTTTTGTTGTGTTTTGTCATCTAGTTCTCAGGGTGTCACCATCAGTCTGAACACCACCTCTGGCATAGTAACATCATTTGAGCTGTCTGACAACACCAATGACCAATCCGGAGAACAGGAATCTGAGTATGAACAAGGAGATGATGAGCTAGCCTACCACAAACCTGAGGAACAAGAACTGTATACTCAAGAGTACCCAGAGGAAGGACAGTATGAAGGCCATGATGCAGAGTTGACAGAAGACCAAATAGAATATGGGGATGAGCCAGAGGAGGAGCAGCTGTACAGTGATGAAGTGCTGGACATCGAAATCAATGAACCTTTAGATGAATTTACAGTGAGTCTTTTCTCTTTTGAATGGCCAAAGATAACATGGCTTCCTGCACATAGGTTTCTAGGCTGATTTAAAATCTATTTACCTCCCATGGGAAGGAGAGAAATTAGACCTTATTATCACTGTCTGCCAGTTTCTTTATCAGAGCTATGACAAAGTTTGTGTTGACAGCTTGTTTGGCCACTGGTAATGCTCCTTTGTCATTCGGGAAAGCTGCAAAGAATTGTGACCTTGAGGATTGTACCCTAAGGAAGAAAACAGCTTTGTGTGGTGGAAGCACACTGTCAATGTTAGAAGTACTTAATGCAGAGCCTTTATCCAGGCTTTAGACAAGATCTGATAAAGTCCTTCTAAGGTGAAAAGATTATTGACCTGCTAAAGACATCTTTAAGGTGTTAATATTCCACAGTGATTGATGTCCTGTCTTCATTCATCCCTTTCATACTGAGAACTGTCTAAACATGAATAAAGAGGTTGAGGTTAGTTTAGAAAATGTCACATATAATTTGTTATCTATCTGTAATCAGCAAGCTAAGGTGGTTCTGGTCTTCGTTTCAGAAAGATCTCTTTAGTAGGTAGCGTTTATTTTTATTAAACACCAGGAAGGAATTGGCTTCTGGTGGCAGGTTAGTTGTTTGTCATAATTATCAGAAGAGGTTTGTGTTTTTAAAAAGCTCCTGATGACATTCATGCTGGAAAGATGTTATTGCTGCATTGTGTAATGCCTAAGGGTTTCATTTCATTGGGGTTCTATGTAGGCAGAGAGGAAAAGAGGTGTGTAGAAGCCTTGTTGGTGGAGTAGCACCCTGGATTGTGGTACCATCATTTAGTGTGTGCTTGCATTTGAGAACATTGGTCAACAGCTAATAAGTCTTGGTCTTTTATGTAACGTAACAGCCTCCTTTACTAGGGGTTGATGATACAGAGTCTGAAAATACTTCGTTCAGTCAAACTGGGCTTTGGTGTCTCAGGAAGTTGAGGCTTGTTCTTCTGAAAGTGTGTGTAGTTGGAGTCATGAAACAGCATCATGGAGCCTGCTGCTGTCTGTGGTCCTGTAAGGATGTATTCTAGTAATCAGTCAGTAGATAGGTAGTGTCTCCTGGTACTGCTTGCTTATGAGAGACACCGTAATTCAAACTGCTTGTTTAACCCAAGGTCTTTTGAAAATGTGGTTTTCTTCTAGTGTTTGACTATTACTATTCATTTGTAATATTAGCTGTTCATTTCTTTGGTCCTCTACTCTTTAAATAGTCAGCACATCTTTACTAATTGTAATTCATATAAATATTGTTGAACCATAAAAAGCATAGAATAGAGGAAGTACTCACGGAGTGGAAAGTGTGGCTAGGGTGAGTTTGCTCACTTACATAGTTCTTGGGGACTTGTAATGAGAGAACTTGTAATCAGTGAGAAAATTTCCCTTACATATATCCTTGTCCAACTTAGGACCACTTAAAGTCCCAGGAATATACAAAATCCATTTAAATAATTTAGCATCTTGTGGTCCAAGATTCAGGTACTGAAAAGAATAAAATATTTAAATTTAAACTGTTATAGAACTCTTACATGAAAATGAATTACTTTTTTTCATATTAAAAAAAAAAACCTCAGAAACTTTTAAAGTTTCACTTAGAAATTTTAAGTATGCTAATATTTCATACCTGAATGTTCTGTGAGCAGTGGCAGTCTGGTGTTGGAGATAAAGCTATTATCTTCTCTCTCCATGGATGCCACAGTGATAGTGTCTGAAGTGACTGACTACTCTGGGTGGGAAGAAATCAGAATTAAGCTGTGGAGTGCTTTGCTCTTGTCCAGCAGCTTCAATCTGTCTTAGACGTCCCTGATGTGCATGTTGCTATTAGACCGGCAAACACACGAATAGATTCTGTCCCCATGTACCCTACAGGTATGTAGTTTATTCAGTGGTTTAATCTGGTTCCTTGTCCTAGTCAGTATTTGTTGACCTGCTCTTCAAAGCCAGAATTAACTCTGAAATGTGACCCTACAAGCATTGGCTTTCTGTGAGAGCCTACCACCAAAACTATGCATTTGTTGCAGAACTGGCTATAGAATCCATAAGGCCACACTTTGTAACTGGAAGGGATACTGCCACATGTGAAGAATGGGAGATCCCAGGGATGTTGAGAGATTGCTTAGCGTTGTTAAGTGAATTTTGCAAGCACCATTGTTGGTGAGTGTGACTGCGTTTTAGCATTTATACTCTGGTAGCAGCAAGAACTATTGCTCAGTAGCCAAGAGAATCGTATTTGTTGGTGACATTAAAGTATATTCACTGTGAAGTTAGTATTGAATGAGATTTCATAAAACATTGTTTTAAAATCATGTTCAAATTTCCCATTTGTGTAAAGAGTAGCAGAATGATACATTGTGGATTTGGCTGAAATGTTGCTTTGATGGGATGCTAACAGTTTTTGTGCAAAGTGGAATGCACTCTCAGAATCATCTTGAGAAGCAGGAGGGTCATTTCTCCCCACCTCATTACTTGTAGGCAATGCCAGTATCAGTCTGCTTTCTTTGTCAGTGTGGTGTTCTCTGGTCACCTTGTCTTCTACCTTGCCTGAACTCAGAAGGAACAAGCTTGCCTACTGATAAGCCCTTTCCATTTCATCCAAAACCTCACCCAAGAGAAAGAAAGGCTTGATGAAGAATCCACTTGTAGTGTGATTTGTGAAAAACACTTTGTCAAACCGCCCCACTCCTGCTTTTGCTGTTGGCCTCAGGTTGGCAAGGGGCATAGAGACCAGCTCCTGCTCTGGCCAACTCTTCAGTGAGCACACAAGCCTGGGTCTTGTAAGGCTTTTTTCCTTTGGGCAGATGTGAGAGCTGCTCATCCGGGGCTCTGAAGCTGAGCAGTTGTTGCTCTCATCGCTGCAGCAGCATGTATGTTTGGTTTGCATGACTGTGCAGAGGAAGCTCTTTTGCTATGTGCTCTGTCAGGGCATCCCCACAGTAGAATGTGTTAAAATAACTCTGCATGAATCGTAAGTGAAAAGTGGTTGAAACAACCAAAAGCTTTGTGAGAAAAATGTTTCTTCTCTTTAATGGCCGTTAGGATGAAGAATATTTGCAGGCTTATGGTGGGCAACAAGGGCTGCAAGTGCGGGAAGACTGTGAGGCTGAAGATGACTTAGATGAGATTACTGATTCCCAGGTTGCTTCTGAGACCCACGAGGTACTTGTTCAACTTCTACAGTTTCCTGAGTTTCTTTTCTTCCAGAATCAAAATGAGAACCTTTTTTTTTTTAAAGTATTAGTGTAAAGTCTATGCGTCTCCGAACTGTGTGCCTTGTAGTAGAAGCCCAAGCCTGGGCCTAGAGAAGTGAGTTCTGGTGCCTGTGAGAAGTGTGTGCTCTTGAGTGGAAGTGCTTGTTTGTTTCTTTTTATTATTGCATATGTATGGTGTGTGTGTGTGTGTGTGTGTGTTTTTGCTTGCTTGCCTGTGAGTATCTGTGCATGGTACACACATGAGGCAGCTTGTTTTGAGGGGTCAATCTCAGTTCATCAGGCTGACACAGGGCTGATTTTTAAAAGTGTTAATGTCACTGCTTTGAAATTAGTGCTATAATTATTTTAATTAGTTAATATTAGCTAATTTGCACCATTATTCAAGAAACAATGCAAAGTTACCTGCCTTAGGTTCTGTCTTAAGCACTGAAACATTCTGTCTCCAGAATGCAGTTTAACATAGGAAGGAAGGTACTGAAAATTATTGTTGGGCATAGCAGAAAGTGATAGCTCCCAGGAGAGAGGCTCAGACTTGTTCTGAAGGGTCCTGAGTACTGAAAGGTCCTCCTGGGGAGGGCCCATGTCTAAGGCTGTGTAGAAGAATGACCTTTGAAGTACTCTTGAAAGAAGAGTGGTTTCTAGTAATCATGAGCTCCTGTCTCACTGAGAATTGGTAGCTACTGTGGCTAGGTCTGTAACAGGTCATAAAGTCTTCTTATCCCTGGGTAAATTGTTAAAGCTTAACATTTTTTCTTCCTCTAATACTTTCCTTAATGTTCTCTTCTGCTTGCTAGAGAATATATCCACCAAAGCCACCTAGCACTCTGTAAGGGTAGGTAAAACAGAAGCCTTTCCCTAAACTGAATTTGAGTTTACTTTTTATACTTTGTGTCTCTTTGAAATACAGTAAAAACATAGAGAAAAAAATAAGACTAGGGTAAGAGACTCTTCATCCCAGTTGTACAGTTGTAGAAGAATGTATCTAATCCAGGGAACCATGGCAAAGTTGAAGAAGACTCAGAACAGGCAGTCTGGTTTCCTAAAATGTTCAGTATCATTCCACTTAGCACATTGATGACCCATCTTAGGCCTGCAAAGACACTTGAGAAAGAAATCAAGAAGACCTGAAAGCAGGGAGCAGAGCAGTTATAAGGCTGCCAAGGAGGTGGTCAAAGGTTGGCATGGAAACAATTTTGTGCATATATCATATGTCCTCACAGGATAAGTAAATGAGCTATAAGCTCATGAAAATATATTCAATAAGGTAAGAATTAAAACCTATTTTAATACTGGCAAAATCAAGACTGCTGGAAGATGTAGGAGTGGAACCCAAGCCTTTCTTTTGCTGTTGAGCATGGGAAGACATGTCTGATAATTGAGAAAAGCTAGGTGATATACTCTCCCCTCAGCTCCTCCCTTGCTTGTTTGTAAATCTAAACACAACCAAAGTTTGGATGAAGAGAAATTATCCTTAACGATTGTTTTTAGACTGTGGGATTAGTTAGTTGTGACCAGTTTTCTTTTAGCCCAGGCATTGGGGTGTTGTAGACAAGTGGATCCTGATGTTCACTGGCCAGATAGCCTAGCAGAAATAGTAATTTTTGGGTTAGTTTAAAGGAGTAAATAAGAGACTGATAGAAGACACACAGTGACCTCCTGGATGCACCCCCCCATCACCCCTCTCACACTCACTATAATAGTTTACATTCAGTGAATTAGCCATTTACATCTCAAATGATTCAGTTTTTATGCATGCATATATCCAGCTTACCATTTTGCCAGCATCTGTGGGATGCAAGCTCTACAGCTCTACACAGCTACCTGCCTGATGTCTTTTCAGAGACCTCCAGTTAGGTGAAGCTGGCATTTTTGGCTTTACCACAAGAAATAATTTTAGAGTGAGTTAGTATGGAGCATATTTAGAGTTCATGAAGACAAAGAGAGATTGCACAGGGTTAAAGGGAAGACTCCTAGAGAAAAGATAGAAACCCTGCCTCCCAGTATGAGGCACACTGTATGACATGTCTTTTTACACTTATATTAGCAAATTCTTAAGAGTGCTGAAGAATTTAAATGAGATTATACTGTGCTTCCTGAAGTGCTTTGATAGGATTTTAACTGATGAGGTCATAGGAGGAGTTGCTGATGGGGTTAGAATGTTTTCATGTAAACTAAAGTTAATAAAATATTCTCATAAAATATCTGGAAAAAGGAGTAAAGCCAAACTCAGGGCCTTAAAAGTGATTCATTGTTATTCTAACAATAGTTTTTAAAAAATATTTGCATAAAAGGAATATTGTGTTCTTTCTGTTGGAAGCTCTCACAATGAATCTTGGTAATTGTGTTAGAATCTGTGGTTTTCCACTGGCAAGAGATCTCACCCAAACACCAGAGAGGGGTTCTTTTTCTGTTTCATAACTTTCTGTCCCATAATTTCCCATCTTTCTACCTTACCTTATTTTCATTGATGAGGGACAATCCCATTACCCTTCAGGAAAGCACAACTTTTAAAAAAATATATTTATTTTATGAATATCAAGAAGAGTCTCTTACACTAGTTTTATTTTTTTCTTCTTTAATTTATTTCAAAGACTGAGAGTAAGGTGCAAAAAGAAAAGTATAATTCAGCTTAAGGGAAAGGCTCCTGTTTTACACCCAGCAATCAGAGAAAAGATTGGAATAGTCTCTTAAAACCCTGATATTAGGTAGGGTTCCTTCTGCGCCTGGAGCTGATCCTGTGCCACAGGGCTCCATACCCAAATACCGCCAGGAGAGAGCTGGTCTCCCGGGAGCCCTGATTTGTGAGCACAGGTAAACCTACCACTTCTGTTCAAGTTCCTGGCCTAAGAGGGACCCTCCCAGAGCCATCAGGACACAGGAACTAAGGAACAGCTGGGGACAGGATACTTCTGGTTTCTGTCTACACCCTGGAGCTGACCCTATACCACAGCTCTCCATACCCAAATTCCTCCCAGAGAGAACTGATCTTCCAGGAGTACTGACACACAGGCTTGCAGGAGGGACAAGCCACAGTCAGAGACAGCAAGACCAGCTAACACCAGAGATAACCAGATGGTGAGAGGCAAAGGCAAGAACATAAGTAACAGAAACCAAGGCTACTTGGCATCATTAGAATGCAGTTGTCACACCACAATGAGACCTGAATACACCAACACACCAGAAAAGCAAGACTCATTTAAAATCACATCTCATGATGATGATAGAGGACTATAAGAAGGACATAAAAACTCTTATCTTAAAGAAATACAGGAGAGCACAGGTAAGCAGGTAGAAGCCCTTAAAGAGGAAACACAAAAATCTCTAAAAGAATTACAGGAAAAGACAACCAAACAGGTGAAGGAATTGAATAAAACCATCCAGGATCTAAAAATGGAAATAGAAACAATAAATCAGAAAGGGAGAAAACCCTGGATATAGAAACCCTAGGAAAGAGATCAGGAGTCATAGATGCAAGCATCACCAACAGAATACAGGAGATAGAAGAGAGAATCTCAGGTGCAGAAGATACCATAGAAAACATTGACACAATAGTCAAAGAAAATGCAAAATGCAAAAAGCTCTTAACCCAAAACATCCAGGAAATCCATGACACAATTATAAGACCAAACCTAAGGATAATAGGTATAGAAGAGAATGAAGATTCCCAACTTAAAGGACCAGTAAATATCTTCAACAAAATTATAGAAGCAAACTTCCCTAACCTAAAGAAAGAGGTGCCCATAAACATACAAGAAGCTACAGAACTCCAAATAGACTGGACCAGAAAATAAATTTCTCCCATCACATAATAGTCAAAACACCAAATACATAATATTAAAAGCAGTAAGGGAGAAAGGCCAAATAACATATAAAGGCAGACCTATCAGAATTACACCCGACTTCTCACCAGAGACTATGAAAACTAGAACATCCTGGGCAGATGTCATATAGACCCGAAGAGAAGAAAAATGCCAGCCCAGACTACTATACCCAGCAAAATTCAATTATCATAGATGGAAAAACCAAGATATTACATAACAAAACCAAATTTATACAATATCTTTCCACAAATCCAGCCCTACAAAGGATAATAAATGGAAAATGCCAACACAAGGAGGGAAACTACATCATAGAAAAAGCAAGAACGTAATCATTTTTCAGGAAACCCAAAAGAAGATAAAACATAAATAATAGGAAGCAACAATCACTTTTCCTTAATATCTCTTAACATCAATGGACTCAGTTCTCCAATAAAAAGACATCGATTAACAGACTGGATACATAAACAGGACCCTGCATTTTGCTGCATACAGGAAATGTACCTCAGTGTCAAAGACAAACACTGCCTCAGAGTAAAGGCTGGAAAACAACTTTCCAAGCAAATGGTCCCAGGAAACAAGCATGAGTACCCATTATAATATCTAATAAAATGGACTTTCAACCAAAAGTTATCAAAAAGGATAAGGAAGGACACTACACACTCATCAAAGGAAAAATGTACTAGGAAGAACTCTCAGTTCTGAACATCTATGCTCCAAACGCAAGGGCACTCACATTCATAAAAGAAACTTTACTAAAGCTCAAAGCACACATTTCATCTCACACAATAATAGTGGGAGATTTCAATATCCCACTCTCATCAATGAACAGATTAGCACACCTGAAAGCTCTAGAATAAAAAGAAGCAAATATACCCGAGAGGAGTAGAGGTCAGGAAATAATCAAATGCAGGGCTGAAATCAACCAGGTAGAACCAAGAAGAACTATATAAATACTCAACAAAACCAGGAGCTGGTTCTTTGAGAAAATCAACAAGATAGATGAACCCTTAGCCAGAATAACCAGCGGGCACAGAGACAGTGTCCTGATTAACAAAATCAGAAATGAAAAGGAAGAAATAACAACAGAAACTGAGGAAATTTAAAAAAAATCATCAGATCCTACTACAGAAGCCTATACTCAACAAACCTGGAAAATCTGGATGAAATGGATCTAGACAGATACCAAATACCAAAGTTAAATCAGGATCAGATAACCATCTAAACAGTCCCATAACCACTAAAGAAATAGAAGCAGTCATTAAAAGTCTCCCAACCAAAAAAAGCCCAGGACCAGATGGGTTTAATGTAGAGTTCTATCAGACCTTCAAAGAAGACCTAATACCAATACTCTTCAAACTATTCCATAAAATAGAAACAGAGGGAACACTACCCAATTTGTTCTATGAAGCTACAGTTACGCTAATAACAAACATCACAAAGACCCAACAAAGAAAGAACTTCAGACCAATTCCTCTTATGAATATCGATGCAAAAATAGTCAATAAAATTTTATTTTAGTCAAAAAATAAATAAAAAAAAATCTTTAAAAATAGCAACAAAAATATGTTAGCCACATTCTTTACAATAAACCTAATTCTAGAGCAGCAGTTCTCAGCCTGTGGGTTGTAACACCTTTGGCAAAATTCCATCTCTAGATTTGACATTAAAATTCATAATAGTAGTAAAATTACAGTTGTAAAGTAGCAATGAAAATTTTATGGTTGGGCGAATCACCTTTAACTGCATTAAATGTTCTTAAAATTAGGAAGATTGAGACCTACTGCTCTTCAGACATGTGAAGTATTTATTTAAAATTTTTTACTTTATTATTTTTAAGATTGTGCATGTGTATGTGTGCACATGCACATGTATATGTCTGTGTGTGAGTATGAGCATATGAGCACAGTATCATGAATGCCAGAGGAGTCAGATTCCATGGAGCTCAAATTACAGGTGGTTGTGAGCTCTACAATTACTGGGAACCAAACTCTCTGCAAAAACAGTGCATGCTTTTGACCCCTGAGCCTTCTCTCTAGCCTCATATGCAATAATTCTATAAATGAAATGATTAAATTGTCAATTTAAATGATTCAAACAAACAAACAAACAAACACCTTTGATATTAACACCCAGTGCAAATAAACAGCATTTCCTTCCTCCTTTCCCTTCCCCTCCTCCTCAAGTCCAGGCTTTGCAGAGGTTAACACTACTGTTTCTTCTACCTTATGTTTCTTTTACCTTACTAAACTAGAAGTCCAACTGCTCCCTGACTTGTTTGCTGTGCTGTGAACCTAGAATCTCAGGCATGTTGAACAGGGGCTATACCACTGAGCTACACCCATATAACCATATAGGTATTGGTAGAAAAATTGAGGTAGATAGCATGTGTTGGGTTTTTTGTTTGTTTGTTTGGGTGATTAAAATTTTTTTTTCCAAAGTGATTGTGTCATTTTACACCCTTCCTCTGCTTGAGAATCCTCACTGTTCCTCACCATTTGGTATCAGTTTCTTTCTTCAGCCCTTCAATGACTGCATCATTGTGGGTTTTGTTTGCTTCTCTGATGGCTAATGATAACTGATCACTGTACATACAATCTTTTGGACTTTATGTCTGTCGTTCATGGGTTTGGGTTTAGTCACTTCTGTTTATATAAGCAACAGAATTTATAAGTTCTTCATTGAGATTATTGTCTATATATTTGCATTCCACATAGACAGTGTATTTGTCTATGTATAGTTTATATTGCATAATTTTAGTGTCTATAATCTAGAGAAGTTGCTAGATAAGTGTCTGTATATTCTAGATTTCAAATCCATTGGCAGAAACGTGACTTGTGAATTTTTTTGAATCTCTGATTACACCATTATTTTCTAAAGTTTGTTTGTTGTTTTGTTTTACATGAGATCAGTCATGTTCAGGTGGTATGTGTATAAACAAATTTAGGTTTAAATTTTTTTTTTAATGTATATGGGAGCTTTGCTTGCATACATGCTGCCTTGCCATGTGTACAGTGCCTTTGAGTTTCAGAAGAGGCTCATCAGACCCCCCTGAATCCTCTGTTGAGCTATCCAGCCCTCACATTTAATTTTTGTAAGTAGAAAACAAGTTGGATGATGTCCAAGTAATTTTGTGATCTACCAAAATGTTGACAATGCCATGATTATAAAATTAACTCCCGCTTTTCTTCTGGAAGCTTTGTATTATTAGCAAGTGTTAGATTAGCCTTAGAGGCTCCCTTATCTAATAGTGTTTGAGGTGTGAGAGGTAATCATGGTGTTGAAGAAAAAATGTTTTTCCAACTATTTCACTGTTTGCTGTGTAAGTTTTCCCATCAAATTACTATAGTTTTTGTGTTGTTGGCTGATTTATTTACTGGCAGGCTCTTCTGCACCAATTTGTTTTTATAAAGTCTGTATGCCAGCACCCCAGCAGGTGCAGTAATAGAACATGAAACCAGGTCGTATAAATCCACCAAGTTAATTCTTTTCTTAGGTTCTTTCCTGTCATGGATTTATTAGTATCTACTAGAAGTCTGGCTAGGGGTTTAATGCAGATGGCCATGTATCTCTAGATTAAAAATGGATATGTTTATTATTTTAAGATTGAAATTTTTAAAGGTTTTATTTTTATATTCTTTGGTATATGAGAGAGAGAGAGAGAGAGAGAGTGTGTGTGTGTGTGTGTGTGTGTGTGTGTGTGTGTGTATTTGGTTATGTACACGAGTGCAGGTGTTTGTGAATACCAGTAGAGTGTATTGGACCTGCTAGTGCTGGAGTTACTGGTGGTTGTAAATTACCTTATGTGGGTGCTGAAAATTTAGTTTGGATCCTTTGTGTGAATAGTATATAGTCTTAACCACTTAGCCATCTCTCCAGCCCTCCCTTCCCCTAGTTAACATGTTAATAAATTATCTGTTAATGTAAACATTTTAATTTTTTTCTCTGTAATCAGAATCCTTGTTATTTATTTTGCCTTACTGACTTCCAGTGCAGGTGCTATGTACTGCAGAAAACTTGCTTCAAAGCTGATTTCCTTGCTGTATTTTTAGTGCTGGGAAGAAGACACCTTATTGCTCATCAGATTTGCTCTCAGATTGAAGATAATTCTTTTTGGTTCTAGTTTGCTCGTGGTGATTTTCTAATGGACACCAAACTTTAGTAATCTTTTGCATCTGTTGAAGTAATAATATAATTATTATAACTGCTGCACTAAGGTTTTTGCTTTGGTAGACATGATTTCTTTTCTGTGGTCATATTACTAACATGGTCTATGGATCCAAGAATTGGCTTCCCTGGGAGCTTGTTAGGAATGTGGACTCTCAGGCCCCACCCTGGACCTCCCAGGACAGAATCTACTTCTAAAAAGGATTTCCAGTCATTGGTATATATGTAGTGATATACATTGGTGTATATCATTGGTGTAACACAGAGTAGTCCTGCCGGAGCATGTGGAGGCACAGCAGGGACTTTTTGGCAATGCTGTGTTGAGGCCTCATCATCGATACTACTCATTCTGATTGTCTATATGTACTCAATGATTCAGAAGTGGTAGTATTACCCTAGCAAGAATGTGAAATTCTGGTGCTGCAGAGTTCTTCAGTATGCTGAACCTCAGAGCACTGAAAAGCCATAGGCATTAGGCTGAAAGTAAAGTCAGTCTCCATGCTCAGCATTTGGATTCCTGGATCTGTTTTCCCTTTTATACTACTTGTTATAGAGTCTGACTTGTTAGCTTTTTGCATTGAGAATATTTAGGAAAGGAAATCAACAATAATTTTCCATGGGTTTAGTTTCTTAAGAATATGTCTTTGTTTCTTTGAAGAGTAAAGATAACGTTCATGATAATGAAGAGGCAAGCTGCAGTTTTTTATTACAGTGGTAGAAAATGTTTAAATGAACCTTATGTTTAGTACGTATCTGTCTTCATCTGCCAGTGGGCTACTGAGACTAACCTAAGAGGGAGATGATAGGGCCATAGGAGCTCAAAAAGAAAAACTATATGTAAAAACTGCTTTAGTTTCGGTTAGCACTAGAGGAAAGTCTTGTAAGAGACTCTGCTAAAATAAAACCTGGTTTTAGTGTGAAGAAATGGGTTTTTGTCTTTTACTGGTCTCAGCACTAAGTCTGTGCTGAGTTAATACTAGACAGGAAAAGTGAAGTAAGTAGGGAAGGGGCAGGGGTAGTGACCACAAAACCCCAAACTGACTTAGGGACTGCTCTCCTGACAGAAGATCAAAATATGTGGTTGGGGTCTGTGAACTGTTCAGCTTACATGGCTGAAATAGCCATTACAGCTTCCGGGTGAGTCCTGCGCTATTAACTAGTGTTTTCTCAGTGGTGAGTTTACAGATGTTAGCTTACCTCATGGTCATAGACAACTTAAGTTATGAGGAACTTTGCTGTGGTCTGAATTAGCTGTAAGGCAGCAGGGATGTTTAACAGATATCTGTTCTCAAGCAAGTGTAAGTAGCAGTAGTGGGAGGTCCTCATGTATTAACTATAGGCAGGAGTTTGCAGGTTTTTCCCTACTGGAGTTGGCTTCAGGTTT
Source organism: Mus caroli (assembly GCF_978045245.1). Lineage (NCBI taxonomy): Eukaryota > Metazoa > Chordata > Mammalia > Rodentia > Muridae > Mus > Mus caroli. The sequence goes on from NW_028227259.1 coordinate 30,834,979, forward strand.
CACATAGCCTTTTACCAGGAACTTTGAAATGTACTTATATTTTACGTGACTGTGTACTCATTCTCTCTCTTTGCTTCTGTCTGCCTGTAGGGAGGAATGGAAACCCTGGAACTCCAGAAAGACATAAAAGAAGAATCAGATGAAGAAGATGATGATGATGAGGAATCTGGACGGTTACGTTTTAAAACTGAAAGGAAAGAAGGAACAATTATTAGGCTTTCAGATGTAACTAGAGAGAGAAGGAACATTCCAGAAACTTTGGGTAATTTTTGTTTTTGGCCTGTGGGTAAATTAATTAACCCCCCCCCCTTTGGCCTGTTTCCTTGATCTTTATTTCCACTTCAGATCTCTCCATATCTTTTTATGATTTATTATTGGTAGGGTGCATGGTATAAGTGAGGCTGGTGCCCAGTTGTGCTATGCTCAACATTTTGCCAAACAACCACTTCTGGGTTATAAGTGTTTGATTGAAATATTTAAAAGTATTTATTTATTTAGTCGTTTTCTTTGAGAGTATATGACCTAATGCTACTCACCTTTGTGTCCTGTGTTCTTGACTGTACTAAGGTGGTAGCAGGGTCATGCTTGGCTCTTCTCTGCTGGACTGTGTCCCTCAGGTAGCCAGGGCTAAATTCTGGCCATATTGATTTTATTTTGTACTTGTAATGTCCTTATGGCCATTCTTTTGGGTTTTCTCTGCTTGTTGTTTCTGGGTATTCAGTGACTAGTTAACAGAGATCATTAACTAAATGTCAGGTACCTACCGCTGAAGACCTTTCTCAGACTGTTGCTGACTGAGAGCATTAGCCCCACCCCTCTGTATACTCTGTGTCCTTTCCCACTGATCATTGGGTGCATACTGGAGTGTCATAGTCACCCCAGAGCCTGGGAGTATTACTTAGTAGTAGAAGAAGTATCTGACTAGAGTGACCTGGGGCTTTGAAAGCAGTATTGGAGCCACTACCAGCCCTTTTGAGCCTTTAGTCCCATGCATTGCCCAGGAAGATTGTATTTTCAGTGTGTTCCAGGTTCTGCTTGGACTTTAGAAGAACAGAGACCAACAGAGGGTGGCTTTCTCAAGAGGAAAGCAAAGCTCATGGGGGTCTACTTGCCTTTCTATTTTGGTCTAGATAAAAATAAAGGTCAAAGCCTCATTGCCTTGATGGTCTGTCAGTCCCCCTCCCCCACCCCCTCCTCAACTCTCTCATCTCTCTTTCTCTCTGTGAATGTGTGTTTTTTATTAAATCATTTTTTAAAAATTTTATATACATTGGTGTTCTGCCTGCTTGTATGTCTGTGAGGGTGTCAGATCCCCTGGAACTGGAATTACAGATAGTTATGAGCTGCCATGAGGGTGCAAGGAATTGAACCCAGCTCCTCTGGAAGAACAGCTAGTGCTCCTTACTGCTGAGCCACCCTTTATTGTTTTGAAACACCATTGTTTGTATTAGTTATTGTTCTATTGCTATGACAAAATGCCATGATCAAAAGGAACTTAAAAAAAGTATTATCGGGGTTATAGTTTCAGAGGCTTTGAGTTCATTGTGGCACAGCGAAGGTATGGTAGCATGAATTGTTACTTGATCCACAATTAGGGGCCAGAGAGAACAACACAGACACTGGGAATGGTGTGAGTAGTCAGAAAACTCAAATCCTGCCCCTAGTGACATATCTTTTCCAACAAGGCCACACCTACTAATCCTTCCCAAATAGTTCTACAAACTGGGACAAACATTCAAATATATGAACCTATGTACCTTGTCATTCAAGGCTTGGAGCTTGGCACCCTGGCTAGGAACAGTGAGGGAATGAAGAAAAGACAGACAAACATAGTGAAACTGGGAGCTTAGCTAGTCTTGATAGGAGGTCTGTATAAGAGAGAAGTCTCAGGTTACAAACATCTGGGAGGAGGAAGCTGCTGCTAGTCTTTGCCCACACTGACCAGTTGTCTATAAGTGGACTCCCGACTCCAAAGAAAGCATTGCCATTCCTCTTGAGCCTGGTACATTTGGGTGTAATGATTCATGCCAATTTCCCCTGGATCAGTTGGCCTTGGAGTCCTCAAAATGATGGTGTACATTACAAAATGCACATTTCCTCAGGTCTTCACTTACTTGGGGTTTCCCCACTCGCTAACCTATAAGGGCCATTCTCATTCAAACCACAATATGCTTGCTTTTACTACTAAAGAGGAGCAAGCAGCATGTATCTTTCAGGGGCACATACAAATTCTCCAGGTGGACACTAAGCTACCTTCAACCACTAACTCATCACAGTTATTAATATTCATTGTATCTCTCTCTGAGGATGTGAGCATGGCTGTTCTGGATTGTTCTACTTGCCTGTATTCATATTTTATTTTGCCTTATTTTACTTGCCTGTATTCATATTTTAGTTTGGTCACTCCTTATTATTATTATTTTTGGACTTTTTTTTGACTCTTCAGAGTCATTTACACTTTCATTTTTTTTTTTTATGACAGCTGTCAAATCTGCTTTCTTTTCAAGGTACCTACCTGATAGCTATAACCAGCCTTCTCCAGAGACAAAAGGCTAGGAGGATTGTTTTGTTATAGACAAGTCATATCCCTGGAACTGGAATCTTTAGGAGCAGTTCTGTAAGGGAAATAATTTGATAATGTATTTTTCCTCTAAAAAGGACTAAGTGCATTTTTGTAGAATGTGGTATGTGGTAATTTCACTAGGTAATTGAACAAAAGAAAAATGTTAAAAATTCTTTTTTCTTTAGAGTTCTAATTTAAGGAAGCATCGTGTTTTGAAAATTTACTAGTAATTTCATTCAAAGTTGGGTCATTCTCAATATACAAAGGATGTTACCACTCCTCAGAAGACTGGTTTCCTGAGAGAGGAAGCTTCCTGACAGGGCTTGTACATTCCCAGATGATGGACAGATAGAAAGCTTGGTGAGGAAGATGGTGCCCCAGCCTTTGAGAGCTGGAAGTTTACATGAGTGTTATCTGTAGGCTTGTTTTTGTGTGTCCAGTCCCAAGATGAAGTTTATTGGATTGTAAAGCAGTTTCCCTGCTTTTATACTGAGATGAAAGCGTGTTTCTTCTAGAGTCCCTGTGTTCTCTAGTGATGCATAGCTTTTGAACATTTGATTTTTTTTTTGTCATTTTGTCTACAAATAAAAACTTATAATAAATTAGATTTATTTTGTATGTTTTGAGTGTTTGCCTGAAATAAATGTGTGTTTATCATGTGTGGAGCTCAGAAAGGGGGCCTAGATCCTCTGAAACTGGAATTAGGGGTGTTTATGAATGACTGTGTAGGTGCTGGGCATTGAGCTTGGGTCTTCTGGAAGAGCAACCAGTGCGGACTTCTGAGCCAACTCTCCCGCCCACAAATAACACCGTCCTCCTTTAGTGACAGATAACTGGTTAATCCTCAGAGCCCTTGGCTGCTTGAGAATCAGATGTGGCTGTGATACTTCTCATTTCTGACTCTGCCAGCTTGTGTGGGAAGCGAGCTTTTGGAGATTTAGAATGGAGTTTGATCACTTTGAGACACATGTCTCAAGTGTGAAGAGCGCTATATCACACACATGACCCTCCATGTTAAAGAGCAAAATCTTGTTTAGGATAAATAAAAAATTGGGATATTTACTTCAGGCTGAGATAAAAGTAGGATTTGGGGCTAAGGTATTCATATTTACTTGGTTAGCCCTTTTCACAGTCAGATTTTTTTCTGCAAGTTAAATTTTACAGAAATCTATTTAAGTCATGCTTTTCTCCATCTTCCCAAGGATGACATCCAGCTGTGAATTTAGAACATAAATCATTTGTGCAGAGGAAGCCACAGGCATAGGTGGTAATTCTCTGGTAGAACCCAGTTGAGCTAGACTGTGTGTAAAAGATTGGTTTATTATATATGAAAATGCCAGGGCATGCTCTACACAATGCTACTTTGACAGGTTCTTCTCTAGACTCTGCGCAGAAGTGAAGAGCAGTGGCTTCTCTTGCTCTAGGAAGCATTTTGAAAGCAGCATGGCTGTGAGGGAAAGCCAAGCTTCCTAGTCAGTCACTCTGAATTTTGTGTTCAGCCTTACTGGCACATCATATTAAATTACTTTTTATTGCTTTGTCTTAACTGCTTGGCAACCCTTACATCTTGTCTATTGAACTATTATCCTGGCTACTTTCACTGGCGACCAGAGACCTGTGGGAAGAACCCTTTCATCTAGTAACAGTGGGTGGTTGTTAATGCTAGTAGACACATACTTTTTTATACTATGGTTCTTGTTTTAAAATTTTGGGGGTTCAATTATTTTTTGATGTTTGCCATTTTTATTTTGCCAGACTGTATGCCATAAGTATGTATTCATTTCTAACTGCTTTATAATTATAATTATTTGGATGCAAATATGTTGTTACTAGAAATAGCATAGTATAATTGTAGTTGCTTTATGATATATCTTTTTAGGATTTGGACATAGTTTAGGAAACACTTATGGGAAAATTAACATTTCAGTTGAAGTTACAGATGTAATTTCTATCCTGTCACATTTTGGTGACCTTTTGTGACAGTTTGTCTCAATTGGAGGAGGGCATTTTTTCTTGCTGATTAAAGATGTCACTTGAAACCATTTTATTACTGAGGATAGTAAAATTAATCTTGACAGTCAGAACCACCAGGAAAATAATTGCTGATTCACTGCGTAAAATGTGTGTGTGAAGCAATAATATAGTCAAGATTAAAATAAAAATCTATGCTGGTTAAAAGATTATTATGTTTTCTTTCCAAGGGTTTATATTGACTTGAATGAGAGGGGATTCCGTATCAATATTTCCAAAATGAATCATAACTTAGAGATTTTTAGTCTGATGTTTCAAAGTAGACTCTAGTCATACTTAACTGCCCTCAGTGGAGGAGAAAGGCTTAAGACAGTGTTTAGTAAAATTTTGAGAAAATACACATTTACTAATATAGGATGTTACTACTACTACGTAGTATTGCTAAATCATACTTTTAAAGACACTACTGTAAAATAAAGGGACCCTCTATGGATGAAAGGGCTCCCTTAGACGCTTAGAATAATGTACTGTTGGAAGATTTTTAGGGTCTGTGCTATGTTCATTGCAAAGGGAAACATAGGAACCCAAGTAGACGCATGAAGCTCCTGCAGTGCTCTAAGTAGCCGTTTTTTTGTTTTGTTTTGTTTTTGTGCTTGGCTTTCCTCTTATTTGACAAAGTGTCTGTAGCTGGCTGCATGGACATACAATGCCTTTTTACAGCATGACATATGCTAATGGATGTAAAAGTTTAAAGCAAAATGCAGTTAGTGACTGTTCCATTCAGGAATTATCCTTAATAATTTGACTTCAGAAAGAAGTTAGTAATGGCTTTGATTTATGTCAGAATACTTGAGGGAGGTTTGTTGGTTTTGTTTGTTTGTTTCCACCTGATTCTGTGCCATTGCACATTAGTGGCATCTTTTTGGTTTTTGTTTTTGTTTTTTTTTTTTTTTTTGGTTTTTCGAGACAGGGTTTCTCTGTGTAGCCCTGGCTGTCCTGGCACTCACTTTGTAAACCAGGCTGGCCTACAAAGAAATCCACCTGCCTTTGCCTCCCGAGTGCTGGGATTAACGAGGCTTCTCTGTGTAGCGATGCTGTCCTGGAACTCACTTTGTAGAACAAGCTGACTTCAGATTCATGCATATACACCTGCCTCTGCCTCCTGAGAGCTTGTACTAAAGGCATGCACTACCACGCCTGGCCAGAGACATTCTCTTACTGACCTCATTGGTGCCCAGTGAGGGGTAGTCTCCTCCTCTACTGTAACGGTCTGTGAACATTGGCTATTTTCTTAGATTTACTAAATCTACACTGTGAAAATGAAAGCATTTAAGATTGATAGATGATACTTGTATTAGAGATTGGTACTTGGTTCTTACTGTTCTCTCCACAGACGTGTGTAGTGTGGATTGTACTTAACACCTGTACATCTTTTTACATAGAGCTTTCTGCAGAAGCCAAAGCTGCATTGCTTGAATTTGAAGAAAGAGAGCGACAACATAAGCAGGGACGCTATGGTTCCCGGCGGGGAGGAAGGCGAGGAGGTTCTCTGATGTGCCGTGGAATGGGAGACCAGAGGCGAGACAACAGTGAAAGGGGAAGGATGAAGGAGCACAGGCCTGCCCTGCTTCCTACACAGCCGTCTGTTGTGGTAATTATAATGTTATAATGCAGTACCAGACAGTTTTAGAACAGTGAAGGTGTGCTCCTGTGGTCCACACAGCTCACACTTACTTTTTCTGAAATGACACTGAAGCAATAGAAGAAATGCTGAAGCTTCTGAAGTTTGGTCTGTGCTAAGATTTTATTTGTAGCCTGAGGATTGGGTTATTTCATTATTGGGTAGTTAAAAAATCCATCTCAACACTTCTGTTGAGTAGCTGATGGCCTGTGTGGCTACCACCGAGCCCTGCTTTTCTCCCTTATATCAGTGAGACCTCTTCAAGTATGCTGAAATATGCTGATGTTAACACAGGATTTAGGTCATAGTTGCTTGTTTTATAAACTGTTTTCCTATAGGTTTTCCCTGCTGTAGCAGTTTTCTTAATTATATACCTTGTAAAAATGTTCATAACTTGAAACTGAACTATGCAGTTAAACTTGGATGGATTTCTTCTGGGAGGTCTCAGCAAAGACAGGAGTCATGGTGTTTTGTCCTTTTGCAAGCTAGAGGTAAACTTTCTCCTTTGGAAGACAGTGTTAGGAAGAAACACAATGCAAGATATGCCTCTAGTGTATACCACATACTCCTCTGAGGCTTGCAGCCTATACTTGGCTTCTGTTAACAATGTTTTAGATACCATCCATTGGTGAAGTGATGAAGTAGAAAGGGTGGTTGTTGGCCTTGCATGAGAATCCAGTTTTAATGTACCCCAAGGGAAGAGGGAAAGGTGGGTGATAGCACTTGAAAGTTTGGTTATATCAATACATTGCTCTTTTGTACACAATTGGTTTGTTCTCTGTCAAGGTTAACAAGTTATGCACCAGACTAGTTTTTCATCAGCATGAGTGCCTGTTTACCAGTCAGAAGGAAAATGCAGAGCAGGTGGGAGATAACCTTTAACAGCTAGTCAAAAAGCAAAGGTAACCTGCATCCTAACAGGGATGCTGGTGTGACTGACCACCTGGTGGGTTGCATAGCCACCAAACCCTCTGACCAGCCATGCACTTTGGCTGAAGCCTTGTCTTTCAGCCTATTAGGGCTATCATGTAAGTGAGCTTGCCTGTGATGTCCCTCCCCAAGCCACAGAGATTCTAGATCCTGTTTGCTTACTACTCTTCACGAAGAATGAATCTGTCCTCTTGCCTGTTCACCTCCACATTCTCGGAGGAATGTTCTTGGGTCTTGTTTCTTGATCTGGGTTCTGTTCTTCTTGAAGTCCTAGCCTGCACTTTTAGTGGACACTCATTTTGGGTGTCTTATCTGATGGCTCATACCCCAGGGTCTGAGGTGTCCCATGACTTCCTTTCTCTTTCAGGCTGCTTTGCTTTAGAGCTACTACTATCCCTCTTCCCCTCCTACCCCTCACACTTACATGCTGTTCAAAGGTTGAACATGTGGCTAATAGCTCCATCATGCCATGTTACTATGTCTTTGGTGGGAACATTTGCAATAGTTGTGTTTTTCCTGGTCTCTCTCAGGGTTTGTGCTCTCCTTTCAGGAGAAATCAACTGTGGGGAAGCCCTTCTAAAGCACCCAGCTAGAGTTCCTGGTGGAGTCCAGGCCAGTGCAGAATTTTCTGCTCAGCTGAGGCCCTCCAGGTTAATGAATACTGACAGTAGGAGGGTAACATTATTAAATAAGGGCTCACAGCATCTAGCAGAAACCAGCCAGGGATGTTGAGGTATTTGTAGTTTAGCTTTTTCTTCATTAATGAGCTTCCCATGGCTGAAGTAACAGTTTCTCTTTCACACTGTAGGTATTTTAGATATTTTTATATCATGGGATAAACAATAGTAAGATTTACTATTAAATAGTTTGCTATTCTCAATATTGGCTATTACTCAATGACATGACTTAGCTATTCTCAATGACAGTGATTTTTTTTTTTTATTCTTGGGCAGTGTGTTATTCTCTTCCCTTCTTGTCAGAAAGTAAGGGGGGGGGCATTCCATCCCCAGACAAATATGCTAGTGTCTGAAATGGGGAGGAGAGGAGATCCCCCTTCCCCAGTTTCAGTGCCAGCCTCTCTCGGTAAGCTCAACAGGCAGCCTTTTTCAATTCTATATATTATACACTTGCATGCATAAAAGTAATGAGCAGCGTGCCCTGGATTCTCAGAATAGGAGAGTTCAGGTTTATTGATTTCTGAATCTTTGGAGAAGTCCTTTCTTGAGAAAGCCAGCCAGCCAAAGCCATATACAATTTAACTTTAATCTTATTGTTCCTCTGAAGTCTTCCCTCAGACTGTGGCTATTTGCTTTTGCCATAGCCCGTCACAGGCCTGTGTTCATCTCGTCCATCTCACACTATGAGCAGTCAGTCACTTTCCCAGAAAGGGCATCATTGGGGCTTCCTCACCATGCATGTTGTATCTTTCACTTGGAATGCAGAGATCCTCTATAATTGGGCATCATTCCAGGGAAAAGGACTAATTAGACAGCTGAATTATAAGTGTTTTGACTACTATTTGGCAGTAAAGTTGACTTGATTAGTGATTAAAAGCAAAACTTGTTGAATCAGATTGTCTGACTCAAACTCACTTTCTGGCCCTGTCAGGAATAGGCCTGCTGCTTTCTGGGAAATTAAGAGATGGGGCTGTAGGGGATCGCAGGGCCACTTTAGGTATCTTGGCTACTTTAAATTGTACTTCTAATTTTTTTTGTTTATTGACCCTCTATACGTATTCTATGCCCACCCCCCTTGATTAAACAGGAAGTCCTTTTACCTATTTTTCTCCATTCATAGTCTATTATTCTCTCTGTGTGATGCATCTCTTTTCTCCAATGGAGACTTGGCCCAGATACCGCTTTCTCAAAGTATCTTCTTCTTGGAACAGCTCTATGTAGCTCTATGTAGCTCCTTGTAGCAGCTCTATGACCCCTCCCCCAGTGACTCCTCAGCAGCCCAAGAACATCCACATCAACCCACACTTCAAGGGGACAGTGGTAACCCCTGTTCAAGGTATGTGTTCGTTTCTGGTATGTGTTCATTCACAAAGCCACCCCAGTAGCAGTTAGATTCATGTTCAGGTCTGGGAGGAGTCACAGACACAGTGTAACTTGTTCCCTTTTAAATGGGAAGTTTCTAGTGATTGTTTCTGTCTGCCTTCTATCCCCTCGAGAAGAGGCAGGGCTAACTATGCTTAGAGGCTATGGATATCTTTGCTCATTGTGGGCAATTTATTTCCTGGGCAAAATTTTATTTCTTCAGAATTCATGCTATCATTTCTTCTGTCTTTGCCATGAACTGGCTGAGTTTCGTAAGTCTATTGCATATCCTCTGTGCAAAGTTTGTGTACAAGTTTTTACTGTAAGTCTACTTCTAAGAAGTTAATTGGTGTAAGCTTATAGCACGTCAACATTACTTTTGTATTCTTCTAAATGTTTATTTCTGTAAAATTTTCTCTTGGTGGTTTTCAGGCTCACTCTCCAAGATTAATCCCTCCTCCACAGCCGCAGCCTCCTCCTCCACCACCACCACCACCACCTCAGCAGCAGCCAATCAGAAGTCTGTTCCAGCAACAGCAGCTGCAGCCTCTACTCCCCTTACAGCATCCGCATCACCCCTCCCCACCACAGGGAGTACACATGCCCCCCCAGATTGAGACTCCAAGGATGATGTTGACCCCTCCCCCAGTGACTCCTCAGCAGCCCAAGAACATCCACATCAACCCACACTTCAAGGGGACAGTGGTAACCCCTGTTCAAGGTATGTGTTCGTTTCTGGTATGTGTTCATTCACAAAGCCACCCCAGTAGCAGTTAGATTCATATTCAGGTCTGGGAGGAGTCACAGACACAGTGTAACTTGTAATGTAATTTTGAAGAAGCTCCTTTCTTCACAATGTCTATCTCCTACTTTGTTTCTGAATGGAATATACTGTGCCAGTCTCAATGTGAGGCACAACCTGAAGGTAGTTGTTGAAGTCTCTGAATGCTTATTTCATATGTCTCATGGCAAAGATGTTGGAAGTGACAACTGTTCTTCTTAAGTCATACATGGTGTGCCTCTTTAGTTTGGGTTACCTGGCAGGGAAGACCCAGGCTATCTTTCCTTTATTGCTATAACAGAAGAGGTGCTGGAGCTGGGAGCCGTTATGTGTAGCTTCTCTGAAACACTTGCTTCTCTCTCTATTCCACCTGTTCCAGGCACCTTGGCTTTTGTTAGAGAGCAGAGCAGAGCAGAGCAGACCAGAGTTCTGTTCATGTTCTTGCTCCTTCATGGGCAGAGGCAGACTCTGCACCTCAGCACCCAAGGTCAGTAATAGGCCTTGTGTGGCATGCAGATGATGAGGGAAAGTAGATCAGTGTTGGGAGTCTGAAGTGGAAACTTGAGGGTTCTTTGAAGAGTCAGTTGTGTTGGATGGTGTTGTGCTGGGGCACACGGGTGAAGGAGTGCTTTCCTGAAGTGGACACAGGTGAAAGACTTAGGCAGACTTGTGAAAGAGTCTTTTGCTGAAGCAGACACAGGAGAAAGAATGTTCTGCTAAAGCAAGCACTTGAGAGGACACGTGATGAGAGATTCTTTGCTAACTGAATGCATGTATTCGGTCTGCCTTACATTGCATTTGTCGGTACTACATAGAGAGAAACATGCCAAAAAAACTTCTGGTGATGCGCTGCAGTTTCTTGCTGCTTCTATGAACTTGGGCTGATTGACAGAGTGATGTCAGCTGAGACAGATGCACATGCTAAGGCAAGGTACATGCTGAGGCAAGACCCGTGGAGGACATGTGATGTTTGGAGGGTATAAATAGGACTTGATGGACAGTGATGGAAGCTGAACTTGGCTTGCTGATAGAGCTAAGCTGTACAACAATTGTTGGTCTTGCTTCTTTGCTGATCTTCACTGTACTGAGAGGCACAGGTGAGAACTTTTCCTGGTACCTGGTGTCTCTCTGGCTCTGTCCTGCTGACTTGTGCTGAGGTTGAGGCCTGGCTGTTCTTGCTTGGTTATGCCACCACTGCTGCTGACCTGACTCTACTGGACTGCTGCTGTTTCCGTGAGGTGCTGGGAGTGGGTCCACCTGCCACTGCTGACTGTATTACCTGTTTTCAGACAGCACAGACAGGAGTTGCTCCAAAGAACCATTTCTGAACAGGTCCACTTCCCCTGTATCCTTTCTTTTCCACTACCTCCAGTAGATAGTGGGCTAAAAGGGAGGTTAAAGCATTTAAAAACTATCATTAAAACAGGTGTTACAGGAATGCATACAGTTATGTGGGAGTTCATTGAGTTGGTTAGTTCTAGGACCATTCAGAATGAGAAGGAGTGGCTCATCATTGAAGATGGTCACAAGTCTTGGAGAGGTACACAAGTAAGAGGGGCTGTTGATAGTGAGCACAAGTCTTGGGTTTGAAGTAATTAAGAGAGACAAACACCTTATGGGTAACAAAAGGAGGAAGTGCTGCAGGGCCCCCCTGTGTGGGCCAGAGGAAGGACTTTAGTGTTTAATGGGAGGAGTTGTCTGGGTTACGGTATATCAAGCTGGGGCAAAAAGGAATTTGGGTGCGCACATAGCTGAAACTAGTCATTAGGTAATAGAATGCATTTTTATTGTGCTCCGGTTTATGTATCATTTTAATGCTCTATTACTATTATTATTATTATTATTTGGTAATGACATCTTAACTACTTGATTCTTATACTGTGGAAATGTTGTTAGACCAAACAGCTTGTAGTGATTCTTTTATCTGAGTTAAAAATGGACTACTGTGGAGACAACTGAAAACATCAACAGCATATTTGGCCCAGGAGCCACTAGCTAATGCACATTGTAGTGATGGATCAAGGAAGAGCAAGATCAGAAGTCACAGTGACAACAGAGCAGTTGTTGAATTGGGTACCGTTAGAGCTCATTGCAGCTGCTTAGTAGTCATTTAGCATTTGGGATATATTGGAAAGATGAAAAGTCTTGATAGGTGGGTGTCTCATGAGCTAACTGAAAATCAAGTGTTATTTTGTCTCAGTTCTACTCAATAACAACAAGATATTTCTTGAGTAGTCTATGATACGGTAAAAGGTGATAGCTCGTGAAGACCAGTTCAGTGGACGGACCAGGAAGTGTACCTGGGGAGAAGTATGTGTCTAGCTAATAGATGACTGCAAAAGCCAGGAGTCAGAGCATTGTGCAGCAGAGGCAGTGGGAGGCTGCATGTAATTGCAGTGGATTGGATGAATAGGGAAGGGAGGTGAGCTTAAGAGGTAAAGAGATTTCACTAGTTGAGATAGTAAATGTAGGGTCTCTTGGCCTGTGCTAGTCAAGTTGCTTGCTTATTCTAGGCATTCTCCATCTTTGCCTTCTCAATGCTGGAATTGGAGCTGGATTACATAGCCATGTGACATTTCTTCAGGTTCTAGGGATCTGATCATCTCTCCAGCCCCCAACATAAGTCTCTTTTGTTTCCCCAAATTGAACTTCTCAGTGGTTGTCCTTCACCAGAATCAGTTAATTAGGTATTTCCTTGTAAATTTCATTGGAAAACTGGTGGCTGGTAAGATGCATAGATTTTCTTCAGCCTAACAGAAATAATAGTGTTGGAAGCACAAAATAGTAAAGCTGTAAATAGGCCCTGGAATGTTCTGTAGGCCAAGTGTTATTATTTGCTAAAAGTCACCAGACGGGGCAAGTACTAAATTCAGGTCCTGCATCCAGGAACTTGAATGACTCAATAAATACCAAGTCTGCTTGAAGCTCTTTAATGTCACCATGAGCCCAGGATCTTTGATACTACTTGTTCCTTGCCTTTCATATACCTTATGCTAGAAAGAGGAGAACCTTATTCTTACTGGTTGCATGTGTTTGTTCATTTAGTATTTTGTTAATAAGTTTAAATAGAAGCCCAATTCTTGGGAGACGCTGAGTGCCGAGATATGTTCTATACCTGTAAACTATAGCTCAAACTAACATGTCTCAAAGTCTTTACAGCTTAATGCACATATAGGTCTTTTAAAAATGTACACCTTTAATCCCAGGACTTGGGAGGCAGAGGCAGGTAGATCTCTACATATTTGAGGCCAGCCTATTCTATATAGTTCCTAGACAGCCAGAGCTATATTGTAATACTCTGTTGCCTCAAAGCAAACAAAATAAGATTCATTCATTCTGTCCATACATACATACATCCATCCATCCATCCATTCAGGGTCTTAGTATGTAGCCTTTGTTGGCATGGAGCTAACTATGTAGACTAGGCTAACCTGAAATTCACAGAGATCTGCCTGCTTCTGCTACTTGGGTGCTAGAATTAAAGGCATGTATCTCTATGCCTAGATAGACTTACTATTACTTACGTGAATATTTGTTGGTGTATGTGCATGTGTATGTAGATGTCCAGGGAGGCCAAAAGGTATTGGATCCTTTGAGTTGGAATTACAGGTAGTTATCAGTCCAGCATGGAGTTATGAACTTGAGTCCCTGAAAGAGAGAGTAACCACTGAATTATCTCTACACCACCCCCCCCCCCGAAAATTAATTTACTGAGCAAATGTATGAGTATGTTACCTCTCCTGTTAAATGCTTTTCCACTGAGACAGAGTACCCAAACCTTGCATGTCTTTTTAAATTATGTCTGTTTTCTTTTTGAGGGTGAAAGACTATGTCTTCTGTTAGTTACACACAGGCTGCTAAGGAGTAAATACCAACGTTTTGGGTTCAGTGCTTAACTAGATTGGTGGAAACATCAAAAATTTTAAGTTCCCTTCTGCTCCATGAGGTGCATAGGGTTGGGCCTTGATTCTATTGCTCTCTGCATTGGGCCAGAGCACACCTGTTCCCATGTCCTGACCTACTCCTGTGAACTCTGTACATGGTTTATTTTTCTGGAACAAAGAGGGTGGAGACATTGTCAGTATTGCCATCTCCTCTGAGGTTCTGTTAACAAACCCATTCATTAGAATCAACTCTTCCCTCCCAATTCCTACTGTGTTGTGTTGGAATTGTTTAGTTCCTATAAACGGTCTGGTAGAGAAGCTAGCTAGGTGTTTTATATTTGGTACTTGGTTCAAAAATACTGTCCATCTGTTGCACCTTCTTTTCTACTCCTTCTTCATATAATCTTCTGAGATGAGAATACTTTTTTTTTCTTTCTCTGCTTCATAGCCTGCTCTTTCCCTTTAGATTCCTGTTTGCACTGTGTCTTCTCACAGGAAGTTTTATGTTGGAATAGACTCTCAAGGGAGGTTTAGATTTCTGCTGGATTTGCTTTTGATCAAATAGGGTGGTGGCCCACAGGCTCAGTTGATATTGAGCTTGTAAAAGTGTGATGTTAACTATACTAACCATGATTCAGTTTAATGTATGGGACTCATTTTGTAAGTATAGAAAGTGAAACAGTTTGATTTGTCACTATATAAAAGTGATTTGGATGGATTCTTCAGGTACATATCTGTGTCTTTCTGTCTCATTTCCCAGAGTCTTAAAGTTGTGCTGTATTAAACCTTTGATTATTCTTTTGCTGAGACTGCTGTAATAAGCACTACCAAGAGGTGTAGGCATGGGCAGGCTCATTACCCTGGCTTCAATTCTTGGATTGCATATGGTGTTTCCATGTCCCCACATGGTCTCTCCGTGAGCGTAGTCTTTGCTTTCCTTTTCTCTAGGATGCTGATTAGGTTGGATTAATGCTCACCATTTGGACCTCTTTAAAGACTTCTCCAAATGTGTCCCATTTAAGGTGCTCATAAGGGAGTTTCCTGGGTGCATCTAGCACCATATTTGACTGTAAGCTCCCACACAACACAACAGTGATGAGTTTTCAAATCCAGATCAGTGAGATGACTGTAATGAGTGGCACTTTTCAAAGAGGGCAGCATATGCTTTAGCCCTAAGAGTGTAGCCCTCTCACTTCTTGTCCTCTGCTGGGTGACCTTTAATTCCAGCACTTGGGAGACAGAGTCAGGGGCATCTCTGTGAGTTCAAGGCCAGCTTGGTCTACAGAGTGATTTCTAGGGCAGCCAGGTCTACAGAGAGAAACCTCATCTTAACCATAGGAGGGGTTGTTCTCTTAAGTAGACTTCCTGGTCTGGTATACTGGTAAGACTTTTTCATCTTTGAAAACAAAACCAAACAGCAAGTATCAGGATAGAAGTTTACTTTCTTGTCATTCTTTGTAAGCCTACATGAGCATTGTTCCATCTTTCCTCTGCCTGCCTTTTTTTCTTCCTTTTCTCCTCCTCCTTCTTTTATGATTCCATAGGATTCACGTTTCAGTTTGTGTATAACTGGCCAGTCTTAATTAAGCTCACTGTCTAGCTCAGGCTGGCCTCAAACTTGCAACAGTCCTCCTTCTTCTGACTCCTGAACGGTAGAGTTACAAGTGTCCCCACAATGTCACATCCTACTGAAACTAGATCTTTTTATTTCATAAAAAATTACCTTCTTTTGTTGTAAAAATATTTGAATTCTAAATAGTTATCCTCTGTTAGAACTTAAGCTGTGTATTGGTACAGTTTTATTCTGGGGCCAAAATTACCCTTCACTCTCCCGTAAGTACTAAGTGTTTATGGATGAAGTCTAAACTTGATGTTACTATGTGCTCAGTGTATGTAATGTATACTTTGTGGGAGAGCTCCTGTGTTATCCTGCCAGCTGGTCTGATGCCAGGTGATTAAAATGTATTTTCTTACAGTGCCCTTGCTGCCAGTTCCAAGCCAGCCGAGGCCTGCCGTGGGACCCCAAAGATTTCCAGTGAGTAGCAGCTGTTCTATTTGGTAGGGGGAGAGGGGTACTGGTATTGTGCTTGTCTGGCCAGAAACAGTGTGGGCATTGCTAATGTTCACTGCAGTCTCTGGTGGAAAATGTTTATTAAAACCTTAAGGCCACTGGCTGTTTGAGAGCAGAATTAATTCTGTAGCTGTAAAATTGCTGAATCACGATTATTTAAGATGCCTTTCATCTTAAAGAATATGAATTTTGATCTTGTCATGGTTCTGTGTTGAGGGCACATCTTACAGAGAACATGGCACATGTGAGTCTTTGTGTCAAATTCTAGGAAATAAGAATCAAGTGCTTGGTTATTAAAGAGCTGAGAGTATTCCTGAGCCACAGGCTTCCTGTTCTTCAGTAAAAAAATTAAGTCTGAAACAAAGCACACACTCATATGCTTCTTGTCATTTGTCTGTAACTAGAAGAAAACAGTCCAGTATTTGCTTAAATATATGCATTTTACTTTCTTTGAATTCTTGGTTTATCAAAGCCCTGACTGAATACATGTTCTTTTTAAGAACCATGGGGAAATTAGTCCAGGCAATGAAATACCAACACTATTTGTATGGAAAAAAGAAAGTGATTTTTGAATATGTGTATGTTGCCTGTTGATGATGAACAATAGATGATGTGTGTGGTAACTCCAGATGGATTAGATGGAGAGCCTGCCTAACTAACCAGATCCACTGAAAAGTTCACTGTTGAATTCAGGGTTTAGAGTAATTTTTCGACACTCTTGCTTTGTGGCTGTTATTTGTGGTGGTACCATCTGAAGCTGGTTCTTTTTTGCCTCGTTCCCATACTTAGGAAAGGTTTTTTTTCTTTCTTAGATTGCTGTTCAAGTTGTATACATTTAGCTTTTAAGTAGTTGTTTTTAGTTACCAATCCTTATTCGAACATCTATGCAAGTGGTTGCGTTCCCCCATGCTGTCATTCCATGCACTTGTGAGGAAGCACTTGGTTTAATTTGTAATACTGTTTCTCTTTCCTCAGATCTGTGTGAAATTTGCTATTGGTCTTGTTTTCATGTTTAATTTACATCATGGTGCTAGAATTTGATGTAAAAAAGCAATTCTAGTTTTCAAAAATTTATGTAATTTAATATTTTTATGAAACAAATTGCTTATCAATATGAAATTAGAGAATTTGCAATTTTCACTTAACTTTTATTTTTCACTTGTACAAACAGAATTTTATCTGATAATAGAGGAAAAAACCTAATGCTGTTTTAAGAATATTACTAGAGGAAAATAAATGTTAAGCACTTAGAGGTCAAAGGGCAACTTGGAAGGAATTTGTCCTCTCCGTCTCCCATTGGGCTCCAGGGATGGAACTCAGATTGTAAGACTTTGTGGTTGGCATCATAGTTACTGCTCCATTGCTGTGAAGAGACACCATGACCAAGGCAGCTCTTAAAAAGGAAAATGTTTATTTGGGGGCTTGCCTACAGTTTTAGAGGATCATCATGGTGGGAAGCACACAGCAAGGCACTAGAGCAGTAGCTGGGAGTTTTATATCCTAATGTGGGCGGTAGGCAGTATTAAATGAAGCCTGAGAGTTGTGTCTTTGCTTAAAACCTAAATAAAATTATAAAGACAGCTGAAACAATATTATGGTCTAATTAAGCCTTTGACCATTTATTACTGCTGGTCATGTGTATTGCAAACTCTATCCTAGTTCTTCCCAAAAATTGAGAGACAATTAGTATTACTTACAGACTCTTGCTTTATACAGTGGCCCACAGTCCCAACACATGCCTGTAATCCTAGCATGTAGGAGGCTGAGGCAGATAGATCGTGAGGTAGAGGCCAGCCTGGGCTAGATAGTGAGACCTTGCCACAAAGAAAATGAAAGGCTGGAGATTATGGCTCAGCAGCAGAATTCAAAGTTCTAAGTTCCATCTCCAGTATTAGGTTACACATTCATACAGAGACTATACACAGAAATGATAAACCCATTTAAGAAATACAACTTTAGATTTTTTTAAGTCTACTGGATTCATTATATTTCTTTGGTGCATAAAATTAAATTTGAATTTGGAAGTCTTTGTACCAGTTTGAACAGTATTGGAAATTGAGCAGAGTAAAGTTTATTCTGCTCATCATCATTCTCAGTGGAGCCTTCTCATTGCTCTGAGACTAGACACTATGCTGGAGAATGCTGCACACACTAGTATACAGATGGTTTTCCTGTTAAGAAGTAATTGTGTGACAAAATAGTTCCTTAGGAGATGTAATACACACATCATCTCACCCCAAATAGGAATCCCACGTTAGACTAAGGTATGACTACCACTGAAGTGTCCAACTTTAATGAACCAATTAGTTTTTATTGGACTTATTTACAGGAGCAGAAATGGCTCAGCGCCCACCATGGGTGATAACTCACAAGGCAGGGAACCCGAAGAAGCATCCTGTATAGCTTACAGGTAGCTCAATAGGTTGGAGAGAGTCTTTTCCAGGTGTCTCAGTGGGTCTAAACCTCTTACAGGCAGCTCTGCTGGTTTCTGCTTCTTCTAGGCAGCTGTTCTTTCTGGTCTGAGAGTTTTCTTTGCAGCTCAGCCTTCCTTGTGAAGGGGACTCTGAGGTTTTATTGCTTACTCTGGCAAGGAGAGCCTACTCAATCTGGTCTATTTCAGGGACCTCTTGATGCTGTTTCAAGTTGTTCACCTTTGACTTAAGGAGCTACCGAGAGATGGAATGTTACAATATTTGAGGGAACTGTTACACAATATTAGAGTTGAGATAGTTTACTGGTACTTGTGAAAGAGAGTAGTGTAGAGAGGGGAGGATGTTTAAATTTTTATTTTTTTTTATTTTTTTGTTTGTCTTCAAGGGCACAATGAATTTATATAGGAGGACTAGGCAGTACTTACTGAACTAGGAATGATTCCTTTCTTTGCCTTGCTGACTGGGAAGCATACAGGGCATTCAAAGGTAGGGTGGCCCCAGCTCCAGGTCTAAAAAGAACTGTGGTACATTTGCCACTCAGCCTTAGCTTAAAGGTCCACTTAGTTTGGCAATTTCATGAAAACTTCAAAAATAACTAAGAAGGAATATGTGTAGAGTGTTTCCTAGTGACAGTTTCCTCTAGGTTTGCTGGTTTAAGGTGGTTTTTGTGCTTGTGTTTTCAATGATGCTGGGGACTGAGCCCATATTATTTCCAGCCTTGCCTCCATCTTGCCACCATTAAATTAATACAGAGAAGCCTAACATCAAACACTTTCATGTGTTTACTTAGCATTATTTTAGATTTTCACTCTTAAAACCAAAACGTTGTAAGACGAATAGTGACTATTTGGTAATTGAATATCGTCTTTTAGGTCAAAGATTTAAATGTCAAGGTGAGAAATGCTCTAAGAAGATCCTGTTTAAAATACTCAGTTTTGGAAGGAACTGCTCTGGAGGCTTCTTGGTCATGGTTTTTGAGTCATGTTAGTCTTCACACATGGATGTGGTTTCTAACCCTTTCCACCCATGTTTGGTAAGCCTCAGTACTTCATGATTTAAGCTTCAGGCTAAAAATTAGGTCTAAGCCGGGCGGTGGTGGTGCACGCCTTTAATCCCAGCACTTGGAGAGGCAGAGGCAGGGGGATTTCTGAGTTCAAGGCCAGCCTGGTTTACAGAGTAAGTGTGTAGCCAAGGCTACACAGAGAAACCCTGTCTCAAAAAGTCCAAAAAAAAAAAAAAAAAAAATTAGGTCTATGCAGTGGATTTCCTTTTTTAATTTAATGAAATGGTTATTTTATATTTTCAGACCAGACTTACAAATTTCTTGCAAATATATATTATATCTCAGTTGATACAGAATGGCTCTGCTTCACATTTGCCTTGAGTCAGTGTTAAAATCTTCTGAATGTAAAGTGCACCTGTGATTTATATGATAGATGCCCACAGGAACTAGTAACATCCAAAGCAGGGCTCATAGGATATTCTGTCTGACTCCTTGCCTGTTAGCACCAACCATTACACTAGCTGCACAGCTAGAGCTTGCCAGTATCAGTTCAGAGCACATGTATGTCTTGTTTTTATGAGAGGAGCCACTAGCTTGAGGTCCTGTCTTTTTTTTTCTGAGTTCTACTTTCAGTTCAAGTGTTCCTGTTTTCATGTTAAGAATCTTGGTTTCACTGCATAGAGAAGCCCCTCCTTTGTATGTCATTACCATAGAAAGTCATGAATTCTTTTCTTCATGTATATTTTTTAGTTGTTTGTCCTAGAAAAGACATTATTTGCTCATAGCAATGCTAAAATGTCAATTATTGCAATAAATGTTACTTTGAGGGTTTTCATGGGTCAAGATTCCATTTCATTCCCATTGCTGTTTTATATATAAATTTCCATTTAAAGCAGTTGTTCTCAGACTGTGGGTCTGACCCCTTTGGGGATATCGATTGATCCTTTCACAGGGATCAGCTAAGACCATTAGAAAACATACTTACAATTCATAGCAAATTTACAGTTATGAAGTAGTAATAAAATTTCTGGCTTGAGGGTCACCAAAACGTGAAGAACTGTGTTAAAGGTCATAGCGTAAGCACGGTTGAGGAGCACGGATTCTAACTTCCTGACATAGGCTATTGAAGCCGTTTCCGTTCTGTAGCTTTGCAGTGTTGTATTAGACTAGGAATGTTTCTGGTAACCAGGAATACACAGATAGCTGTAGAAACATTTCCCCCCCCCCTTTTTTTTAAGTTAAAACTTTCTGCATATATTTTAATCATATTTTTCCCTTCCCCAGATTCTCTCCTCCACCCTACTCATACAATTTCATGCTCTCTCTCTCCCCCTGCCTTTCCCTCTTCTTCTAACTCTCTCCCTCCCTCCCTTTTCCCCCTCCCCCTCAAAAACAACAAAACCAAATGTCAAACAAAAGCCCAGTAAAACACACACAAAACAATAAAACCACACTAACACCCCCCTTCCCCCTCTGAAAACAGTAGAGTGCACGGAGCCTACCCAGTGTGGTTGATAGGATATACCTAGTCACACTCCCATTTGTTATTTGATGTGATATACCCAGTCACACTCCCATTTGTTATTTGATGTGATATACCCAGTCACACTCCCATTTGTTATTTGATGTGATATACCCAGTCACACTCCCATTTGTTATTTGATGTGATATACCCAGTCACACTCCCATTTGTTATTTGATGTGATATACCCAGTCACACTCCCATTTGTTATTTGATGTGATATACCCAGTCACACTCCCATTTGTTATTTGATGTGATATACCCAGTCACACTCCCATTTGTTATTTGATGTGATATACCCAGTCACACTCCCATTTGTTATTTGATGTGATATACCCAGTCACACTCCCATTTGTTATTTGATGTGATATACCTAGTCACACTCCCATTTGTTATTTGATGTGATATACCCAGTCACACTCCCATTTGAGAAAGTTGATTTTCCCTTTCCCAAAAGGTATCAATTGCGAATAGTTTCTTGCTTAAACATGGGACTATGTGTCCACTTTCCTTTTCTCCATACTGGTGTTGAATAATTTTTTGTTGTTCTTTATTTAAATCAAGGATTAAATTTATAGTTTTAAGTTGAAATTAATCTTTAGCAGTGTCTTTATTGTTTGGCTTGACCTGGCAAATGAGGCTGGTACAGTAGAGCTCTGGGCCAGGGTATGGTGTGTGGTATCAGGTGCGGGTGATTGGGGCTTGCTGGATAGATAGGTCCTGAGTGCTATTTCATGCAAATCATGTCTTCCAGACTGCTGCAGCAAATCCCATTTCTTTTCTGATTACAGCCTCACTGATGAGAATCAAGACGATGCTCTCTAGGAAGGAAAGTCTTGCTTTTGAGTGCTTACAGTTTTTACAACATGGCTGCAATGCCTTATAATTATTAGCACTTAAGATAGGGAAGGGATGATAGACATTTTCTCTTATCAGATCTTTGAGGAGTAGCAGGAGAATGTGGTAGGAGATCCTTCCAGCTGTCAGATATTGTCAGGCTTGCAAGCAGAGAATGCAGTTTAAAATGCAGGTGACATAATACCCAGCATCCTCCACTTGCTTCTGGGTTTCTGATTAATCATGATTACCATACATTATCATACCATCAAATTTAATCATATCAATGAATGGCCATCTGCAGCAGTAACACAAGCAGCTAAACATAGTGGAAAGAGCCATTAAAGGTAGAGGTGACTTATCAAATTCAGTAACCCATTAACTTGACTCTGTTATGTCAGCATTTCATATGCACAGCACTGGAGGTGGGACTGGGTTAAAGGCCACACTGACAACTCAGAGGCCACAAAATAGCTACTGAAATTGTTTCATACAGATTTCTTATACAGCAGTCAGAATCGTCGCACATACAAATTCTATGTGCACACCCATTTATGCCTGGGCATTCCTGTGGAGTTCAGAGGACAACTTTTGAGTGTTGGTTTTCTTCTTCTACAACCTGAGTTCTCAGGTACCCATGCTTGGCAGCAAGAGCCTTTACCCATTGAGACACTTTTCTGTCCCTAGATGATATCATAATGTAGCCCACCGCTAATGTTGCAATTTAATTATACAAACTGTTAAACACTGTTAACCAGTGTTAACAGTTTAGTAATGTAGCCACAAGTGATAGGAAGTTAAAATTATAGAATTGCTCTCTATATGAAGAAAATCTCTTTTTGGGTAGGAGGGGTGTGTTCTACAAAGAACACACCAGGTTTTTGATTTTTGTTTTTCTGTTTTTTTATTATATTTGAAAGAGAGAGCGCATGCACACATGCCTAGGTCTTAGGGATTACCCCTCAGGATCTGTGCACTTTATTTATTTTGAGGCAGGATCAATCACTTAGACAGTGCCATTACACAGGGTCTGTGTTGGCCTTGCCAGTCACTGAGCATCTTGTGTTCTAAATGGACTCTTGCATGTGTCTGGGGCCTGGCTCCTCTCCTGGGGCATAAGGCGCCCGAGATTCACTGGCTTTGTTGTACCTGCTGGTAATTTGTCCTTGCTTGTTGCTATGTAGTGTTCCAGTACTGCCGTTTATTGTTCACAACAGTATTCCTGGAAACAAGTGCTCATCCTTAGGTTGTCAGTGGGTCATGTGGAAAATTTGTTTACAGTTGGGAATTTATAGGCTATATGCTTTTTCTCCATATAACTAGACCACGGCTTTTGTTGTTGTTTTGAGACTAGGATCTCTGTATAGCTCTGGCTGTCGTTCTGTAGTCCTGACTATGTCTTCTGAGTGCTGGGATTAAAGTCATGTGCTACCATCGCCTGGCTTTGCTTTTCAATTGCTTCTGTTTTCTTTAAAAAGTAAAAATAAAAAAGTTTGTCTTAGAACAAGGTTCTAACAGTCGTTGGGAGGATTTGCTAGTAAGGCCTATTAGTAGGCATAGCGGTGGCAGGTTTGTATGCACTGCTCCGTTTTGTGACAGAATGTAAGATCTCTTGGAAGATTGCAAGAGCAGTATTTTATACAGCAGAGAGGTTTTTAGCTTACAGTCACCATTCTAGTTTATTGCTTGAACCAACAACAGTGCCTTGCATAAATTCACTCATTGTACCTGAACATGAAACTAAAACTTCCTTCTTTGGAGTATTTAACTTGTATCTATAAATAAAAATGCTTTCTAGGAAAATCAGTGTATTAAAACAAGGTGCAACCTGAAAGGGGAAAAAAAATCTGTGGCGAATGCTCAGAGAAGAGGATTAACACATGTGATAGAAGGCTGTAATTTTAATTATGCCGGGGTCACTGGGGTTCTTTATTCTTTGCTTTTAACCCATTTAATCAGAATTAACTCAGAGATGTTCTTAAGTGTCAATTCCTTTCTTATAGAGTTCTTTGCATTTTAAGTGAGATTAATAAATGAAAACATGTTATACAGGAAGGTTGTAATTTATTGAAAGATTCAGGAAATTTCAACGACATTGTTAAAGTATTTAATTAGTCATACCAACTGACCCTTTTAGAGAAGCTGATAAGTCTCATAATAGCAGTTGAAGCCTTTTTATTCTCATCCTTATACGATTAAGTTTTTGCTAAGCAATTTATGCAAAGTTTCCATCTATGTTTTTTTTTGTAACTGAAGTTATCAGTTCTTTCTGAATAGAATTAATATAGATAATGTCAAAATTAAGAAGAGATGCAAAAAAGTAAAAACACAATCTGTACAGGAATTATGAGGGATGATAATATATCTTGAATTTTTAAAGAGATATTAAAAAAAAAAAAGCAGAGCAGTTTGAGTGGATTAAACTAGTCTTTTCTTTCCAATGGTAGAAGCACTTTAGTGCTGCAAGTTCCATGACAATACACTTCTAAAGGAATTGTGCATTTGGTGAGAGAATTAGTCATTTTCCAGGCTATATACCCATGTAGTAGTAGGAGTCACTGAAGGAGTGACATGGTAAAGTGTTCTGTGGCTTAAGCATTGAGCTGAAGGAGATGGAAGAATCTCAAGTGTGGCTGCCATTCATCTGTGGTGGAACTCTTAACCCTGTGTTTCTTCCTATTAAGGAGTAATGGCTTGTTGATCCTTTCTAAGTACAATATTGTCTGTAAGACTTGTATGGGCCAGGGGAGGATTGAGAAAGGGAGAACATGTTGGGTTGATGGTAGTTCTATAATGTTTTGAGGACCTATCTTACTTACCTGCTCATTTGCTACCTGAGTGCCTTCATTCGAGAGTAAGGCTTGCTAGATGGTGTATGCCAGCTGAAGCACCCCCAGACTAAAGAAATTAGGTAGCATTGTATTTGTAGCCTTGTGAGATCCTGGGCTGGAGTGATGGTAATTGAATCTGAGGGTAGCAGAAGCAGAACATGGCTAGGTAGAGGGAATCAGGAAAGAAAGGATATGAAGCAAGGCTGAGATGTAGTTCCAGCTAAGAGTCCTGAGCCCCAGACCCTTACCTAAGCCTACTTAAGGCAGAGCTCTGAGCATAAGTCCCAGCTTGAGTCAGCATGTGTATGTAAGGGTTTTCCCTCCTCCTCTTAGGTAGACCACAGAAAAGCAGTGAATGTGAGTCTGGGTGGCATTTGAAACATCTGCAGATGTGGTTTTGATACCTAGACGGCATCAGAGTACCCATTTCATGAGTACCCAGAGTTGGCTGACTTCACAGGTAGAACTACAGAATGTTCTTACTACATGGTTCATTTGTCAAGTTTCATGCCTCTGGCTCTGATGTGCTCTCCACATTTGCAAGCATCTGGGAGAAGAATGAGGATAATTTATGGGAGGTTTTACCTTTCTAGATTAGAGATTCCACTCACTGTATATGCTTTCCTACCTGTAAGACCTTCAGGGAAGGCTGCATGCCAGAGCCTTGCTAATTCTCAGAACATGACAGACACACTTGAGGACCTCTAGCAACTAGCTGTCTTTGGAGAAGTGGAGCTCAGGTTGGTGTAAAACAAATGGCACTGGTATGTATTAATATTTCATTAGCACCCATGTTCTTGTAGTAACAATGGGTCCTTCTCTTCCTCTTCTTCCTCCTCCTCTTCCTCTTCCTCCTCCTCCTCCTCTTCCTCTTCTTCCTCTGTTAACTGCCATCCACAGACTTAATTAAGCCTTTGGCTAGCACTTGAACAAATTCAGGAAATTACTTATATAGATGTTGTAATGGATGGGTTATTGTTTCATGGAGCAAACTTCCTCCTGCTATCTTCTTATTCTTTGAGAAATTTCTGCCATAATGAGGATATTTCTAGTTTATTGACCTCTTTTTATACTTAGATTTAACCCCCAAAAGTACTTGTTGGTATGTATGGGGTGAATGATGGGAGCTGGACTTTATCTATCTTACATATCAAGTCTCAGTTCAATCCATAGCAGAGCAACGGAAATTGACACTCTTAGAAGTAGACAACAGACTGTCCCAATAATGTTGACTCTTAAAAGAAAAATAATAAGGCGGTTGCCTCTAAGATTAGGAGAGACAGAATCTATGTTTATCTTTACTTTCTTCTCCAGTAATGTTACAAAGCCGGAGTATCTGAGAGTGCTAAAACCTGTGGTCACCTCAGACCTTGGCTTTTGTGCACTTTGTGAGTTTCAGTTACAATTAGCTCAGGAAACTTCAGGCTAAGGCCCCAAACCAACCAACCAACCCACCAACTCACCAGCCAACCTACCAACCAACCCACTAACTCACCAGCCAACCCACCAGCCAGCCTCCCAACCTCCCTTCCTCCCCTTCCCTCCTTTCCTCATCCTGCCTTGTGTCATGGTATAAATACCAGTGTGCTTTGTGGAAGCCAGGGTTTTAGTGTGCTGCAGTACTTCCAAGTTTAGAATGTAAGGCTTGGTATTAGCTTACTATTAGAAGTGGGAAGTTATTTATTTACTAACTGTAACACCTCATGACAGCCTGTGTGCCAGGTTTTGTGCCAAGTAAGGAAGACATATTAGTGTGTACAACAGATATGGCATTATGCCTTATAGACCTTCAGTTAGAGGCAGAGAGACTGAAGGGGTTTCAGGTTTTCAACTCCTTTGGTTCTCACATGACAAGGAAACATGGGAATTATCAGCAGTCCTGTGCTTCATTTCACAGTCTAGATGACTGTCTACAAATACATCATGCAAGGATGGCAATGACATGTTTGATAGAGTTAGGTTGTTTGTTGGGTACTGTGCAGAGCACTTTTCTGTTCCATTACTTTTACGTATTGTTGTTATTCCCATTTTACAAGTGAGTAAACCTGGGCTCAGACAATAAGTCACCTTCTCCGGGCTGCAGCTGGGGAGTGACTGGGTAGAATGACAGGGCTGAGGCAGCTGTTAGTCAGTTCTGGATTCTTCTGTTCTGTACCCTGGAGCAAGTGCTACAGTCAGTGTTATTGTGAGTATCCATTCTCAGCTAGTCCCTTAAAGGTTCATCTGGAAGCCAGAATAATGCTCTAAGAATTACCATGAGTCTTAAGCCTTTAGGTTCCAGTGAACCATAGAATTATCATACCCCACACATTGTAGTGTTTATGAATATGCATTTAAGCAGCATCTGGGTACTAGTAGAAAAGGAAACTTAACAGTATTAAGAATCCAGAGGGGCAAGATTTGAGATCCTATTATATTTCCAGTTTAATATAAAAGGGTATCTTCGGAAGTTATAAAGATTTAGATATTCTTCTTTGGACTCTGATAGTGTGTAGAGACTAAGAAGTAATGTACCCGAGGCCACAAGAATAGCTCAGTTGGCAAAATGCTTGCCATGCAAAGATGAAGACCTGAGTTCAATACCAAGCATACATAACAAATCTGGGTGTAGTGGGGCATGCTTGTAATCGCAACTTTTGTGAGACAGAGACAGGAGGATTCCCCTGGGAGTTGCTGAGTTGAGAATCTTGTCTGAGAGAATAGGTGTGTAGCATCTGAAGAGGAATGGCAGTTGGAGTTGGGCTACAGCTACTCCACACAGAGAAGCAGTGTACTTAGTCTGCCATATCTTGAAGTTGTTGGTGGTTTTTGTTGTTTTGTTTTTGTTTTTGTTTTTCATGACAGGGTTTCAATGTGTAATTCTGGCAGTCCTAGACCTTGCTCTGTAGACTGGACTTCTTGAACTCACAGAGCTCTATATGCCTCTGCCTCCCAAGTGCTGGGATTATATGTGTGCACGACCACCACCCAGTGCTTGAAGTTCTTACTAGAAACTATGCATTGGTCTCTCTGGAGTCCTCTTGGCTCTGACCACTAATTGGGGCAGAACTGAAGGGTTAAGGGGAGAGTGATACCCTGGTCTCTCCATGACAGCAGAACTCAGCAGAACTTCACTCCTTACAGTGTGGAAAACAGCCTGCTTTTCCAGTTACACCTGCCTTATCTCCTTGGAGGATTCAAAATTAACTGTCTGGAGAGGTGGAGGGTGGGGTGGAGGGAAGGATTATGAAAAGCCTAGTTTTTCATATGACTCATTCTACTGATCCCTGACTCAGTTCATGGAACCAACACATGTTCTACTTCTGTGATCCTAGTAACGAAAACAGACTGGAATGCTGGGCTTAGTTTAATTACACTCAGTTATGAAGTCAGAGTGAAAAGAAACTGGAGCTTGCTGTTAGGTCTTTTTGAGATCTGAACAGAAAGGCCAACTACAGAAGATCTTGTCTTGTATTTCATGATAATGTAGGAGTTATGTGTAGAAACCACAGGGGCACAATGCAGGAAGTCACTCTGGTTCTGGGAAGAGATAGGTGTAATTCCTGATAAACTTAGTTTATCTAGAAAGCCAGGTATACCGCAGTAAATCAGTCTGGTTTTGGAAAGGAACTAGGTGGGTCAGTTGGCTGGGGAGGCAGCTGTGCAGTGGTAGGAGTGGCAGCATGGGATGGTGACTTGTGAATAACTTAGGCTTGCTGCACTCTTGTTTGAAATTGGTGAAAGTTAAAGCGATAGAAGTTTTCACACTGAGTGTTGCTGATTTCTAGCTATCAGTACATGTGTTGTGTAAGTAAATTCTACCCTCTTCAATTCCTCCTGCTCTGCTCTTTGCCAACTTGTTAGCATAGCTAAAAATTGAGGCGCCTGAAGCACTGTTAAATACCACATCAGTAGCATGCCTTCAGTGCTTGCTGTAAGTCAGTATACTGTTTGTTTCTATGAAAAATTGACTAAATGAAATAATGGATTGAAAACTTAGATTATCTTAAATACATTGCTGTTAAAAATTAGCACACACATTACTAATGACTATGCAATACTTGGTTGTATCCAAGCCTTACTGTATAAGGCTGCTCAGACTGTTGCAGGCATAGAAGCAGCTGGACTGCAGATCAGAACCAGAAGATGATTGGATGGAAAGTGATCAGGGCAGTGGGAGAAGAAGCTGACTAGGGATAGGAAAAAGACTTCCCACTGATGGTGGACCAACCAGTTAAAATCACTTGGTGATACTAATCTGCTGTAATGAGCCTTTTCATTGTATAGTGAAAAGCAGGCTGGGAAGTGGGAATGTGGGTCATCTGTGGTCTACACCAGGGTGGGTCTGTGAAACAAACCCCAAAGAGCAGTCTGGGCCTGTCTGAAATGAGGATGGGTGGCAGAAAGTGCCATTTCTACCAGAGAAACTGTTCGCAGGGGAATTTTTGTTTTTTGTTTTTGTTTTTTAAAACAAAACATGAATAAAGTTTTTAAAGAAATAGATGCATTGTAGAAGTCTAGTATAGTTTCCAGAGTTCATAGTGCCACAGATGTTTTGTATCTAAGGGGAGAGTTGATTACTGTTTGACATCTCCAACTCTGAGAGCTTTGTCTTGACAATGATAACCTGTGGCAGTTCACATTGAATTTTTTTCAGTGAAATCTTTTGATGTGGTTGAGTGACTGTGGTAAAGTTACCAAAGTAATGACTTTAGGCAGTGATTTGACATCATAAAGATTTTGTTTCTTGGTCATGTTTGATGAGGTAATGGGCCTTGTATGGGCAGATGATGGCAGTCTTTGAACCAGAACACCTTTGGTCCTCTGTAGATGATTATAAAGTACATGATGATGTGATGTTCTTTTTTTTTTTTTTTTGGAGATTTTTTTTTTTTTTTATTGATTATATGTAAGTACACTGTAGCTGTCTTCAGACACCCCAGAAGAGGGAGTCAGATCTCGTTAAGGATGGTTGTGAGCCACCATGTGGTTGCTGGGATTTGAACTCCGGACCTTCGGAAGAGCAGTCGGGTGCTCTTACCCACTGAGCCATCTCACCAGCCCCTGATGATGTTCTTAAAGTCACATGGTAGTTATTAAAATTCTATGAGGGCTGGAGAAATGGTTACTGACTGCTCTTCTAAGGTGCTGAGCTTCCAGCAACTACACGGTGGCTCACAGCCATCTGTAATGGGATCTGATGCCCTCTTCCTGATGTGTGTGAAGACAGCTACAGTGTACTCATAGATAAAACAAATCTTTTTTTTAAAAAGTGAAAATCACTGTAAGGCAGGGAGTATGTGATCCTTCATTCAGGCCAGTTCTCTCTCCCAGCTCCTCTGACATCAAGATTGACCGTAGAACCAAAGGCAGTCAACAGTGGATTCAAGTAACCTCATGTAAGCATGCCAGGTGCCTGACTCTAGAGTTGGGGTTTCACCTTATTCACACATACTGAGTTCTAAACCATTTCTAATCTTCTGAACTGTTATGAGAGGTGGGCCCACTGTTTGTGATTTCTGATGGCCTCAGTGTGTTTCATTTCAGACTGTCCCTGAGGTGGCAGTTCTACACAGCTTTGGAGGACAATTGTGTAATTGGAAAGTGTCAGGATTACTGATTGACTTGGTGTGGTGGTTAGTTTTATGTCAACTTAGCACATGCTAGAGTCATTTTGTAAGAGTGGATCCTAACTTAGAAAATGTTCCTACCAGAATGGCCTGTGAATAAGCCTCCTGGGCATTTTCTTGATAGATGGTTAATATGAGAGAGCCCAGCACACAGTGAGGTGGTGCTACTCTGAGCTAATGCTCTTGGAAGGAAGCAGGCTGAGATTAAATTAATCCAATAAATCTTTCCCCAAATTTCTTTTTTGTCATGGTGTTTTATAACATCAGTAGAAACCCTAACTAAGGCACTTGGATCAGAAGCCACAGTATCAGTTACATACCAGAGGTATATAAACTGGTTCTCATTCATTCATTCATTCATTCATTCATATATTCTTCCTCCCTCCCATTCTCCCTTTCCTCCCCTTACCCCATCAGATGTCATAGAAACATAATTTCTAGTTTATAATCCAGGAAAATTTGAAGATCACTTAAAACCATGTTTAGATATACTTATAGGTGTTGAGTCATCTTTATCTGAAATGGGTAGGGTAGGACCAGAGTTTTTCAGGTTTCAGAGTTTTCTAGTTTGGGGAATGAATAACCTGGATTTTACCTATTGAGTAACCTTAAGCCAAAATTTGAAATCTGCAATATGAAACTTTGAGACTTAGAAAGTTACTGATTTTTCAGACTAAGGATGCTCAAACTGTATGTGCCAGAATATGCTGACACACAGAACTGAAACTGGAGTGCTCACACTATGCTCTTATGTGTAAAGAATGTTACATACAATGCACATGATGTGTTTCATTGACTTCATGGTAGAATGGGCATGTCTGTTAGAACTCCTTATTCAGGCTTCTTAAGTATCAGCATGGTAACAGCCTGTGTTGATAGAAAAAGCTTTTCTGTATTTTATCAAAGTGACAATGTTAAAGAATCCTCTCAGAGCATCAGAGTAGTGATGTGTCTGTCTAGTACCATTTTTGTGTTTGTGTTCTGAGGATGGGCAAGTATGTTTTACATATTCACAGGTTCCTCATTATTGACTGTGCTTTGAGGAGAAGGTATCTTGATGTCTTTTTTGGTAGCAAGAAACTTCTTTAGATGTGACGGTTGCCTCAGCTTCACTTGACATAGCTAATGTGATCTGTGGGGATTTCTGTTCTATATCTTTCAATAAATCCTAATGCTTTATTTTGAGAAAGATAAAATGCTTACATTTCAAACCTCATTTTAATTCCATTTTTAGCTAATAGGCTTACAGGTTTGTGGTAAATGGGAGTGTTTGTTTTGCATTATTCTTATTGTGCACCCAGGTTCAGGCTTGCTCTCTCGATCCATCCCTCTCCTCCCCTCCCACCACCTGTGTGTTTTGTGTGTGGGTGCACATGTATAGGCCAGAGGTTGGTGCTGGATGTCTTCCTCAGTCACATTTCTATCTTAGTTTTTGAGGGTTTATAACTGAATGTGAACCATTTTAGCTAGTCTGATTCATTGAGTCCTCCTGCTTCATTTCCCAGCATTGGGTTTCTCGGTCTGTGCTCCCACAACCTGTGTTTATGTGCATGCAGAGGGTTGGGACTCAGGTCTCGATGCTTATGAAACAAGTTCCATTGAGACATCTCCCCAGCTCCAAAGTAGATTTTCACATTTGTTTGTTGTTTCTGTGTGCTTGTGTGTAAGGTGCATGTAAGGAGGTCAGAGGACAGTTTGCAGGGGTCATTGTTTTCCTCTACCATGTAGGTTCTGGTAGTCAAACTCGGGTCATCAGATTGGATGTGAGACACTTTGCACCCACTGCCATCTTGCTGGCCTTGCAGACATTTAAAGGCAACAGAAAAAAGTATTTTTGGTGCTATAAAATGGAGTCACATTTAGGGAGAATAGCTAAAATTAATAATAAAACAATAAACAAAAACCTTAAGAGGTTTGCATTTATGGGGAAGATTGTTTTCTAAATTTTATTTTTAATTATATATGTACATGTATATGTACATGAGAGTACAACGCTAACAGAGGTCAGAAGAGGACATTGGATCTCCTATAGGTGGAGTTACAAGTGATTATGAGCTGCTTATAGTCATGCTAGAAACCAAACTCAGGTCCGCTGCAAAAATAGCAAGCATTCTTAACCACTGAGTTAAGAGTTTAAGAGTTGAGAAATACTGGGTTATTTCTCATGGATGAGGTAATACTATATGAAAAGAATTTGATATTTATTATTTCATTTTAGAGCACTTTGTGCTCTTTCTTTTTCTTCTTTGAGTAGCAGTTCCTTTGATACAGATTTTTAGCTGTCTCAGCAACTACACTAAAGGACAGTGAGATGAGGTCCTTTTCCTTCATCTCTCTCAGTTCTGCTAGTAAAATACACTACTGAGAATGAGCGAGTTTGTTGGTTTGTTTCGTTTTCTTTGGGTGCTTGGTATAGAACGTAGGGCCTCACGTTGGTGGCAGAGGAACACTCTAGCATTGAGCTGTAACCCATCCTGAATGTAGTTTTTATACAAGAGAATCAGCTATATTATTTTTCTTTTAATAATTTGATTTCTTAAAATTAATGTTCTGCTATCTCAGATTGCTCACTTTGTTAAGGCACAAATTGAATTTTTTTTTCCTATTTTTGAAGTAAATTGCCTCATAGCTGTTGATTAGGGTTGTGTGAAGTAGATAACAAAGAATAGCACCTTTCACAAATGCCATGGATGTCCAAAATAGACATTTATCTTTTGGATTTCTGAAAGTGAAAGTCAACAGTTATGTAGATTCGAATAAGTCTTGAGGCAGTGTTATGGCTCTCTAGTTATGTTAAAATCCTGAATTAATTTTTTTGATGCTGTATTTTGATTCTTTATTAATGGCAAATCCCTTTTTATGGAATATCATTTATATTTACATATAGATATTTATCTTCATCTATGTGCATACTTAGGCAATAGAAAGAAGTAGGCTGACCACAGGAATAATTGTTAAGCTTGGGATTATGTGTATGTTCCGAAGCCTACATGGTGTTTTTCATCTTGTTTTCCATTGTTCTTTAGGGCCCTCCAGAATTTCCACAGCACACACCTGGACCTGTTCCCAACAGTTTTAACCAGCCACCTAGACTTCCTCTCCAGGACCAGTGGAGAGCCCCACCCCCACCTCAGGAACGAGACCCTTTCTTCTTAGGAGGTACATGAAGGGATGTAATGGGCACAGGATGAAGTGACAGAAGCTTCACTGAATGATGTACCTATGCAGTTACTGCTAAAACAGAATTTGCCTCCCACTAGAAGATGTATTACAGTGATTCTACCAGTTACCTCAGTGGCTAAAATTAAACAGTAATTGGATCTGAAATATGACAGTCTTCTACAAAGAAGGAATGGTTTATAGAAAACAACTCACAAAATCATGCCAGGATAGCTAAATCTAGGATTCTTTATAAAATACGACGCTAACACTTGAAAATAGTGAAGCAGTTCCCGAAAACACTCATTGTAAATGTCACTTATTTCCTTGGATAGAGGGATGCAAGAAGAGCGTTAACCTAAGCTGTATGAATACAGGGCTTGGACTGAGCTCAGAGCATTTCTTTCTCTGTTCTAGGCCTAAGCCTGAAGCTTCTAGCCTCTCTGTACAATCTGATCTTCCAAGCTGACTGTAGATCTGCCTTCTTTGTGCTTCTGCCTGAATTGCTCTACTTGGCCTCATAACTAACTTTGGCAATACATTCTAATCTTCTGGCTCTTTTTCATTCTCTGCCTTGTTCTGTCTTTATCTGTGTCTAGCTTGTTCTCTCTGCAGTCTTTCTCTTAAAAAACTGCCATACACACTCACCACCCACTTTCTTCCTCAGTGCTCTTAAATAACCTGTCTTTCCTGTCTGTTCTTTGTTGAGTTGAGTGTATCCTATATCTTACTCATTCTGTCAGTCTACCTCTGATCCATCACTTTGCTCCTCAATTAGATGTCACTTTCAAAATATGGCTGCTCCATTCTACACACTAACCTCATCTTCATTTTTAGGGATTAAAGGTGTGTGCTAAGGGTGTGTCCATACTCTAGCCAGATCTTACTGTAATCCAGTAGGTGTCAGCATTCTGGAGAGATCCTGCCTTAGCATGTGATCCTATGCCAAAGCAGCCATGTTGCTGGATTAAACTTCTTCTATAGCGTATCTAAGAAGTTTTTCTAACTTGAACGTAATGAATTACTATTCAGTTTCAGGTGAACCAAGGTTCCCCAGTCATCTTTTTTTGGAACAGCGAAGTCCTCCTCCACCGCCGCCTCCTCCCACGCTCCTGAACAGCAGCCATCCTGTTCCTACTCAGAGTCCCTTACCGTTCACTCAGCCTGGACCAGCTTTTAATCAGCAAGGACAGCAGCCAGTGTTCCCTCGAGAGAGGCCTGTAAGACCAGCCCTGCAGCCCCCAGGCCCAGTGGGGATCCTGCACTTTAGCCAGCCAGGGTCAGCAACTGCCAGGCCTTTCATTCCTCCTAGACAGCCATTTCTACCCAGCCCGGGACAGCCATTCCTGCCTACACATGCACAGCCTAACCTTCAGGTATGCACATGAGCTAGCCTTGAAGGAAACCATGCCTATATGGTGCTAAGCCTTTGTGTTTCATGAAAGAGAAGTTTCCAGTTTTGTTTCTGCTAACTTACGGTTCTGTAAATGATATGAGTAGTAGTCTTAAGTATACTGTTCATATAGCCAGTTCTTCTGGTCAGTATTGTTTACTTCCTTAATACTAGGAAATGTGGTAAAGTGATTCTTGTTTTCTAGGAACTGAACTTGGAATTTTAAAAGCGATGTAAGACCACTAACATTTAAAGTGTTTAAAGCCCTGATAGTTTATCTTGTGTAATGCTTTTTTAGCATCCTATCCCTGCTCAGGAGAAACAATGGCCTTTCTTGGTGGGGAGAAAAAGTGTGCTCTTTCTCACTCTTTATATGACAGACTTGTGCGCCCTCTGCTGGTAGGCATTTACTGGCCAGAATAAGAATTGTGACATTTTTCCTATCAAATATATATATATATATATATATACATATATGCATATATATATATATATTATTTTAATCTTAATTATCAAGATGTATAGTGATCATGTGAGTTGCAAAGGTATTCCTTAATTCCAGAACTTGGGAAGTATTGTGTACTCAAAAAAGGGGTAAGGAGAGTTGGTAATAATATACTTGTCTCGACTATTTGGATACCCAGAGAATACAAGAATGTCTATTTAGAGACTAGAAAGATGGCTCAGTCATTAAGAGCATTTGCTGCCTCTCTAGAGGATGGGATCCAATCCCCAGCACATACGGGGTGGCTCACAATCATTTGTAACTCCAGTCCCAAGGGATCCAAAGTCTTCTGGTCTTGGTAGGCATCAGACATGCCCAAGGCACATAGACATACATTCATCTAAAACATCCATACACATAAATACATTATTTAAAAGTATATCTAAGCGGGCAGATAGCATAGCAGGTAAAAACACCTGCAGTCAAGCCTGATCACCTGAGTTTGACCCCTGGAACTCACATGATGGAAAGAAAGAACTGACTCTAGCAAGTTATCGCCTTGGGCACATGTTCATGTTCATACTTATATACTCACATATATACATAGCTAGTCGAGCAATACGTAAATGACATAAAATTAAAAAGAATATACATTTAAGCTAAAAAGAAAAGATAACTATTTACAGTGTTCAAAACAGGTTAAATATTTTGATTTTTTTTAAATAGAAATAATTTCTCCTTTGTTATAGAAATATTAGAACATAGGTGAATCTAAAGAAATTAATAATTCCGTTATCAAGCAGCAGTTGCCATGAACATGTAGTTGGAAAGCATTGTGTCCTTGTGTCTACTTTTTCCCTTGTAGACCCTTTGAGCATGCTGTGGGAGGTTGCCTTTTATGATGATGCATATGC
Source organism: Mus caroli (assembly GCF_978045245.1). Lineage (NCBI taxonomy): Eukaryota > Metazoa > Chordata > Mammalia > Rodentia > Muridae > Mus > Mus caroli. The sequence goes on from NW_028227259.1 coordinate 30,871,044, forward strand.
TTAGGCAAACAAAGGTAGTGTCAGCAGCCAATTGCTGCATTTATGATGGTGTTAGTTCTCCACATAAGCTTTTTCTCATGCTGGGTTTTTAAGGAAACCATTGCATTGAGATCTCCCTAGCACATTTATTAATGAGCTGTTGTTTCTCTTTCTTTTGTAATGGAAGGGACCCTTGCATCCTCCATTGCCACCACCTCATCAACCACAGCCCCAGCCGCAACAGCCCCAACAGCAGCCCCAGCATCACCAGCACCAGCCGCCCCTTCAGCCTCCCCTCCAGCCTCCACACCAGCCTCCCCCACAGCATCAGCCTCCCCCTCAGCATCAGCCACAGCAGCACCAGCATCATCATCACCTTTCTGCTCCTCCCCCTCCTCTGATGCCCATGTCTCAGCCGCAGTTCAGGCCGCATGTACAGACTGCCCAGCCACAGCCCAGCAGCAGTCGGATGCAGTGTACCCCACATCAGGGGCTCCGGCATGTGAGTAACAGATGTGGGTTAACTTGTAGGGTTTATGGGACATAATTTTTGAGCTAGATAATTTTCTAGTTAATAAACAGTTTATTTTCAAAAGCAAAACCAATTTTTTAGAGTATTTTGCAAAAAAATTTAAATTATAGATATTAACTTACCCTTTTCTGAGCCTTGAGTTTTCTGTAGTGATTAGATAGTACTGTTGAGTCAATCTTCCAGTGCAAGGGGTTTAGCTTTTGATATAGATTATCTGCCTCTGTGGGTCCTGATTCAGAGCTTCCATTCAGTTATAGGAAATTAACTTATATTTGTTGGTGGTGTTACATTTTACATATGGTCTTGTCATCCATTGAAAGGAACTGGGAACTAGTAGGCTGGTATGAGAGTAAGATGTAGTTCCCTTCCATTGTCTTGTCTCACAATATCCTAACACAGTTCCTTTCTGTGAGTCTGCGTCTTAGTCCTGTACTTTTATTCTAATAGTTTGAGGAAGTCAGTGAGTTGCTTTGAGCCTGTTTTCCTAATCCTGCCTCTTTATATCGTAATATGACTTGAACAAAGCCTTTAAGGGATTTCTGGATAGAGGAGAGGCATGTGTAGTCCTGTTTCCTTGTTAAGGTGATGTCAGAAGCTCAGTTCCTCTTTGTCTCAGCCATCTCTGATCCTTGACATGTGGGTTCTCTTCTCAGGCATGTCTCTTCTTGTGAAATAACTTTGTGGCACCTTTCTCCTCCAGAAAGCTTTTTATAAGATTAAAACAGAGCGTTGGGTTCTCCTGTTCCATTTTAAACTTAGGTAAAGTAGAAACAATGTGCCATTGATACAGTTGGGTCCTTGAGGCAGGCAGAGTGAGGTGTTATTGTTTGGCCCAGAATGCTGTTAAAAATGTTAGTCCATATAATGAAAACTCACTGGGTTTGACTTTTGTAAGTGGAAGCTGTATCTTTATGGAACTGAGTCCTAAGCATCAGGGCACACAGCAATACTTAGCATAAAAAGAGTAAGGGGTTTACCTCTCAGAAAGGAAGGCAGTTATTGATGACAGTGATCACTTGTTGTTTTACTCACAAATAAACTTGTGTTTCTTTTTGTGACAGAATGCAGCATCTCAGAATATAAGCAAACGGCCCATGCAGCAGATGCAACCCACTGCTCCCAGAAACAGTAATCTTCGTGAACTCCCCATAGCACCTTCACATGTTTTGGAAATGAGTGGTAATCGATGCTCCTCTACACCTGTTGCTCAGGTGAAGTCCATTGTCAACACATCCCCACCTTGTAGGGCTGTGGTGTCTTCCAGGAGCTCACAGGGAAATACTGATGCAAAAGCCAAGCCACTTAGTCCTGAAGCTCAACCTAAGGAAGAAGCAAAAACAGAAGCAGAGGTAGGATGCCTTCCTGGGGTGCATTGTCTCTGTAATAGAGTCCTGAGGACCAGTGTATTCTGCTTAGTTCACTCATGCAAGGATTATATTTGTACAGTTATTGTTGTATTATATAGAATCAATATATATCCAGGTTTAGCAGATGTTTTCTGTAAAAGACCTCCAAGTTCTATAAATGTTCTAGACAATCATAGTTACTTACTTCACCATTGTGGTACAAAGTGGTTTATAAATAGTTCTTACAGGAACAGATGTGTTGAATACCAGTAAAACCTTACTCGCAAAACCATGTGGTTCTGTGGCCTTACTTATATTTGGTAATTTAGAGTAGGTGTGGGGTAATAAATGTGGATCAGTATTTTATATGATTTTCACTTCTTACAAACCTCAACTTTCTTACCTGTTAAGTGAGGATGAAATAAGATAGGGTATACCTGGGAGCTGGGCACAGATAAGAACAGCACCTGTAAAATCCATGTTGAGTGGACTGATTATTATGTTGTTCAGTGTAATGATAGCAAGAATTGAGGGAATTCATCCTTCTTAAAAAAAAAAAAAACAGTTAATACTGTTTTAACCTTTTAATTAGGCTTTCATCATTCAGGGTTTTTTCTGATAAGTGATTCTGATGGTATTAATTGTATCACATCAAAATTAGGAAGTCAGAATGTTTTGGATGGCATTTAATAGACATATTAAAAGTTTGATATGCGGGTTCCATAATCAGTGCATGAAAGAAAACTAACTCTACTGGACTGGAACGACATGGCTTATAAAGAGCCTTTGTGATCTGGGTCTTGGGTTGCACCCTTGTAATCTCAGCTACTCTGAAGGTAGCCATCTTATCTTCTCTTGAGCTTTTAAGTCAGTGAGACAGACTAAACCTTCAAGTTTAAAATAAAGGCCCAACCTAGACGGCCATCAATGGGAGGAGAGGCCCTTGGTCTTGGGAAGATCATATGCTCCAGTACAGGGGAATGCCAGGGCCAGGAAATGAGAGTGGGTGGGTTGGGGAGCAGGGCGGGGTGAAAGCATAGGGGACTTAATGGGGACTTAATAGGGGACTCACTTAATCTCAGCTATTCTGAAGGTTAAGTGAGGCAGGAAAATCAGTAGTTTAAGGCCAGTGTGGACAACTTAGATCCTTCTCAGAATTAAATAATAATAATAATATAATAATGTGATATATATCACTGTGTGTGTGTTTGTGTGTGTGTGTGTGTGTGTGTGTTTTCCCCCTTCCCCAGTGGTAAAGCTTTGGGCAACATTCACAAGACCCTGTGTTCAGTCTCAGCAAACCTTTCTCCCCCCAAACCTAAATAAAATGATCTTTTCTTTTCTTTCTCCCCCCCCCCCCGCCCCCCATCATTTGATAGTGCCTTTGGGTTCTATAGCTAGCTTTTTAGTCTGGTTCACATACACATTTCTTTTATAGTAACAGTGACTTAATAATAAAAGGAGACCAGGAATTCTGGAAATTTATTACAGGCAGGCAGATAATTTATGAAAGCAAAATAGAAAGTTGACAGATTGCAATGGTATAGGTTGAATGCCTTAATTTGTTTTTGTTTAGTGTGTGTGTGTATGTGTATGTGTATATGTATACATATATATACATACACACACACACATACATATACATAAATGGAACCAGGCTTATATTTCTCTTCTTTGTAAAGAAAAATATTTTGCTTAGCTAAAGGTGACTTACTGACTTGACTTAGATTTATTGAGTTGGTAATGGTACAGTAAAGGATAAATCTAGAGTATTTTTATCTATATCTCTGAACCCACTTTAACCCTTTCTTGACTGCTTGGGAAACAAATGCAGAGGAAATCACTCCTATGTTAGGAAGTGGTGCATCTGGGTCTTGGTGCAGTTGTTGCATTGTGGGCTTCCTCCTCATGCCTGCTGCAGTAGCAACCCCTCACCTACCTCCCTACCTTGTTTGAAATGCACCTAAGACTTTGACATGCAACAAGAAGTCACAGGGTGCCCACGCAACTCTACCTCTGTGATTGTCTTACGTTTCTAATTCTTGAGATTTATGGAAATAGGTAAGATTTGTAACGAGGTGAATTGTTAATAGATTGAATCTTCAATAAAGATTTTTATGGATAGATAATTTTATAAAACATATTTAAGTTTTTAAGCTTTCTTCATTGGATTCTTTACTAAAAAAGAAAATCACTAGACATTTGAAAGGAATTCTCTGTATAGACTTTGAGTGTAGTTTGGGTCTGGGATATTCAGGGCATTCATGTAACATTAATATTCCAATACTGTGATTGGCAGCATTTTGATTCTGAGGAGGGTTCGTGAGTTCAAGGTCAGAAAGATTGACTTGAGCTATTCATTATAACCAATTATTCTGTGACAAATGAGTTTGAGATCAGGCTGAAAATTCTGTACGAAAAATCAATAGTTCTAATCAGGGCCTTTCAGGTCATTTACACCCCACCTTTTGTTGGTTTGTCAGGGAAGAGCCAGATAAAATCCCTGTGACAGCAGGGACTATATGGCTATTGCCATTTCCATTTGAAACATATTTTGATATCTTAAATGAATAGTTTAATTGGTTTCAAACTTGTAAATGAGTAGAAATTTACATTATTTCATTTTTAATATTCTGATAAGATTTTCCAAATTAGGTTTAGCTGTATAATTTCCCCCCCTCCCTAGAGGAAAGAGTTAAACTTGTTAAGCAGATTTTTGAATGCCTTCTTTCAAATACTGAGTTGCAAGGTTTGGGGGAAAATTGATTTGTTTGAAATGGCCACCCTACCACATAAAGCAAAGTGAACTGTGTTTTCCATTTTAGTTTCCTGATGAAGATGAAGAGACAAGGTTATATCGCTTAAAGATAGAGGAGCAGAAGCGTCTGAGAGAAGAAATCCTGAAGCAGAAGGAACTACGAAGGCAGCAGCAGGCTGGTGCCAGAAAGAAGGAGTTACTGGAAAGACTTGCGCAACAGCAGCAGCAGCACCAGCAGCAGCAGCAGCAGCAGCAGCAGCAGCAGCAGCAGCAGCAGCAGATCTATGGCTCGCAGACCTCCATGGAGCAAGAAGAACTGGCAGCTACACCATCACCTACCAATGGTAACCCACTGTTGCCCTTTCCAGGGGCACAATGCAGGCAGAATGTGAAAACCAGACTTCTCGTTAAAAACCAAGACATCACCACTGCTAGTGTTCAGCCCAAAGCAGTAAACTTTGTCCCATCTGGTGCTAACGTGCAGCATCAAGGGCAACACTTGAGACCATTGAAGCATCTGCGACAGCTGCCACACAAAGTCCTCCAGGTCAAACCTATGGATATGGAGGAGACCCCCCACTCCCCACAGGCAGCCAGAGTGACATCCCTTCAGGGCCGGCCTCAGGACACCAAGCCAGGGGTGAAGAGGACTGTCATGCACAGGGCCAACAGTGGAGGTGGTGGAGACGGGCCACATGTCAGCTCCAAGGTCAGGGTGATTAAGTTGTCTGGAGGGGTAAGTTGACACATTTTATGAATTTCTCTGTAAATTTGTTTGCCTTATAGGGTATTAGTCTTCATGAAAAGAGTTGAACGTGAACTCTGGTAGAGTCATGTAGATTAACCAAACCTAAGATTTAAGTTCTACTTCTGTATGAACCCATATTGTCTCAGCTGTCTTGAGTCTAGTGAAAGGCCATTGTGTCATCCTGCAGCTATACCTTTCTCAGTTTTGGCTTTTTTTTATAAGTAATAAACAGTGCTCTCATAATCCAACAAAGAAACTATCAAGTTTGTCATAGGTGTGCTTATTCCTTTAATTCACATACAGGAGAGGCAGAAATAGGCAGATCTCTGTGAGGCCATTCTGTTCTACAGAGTGAGTTCAAGACAGCCATGGCTAGACAAAGAAACCCTATCTCAAAAAAATTGTTACACACATAGTAGTTGTTTATAGCATTTATGTATGTATGGTCAGAGGGGGTGGGCCCACTTTTGAGCCACATACTTGTCTGTGTAATTGCTGTGCTCTGTAGCAATGATACCTGTTGTATGCATTTCACCTTGTAAACTGAGTTAGTGATTGACTAAAGGCACAACATTTGTACAGCAGAAAAAGGAAAAGGGCCTGCAATTCCACCCATGAAGTGCAGCAGTTTCCCTTGATGTATGAAATGCTATGTATGTGGTTTGCTTATCAATTAGCTGAGTATGAGAGAGAAAACAGAATTTCTCCCATGTGATTTAAGGATATGTCTATAGAATAATGTCAAGTAAATTACATATGTAGAATACTCAGTATCCACAATCCTGTTTTATCTGAATGTTTTCCTCCTGTCACATTTAACATCTGAAGCTGCTATGTTCAGTGGCACAGTAAAGTTTGTACAATGGCTTTCTAGCTTTGGGCATTTGTTTATTTATTTAAAAATTTTTTATTAGATATTTTCTTCCTTTACATTTCGAATGCTATTCCCTTTCCTAGTTTCCTCTCCTAAAGCCCCCCCCCCAACCCACCCACTCCCACTTCCTGGCCCTGGCATTCCCCTGTACTGGAGCATATGATCTTCCCAAGACCAAGGGCCTCTCCTCCCATTGATGGCCGACTAGGTTGGGCCTTTATTTTAAACTTGAAGGTTTAGTCTGTCTCACTGACTTAAAAGCTCAAGAGAAGATGACTATTGGTGGCAATAAGACTTGCTCACTGGTGGGAAAAACAGTGTAGATAGATGCTCTGCCACAGAAGTTAAGTATCTACCCATAGGGAGCAGCATTTTAAACTAGAAAGCATACTTCCTTTAAAAAGAAAAAAACTGTATGTACTTACAATTATTTCTTTGCTCCAATGTAAAAACAAAACTAAGACATTTAATATGAAATTTATTTGTGATTTTGCTTCATTACTGCGTACTTTTACTGCAAATAGGAAAAACAGTCTTTTGAATTTCCACTTAAATGGTCACCAGTCACTTTGGAATGGGTTCTATCTAACCTTTCTTTTTTTGACTCTTAAGTACTGATGTGCATTTCTAGCAGCTCTTCTACTTCTGTGTTGGCAACTTTGATCAACCTGATGAGTCTCTGGTGGTGTTCACTCTTTATCTTGAGTAAATAGTATTTCCCAAATACTACCTCCTCTAAGTGGATAGGAACTGTTAGTAAGAGAACATATAATTGTGGGTTCGTTGCAAAATGTGCCTAATTAGGACAATTCAGAAAGTTAAGTAGCTGTGTGTTCCAGTGTCTGGAACTATCACATATTTGACTTTTATCATCGCCTTTAGTTGCTACTAGGTATCAATCATAGTTGTCCTCTTCCTGGCACTGGCATCACCCTAGGGCTCAGCTCTGTGCTCTGCCTCTAAGAATCTAGCTATGAGTCTGTACGGAGTCAGGCATCACAGCTGGGCAACCTGAGAATGAGAGGAGGAGAAGCTTCTAAGTGACATCTGTGTGAAAGGTTTTAGTTTTTCAGTTCACTGTTTGAATCATGGCATTTTGTTGTTGGCTGAATTCTATTTTGCTAGAAGCTCTTGACTTCTAGTAGGGTAAAAGTACAATATATAGCTTATAAAGTTTCTTAAAGAAAGCCTAGTGTGTTTTCTTTTTGATTCCTATTTTTTAGGAGGTGGGGTGGTTTCTTACTGTTTCCTAGAGTGGTCTCAAACTTGTTACCCTCCTCCCTCAGCCTCTTGCATGCTTGGATTGCAGGCATGCACCACACATATCACACACACACATACACGCGCATGTGCACGTACACTTCACCACATATGTCTGTCTGTCTGTCTGTCTGTATGTATGTATGTATGTATGTATGTATAATCTGTTTTCCAATGGTCTTATGTGACCTTATGAAAGGGTTGCTAGACATGCCCTCAGGGATCACAACACACAGGTTAAAACTGCTGCTTTAGTTGTAGAGAGAGGTGTGTTTGTGTGTGTGTGTTCCTAAATAAATAAATGCAATCTGTTTGTCCTGTATAATGTTACTTGTATTTTTCAGGGCTGACCATTGGAGAACGTTTTATTATAAGGCAGAAGTTAGCTCATGCTTCCTAAGAGAGCTGTCTCCTTTATGGCTAATACAAAATCTATGTAACTAAATCGAAAGTGTTCAGTAGTTCCTTTTGGCAGTCACTCTCTAGCCAGGCTTTTTGACCAGTACTACTTAAGAACATGAGTCTCTGTAGTTAGCTCTAGCCAGCTGTTGCTATACCTCATACCAGTTGGGAATGACTCAACTTCTTTGGGCTTGTGTGTATGACTTATAACTTGTGAGCCTGCTGTGACTTGCAGTGGGTGTTTCTTGTCTTTCATAGCTAATTTAAAATTTAAATCATTCATCTTTGCATATTTCATTTTGATTTTTGAGATAGGGTCTCATGTAGTTCTGAATTTGCTATGTAGTTTGAATTCCTGATGTTTTTGCCTACATTACCAGATACAAGAATTAAAGTGGGTTGCCACTATACCTGACTTTCTTAGAATTTTTTTTTAAATTGTAAAAGATGGAGAGTCTGAGTTTAAGACAGTAGATTTTAGTCATTTCTTTAATTATGTTACCTTTAAAGATGTTTTCATTCATTTGTCTTCTAGTTGTTGTACGTTAGTTCTTTTTATTGAAATTATTTAGGTCCTCTTTATTAAAACAATTTCATCGTGGTAGTAGGAAACAATCCTAAAGATTTTCATAAGAATGATTTCTTGGGGGCTGGAGAGATGGCTCAGTGGTTAAGAGTACTGACTTGTCTTCTAGAGGTCTTGAGTTCAATTCCCAGCAACCACAAGGTAGCTCACAACTGTCTATACTAGGATCTGATGCCCTCTTCTGGCATGAAAGTGTCTGTACAGATAGAGCACTTGTTTACATAAAATAAATAATTTTTTTTTCTCTTAAGAATGACTTCTTGCCGGGCGTGCTGGCACATGCCTTTAATCCCAGCACTCGGGAGGCAGAGGCAGGCGGATTTCTGAGTTCGAGGCCAGCCTGGTCTACAGAGTGAGTTCCAAGACAGCCAGGGCTATACAGAGAAATCCTGTCTCGAAAAACAAAAAAAAAAAACAAAAAAAAGAATGACTTCTTGATATTCTGTGTACTTGTGATGGCTGGATCACTGTTCAGTTATGCCTGGAGGAAGATGCTGTGTTTCATATAGAGCTTGTTGTTGGCATCATATCTGGCATTGACTGCTCTGAAACTCATTTTTTATAGCACATAGAACTTGAAGCTCTCCTTCTCCAGGGTCACAAGCTAGCCTTCTGTGTGATCATCTGACACATAGAAGCTTCCCTGCTTTTGCTATAGAAAAACCCATGTTTGGGTAGTTGTCTATCTTGGCTGCTTCTGGGATTCTGTGCTGATGCTGTTTCTTCTTTCTCTTCATCATCATCATCATCATCTCAATTTTCTACCTATAAATGCTAGGTCTGGTGGCTGGGAGGAGTTCTAGAAGAAAATGGATGGCAGATTAAAGTGTTCCTGAGGCTTTAAAGAGGTCTGTGCTTCCTGCTGGCATTTGCAGTGGCTACTGTCTGTCTAGGGTTGAGCATGTTCCACTCACATTTTCATTCACTGTGGAGCAAACCTGAGTCTCCACATAACGAAGCAGTAGGTCCAGACATCTGGTTGGGTTCAATTCTGAGTCTTGGCCCTATTTAATAATAAAAGCAAAGGTAGGAAGCATCAAAAGTTTATTTACTGTGACTGCTGGGACCATCAGTCCGTCTCTGATTAACCACAGAAACAAACAGTTAAAACAAAGCCTTCAGCCTCTTCTGGCTACTGAGAGGTGAGACCCAGCTCCCTTCTGAGTGACCTTGGTTACTTGATTTACATCTTTGCTTATCAGTAAAACGTAGGCCTAGTTCCCTTCCGGGAACTGTCCTTTGGTTGGAGGGAGAAAGTAGAAAGTAGGCAGATACTTTATCCTGATCCCGATTATGAAAGATTTAGAAATTTGGCAGCAAACTAAGTAAACAGTTGTCCTCTTTGAGCACATGGAGAAGTGGGAGAGACTCAGGACCCCCACCCAGCAGAAAAGCCGGCTGATCAGCAGTGGGTCTCTTTGTATTTATTTTTAAAGGCTGTCCTACTATCCCGTGGAAGACCTCAGTTGATCTATGGGAGCTTGCTTTGGAAAATGGGGTGAATTTGTCCCTCTTTTTCCCTGTCTTAGAGAGGCAGTGAGGGTATCTCCGTCCTTCTCACCAGGCTTCCTTTCGAGACAGTGCGTGGGTCCCTCTTTCTATGGGTCACAGGCTAAATTTCATTTTGTTACATCTTGATGAAAGAGAAAATTTGAGGCCTTGCCCCTTTCCCACATCCGCCACGGGTTTCTATCTTGGACTGCATTTGCTCCTCCACCCCCACCCTCTGTCTCTCTGTCTTTCAATGTCCATTTATGACTGAGTAATTTCTCTTCCTCAGGTGGTTTATGAGAAGATTGGAGGTACAGAGTGCGGCCTTAGGCCAGAGGCACTAGAGACTGTAGCTACACAGTAGTACACCAGCCTAGCCTGGGGCCTCACCCAGAGCCATATGTTTGATTTCTGCTCTCCTTTTAGTCTGGAGCAGTCTCTTGGTTTTTATGTTGCTTGCCTTTGACATTTTAAAAGACTACAGTCTGTGATTTTTGTGCCCTTTGCTGTAATTTACATTTTATCTATTGCTTCTTCTGATATGTTTGAGGTTGTTTGTGTTTGGCAGGTTCGCCACAGAAGGGAACCTGTCCTTGGTGTGATTATGCAGACTTGCCCTATATTGCTGAGATTAGCTTTAATGACTTAGGTGAGGCAGTGTTTGCCAAGTCTTTCCTACACCTGGCCTTACCCACTGTAAATTGTAGTTGGGAAGGAGCTCTGTGTGAGTTCCCCCTTACCATCCAGCACTGATGTGTCCAGTTCTAGTGTGCCTTGTGTATCTGCTTTTACTTGTTCATTTTCTTAACTTTAGTCAGCTTTGTGAGGTTTGGGTTTTTCAGTGAACTGTCATTGCCATTATTTACATTGATGCTAGATCTCATCATGATTGGCTAGAGGGGGCCTCTTCCTATTGGCTTCTGTGTCCCTAGAGAACTCCCCATTGTTCTTTGAATGTATGCTTATTTCCCTATACTCAAACTCTTGTTTGATGTGCCTCGGCCTTTTTCTGTGTGGGTCTGGGGTGGGTCTTTTCTTTAGAAGTCTTTAGTCCCTTGGAACACAGATACCAGGGGGCTGCTGTGTTCATCAGCTTCTCATTACTGTGAAAAGGTGAGTAATTGGTTTGAAAGAAGAAAAAAGGTTCACCTTGTCTCACCAAGTCAGGTTTTGAGCCACAGTTTCTAAGCCTCACCTCTTCAGTGTTATACAGAGAAGGCCTTCTTTTCTCCTAGCAGCTGGGCAGAGGAAGAGAAAAGAGCTGAGGTCATCTCAAAAATCTCTCCAGTCATTAGCTTTCCCTGAGAAGACATGAAAAATTATTTGCCCATGGATCACAGTGACAGACCAAAATACAATTCTACCCAAGTCCACCTTGGTAAGCCAATGAGTTCACAGAGCATAGAGGAAGGGTAACTTACAAGGATGTAAGTGACCTCCAAGTTGTATCACTACCATGTCCCACTCCATTATAGACACCGACCTCATAAAAGATGCATCATGGAGTTCTACTTTTCAGTGAAGCTCCCATGTCTTATATATGCTAGCATTTCCTAAGATCATTTATAGCTGCAGGAGGGCAGGAAAGAGCCATGGCAGAATCCTAGGTGAGACTCTGGGACCATCTCTTCCATTACAATTACAATGACCTGACTACCATTATTTTGCCCTGGCTACTGAGCCATAGTATTCTCTATCCCAAGATGGCCTCATGTTATGCTTAAAAAGAAAAGTACCATATAACTGGGGCACTTTCTGATGCCCTGTTCAGTCTTCCAGGAACACCATAGATTGGAAACCAACCACATCTTTAGCCTTTGGAGGATATGTAAGATCATGGCTGTCAGTGGTCAGGACACCATTGTCTTTAATGCAGGTCTGTGCTTTGTTCTGGGAGTTGCAAAGATCACCAAGTTGCAATCATGGGCCGGCTGGGTTTTATTGAGATTTCCTATATCTTGAAAGATTATTGGCAGATAATATATCCATATATATATATATATCTTTTTTTTTCCTTTACTACATTCTATTTGAGTTATATGGTAGTCAAAGAGAAATTGAATATATTTGAATCTTTGAAGTGAGTCTCTTCTGTACCTCAGGGGCTAGCCAAGACCTGCTTCTGTGATACTACTAGCCAGGACATAGGACACTTAATGGGAGGGGAGGCTATCTGGGGACTTGCCCTTCAGGGCAAGGTCTTTGGATTCTAGTGTTTATGCATTTTGGTGAGGCTTCTGGCTGCCCCAGTTACTCAGGAAGGAAGGACATGCTAACAGCAGTGAGGTCTAATAAGAGCCTGCAGAGAAGCCATGGTCTCAGTTGTCACAGCAGATATGACATGAACTGAGGCACTAGGCATTTGAGCTGCATACAAAAGCAGGCCTGCCTTTGTGGATGGAGCTCTGTAGTGAACTGAGTACTCTGTGGATTTTAGTGTATAATAGGTACAAGCAGAAGTAAAGTGGGATGGGCAACATAGCAAGGAGACCTGGAGAAATAAATGGCTTCTGAGTGGAGTAAAGGAGTGGGTCTTCCTGGTATGTGTGTAGGGAGTGGGGTGTGTAACTGTAGCAGTTCCTAACTGAAGGAAGGGCATTGGGTTGAGTACAGAGAGTAGGAGAGACTGGAAATGGGCCTTGCATAGATTCTTTAGGTCTTAATTTTTAGAGCAGTGGGAGCCACTTGAAAGCTCTGATGAGTTGATGGTCTCACTTTGTTTTGCTGGCTTAAGGGGGGGGGGGACCTAGGAAAAAAGAAAATTGGCAGTTTTGTTTGTTTTCCAGATTTGGGGTTGATTTCTATTTTAAGCATAATATAAAGAGGACACAAGGCATAACTAATCACCTTACTGTTGAGGTTCTGATGAATAGAAGCATAACATTTAAACCCTCCAATCTTTGGTTACTTTGGTTACCAGCCTGATAGAGAGTTGCACACCCGTCTTCAGTCCCAGGCGATGTAGAATGTTCCACATGCCCTTCTTGTTCTCTGGAGGTGCCTGCCCATTCTTGAGCCTCTATTTTTTATTGCTCAGGACTGCTGCTGTTCTGGGATCCCTGCTGGTGCTTCTGCACATACTCTGCCCTGCCTGCTGACTAGAGCTTCCCATGCTTTAGAGCTTCTGGTCCCTGCTCTTGAAGGAGCTTTCTGCCTTCTCACCATGTTTGTCACTAGACCCTAGGACAGTTTCAAGGACATTAGAAATACTTGAAGCTGAAGATGTCTGCATAGTTGGGTTTCTTGTATCAACGAGGTGGAGAGGACATGGAATCTCTGCAAAACATCTGAGAGTGAACAGGATAGTTGTCCCCTAGCCTTGTCAGTGATATCAGGAAGTGAGCAGTACAGGAGCAGGGCCTGGAATAACTGGTCTTTACTGTTTATCTTTGCAGCCACCTGCTTTTCCCTTCAAACTCCTTTTCATTTGGTTTGCTGAACAGGATTGTTTTGTGAGATCTGTTTATTGTATTTGAACTTTAAAAATGCTCACATTTATTTTGGTAAGAGGGTGTGCCACTGTTTATGTGTGGAGATCAGAAGACTTATGGAAGTTGTCTCTCCATCATGTGGGTCTCAGGGGTTAGAACTTAGGTCATCAGGCTTGCCATCAAATACCCCTACCCACCCACTGAACCATCTTGTCTGCCTGCTGTCACATTTGCTAGTTTGAAACTGTTGCTTAGAGGACATAGCTCTGCCTTACTTGGTTGGTTCTGGCAGAAGCTAGCTTTGTAGGGCAGTCTGGTAGCACCTGGGCACAGCCCAGGTAGCTCAGATGGAAGTAGAACTGACTGTAACTATGGTCTTTGGTATGTAGGACAAGACCATGAATAGAGTTCTGAGGAGACTGTTGGTGACATGGGTGGGGCAGTAGGTAACAGATTTGCACTGGGCAGACCTGCAGGAACAAAATTGCCCCTGAAACCTGAGCTCTTGAGTTTGAAGACCCAGTTCACAGCCCCACTGCTTAGGAAGCCTCCGTATTAGAAAGGACCCAGAATCTCACTTCCAATACATTTTCCTTTTCACCTAGTAGATTTGTGCCATCTGCCCTGGGCATTGTTGTTTCTCCTCAGAGGCTATTAGGGTTTTGGTGGGTTTTGTTTTTTTACTTTTTTTGTTGGCTTGGTTTTTAATTTAAAGACTAGCTAATTCTTCTCTCATACCTAACTAATCTCAGAGTGGAGGATTATTACAAGGTAAGCACCTGAATAATTGACACATTCTCGTATAGTAAATAAAACACGTGTGCTAAGTGAATCCCCCATGAAGTAAAGTCCAGTAGTTAGGTCTGGCTACTCAAGTAGCTTTTGTCTTTTAGATTTGGTTTGTAGTTGTTTTCAGGACCATTATCTGAAATAATGGTCCAGATTTCTATCCCCAGTGTGCTTGCTGGCATGTAAGCATGCCTGATGAATGTAAGGTATTCTCACATCTCATAGCAATACCCTAGGCAAGGAGGTTAGGGCTGGCCTGTTTCTGTCCTGTCTCTCATGTAGTCCAGCAGTCTACAGAGAGAAAATAGAGTTCTACACATATGTGTACTTAGAAACTTTACATAGCTTGCATATCTTTTATTGTGCTGATCCCAAAGGAGCCTCCTAGAGATTGCTGGGATAGGCCTGTATTGTTGTCCTTAATAGAAACCTGTGCAGCAAGGGTTGTGGCTGTACCATCATCTACACTGCTGGTGACAGTGAAGTGTGGACTTATCAGAAGGAGAATTCATAAAGAGGCTGCCCTGGGACACCATGCCACTGTCCTTCTGTGTGTCCTGACAATGTTATCTGTCCTTTCAGTGCTGAGTATCAAATGTCTGTCATGAGTACAGAAATTAATTTAATGTCACCTGAAGACATGCAATTAATCTTTTAGAGGTTTTCATAATACCTTTACAGAAAGAGTTGCCAGTTTGGCGGATTTGGATTTTGGGGTTTAGAAGAAGATAAGGAAAATTAATTTTTCATCAGGGTTAATACAAGCTAGCAGGGCCACAAAGGCTGAGGAAAATGATTGGGGAATTTGTCAAGTGTTGTCACTCCAGAATAATGCTGCTTAACGCCTGATAGGTATAATCAAGGGCTGAGGTTCTATGGAGAGGGATTAATCAATTTGCCTGCTAGTGAATGCAACTCAGCGATACCACTTCTTCATGGGCTTTAAAGAATGAAAATAAGATTTGATCTGTCAAATTGCAAGAAGCCCTGACAGTGTCAATGGGCATTTTTATCTGTACATTTAAACCATTTGTTATAAATAAATTTGTCCTGCTAATGTTGATGGCCACAAACCTCATTTTTTGTAAAATTAAGCTGATAAAAAATATTCCCTGATCTTACTTAATTCAGATAGGAATTTTAAAACCAAACACTAGTCTTAAGGGACATTTTTATTTTATTCATTAAAAGACAGTCACTTTAAAGCAGTTCAACAGCATGTCTCTACCTGGTGGTTATGATGGCTGTAACTTCTTCCCCCTCATCGGCTCTGGATAAACTGCTGTCTATGCCAGAAGTTACAGCGTGCACCATGCTGCCTGGGGAGACTTGTTCTTCCTGCAGATGTGCTTTTATATGGGGACACCATCTGGCATCTACTCAGGGACACTGGTTTGCTTACATCTCAGCTACAGATTTCTAAGGTGCTTAATTTGAAACAACAGTATTTTAATACTTTTCCGACATAGAAACTAGTAAGGTCACAGCAAGCAAGATATAGGGTAGATTTAGTTTGTCTTGACTCTCATTCAGGTTTGTTTATGTGCATGGCTATAGATATAAGAATGTGTTCCTGGCAATGGCCCATTATCCTATCTATTGACCATTTTCTACTAGTGTTAATCCAGAGTCTACTAGTAATTAAACTTGGCCTGAAATTAGCTTTTTGTGTGCAAAAGTCCAGAATTGACCTCCACCCAGTAGAAGCTTGTGGAAAGGCAGACTCCTCATGGGACCATGGTTCTCAGAAGGTCAGGCTGTTGCCCCCTGCCTGTCAAGAACTTTCAGAAGTTTTTGTCCTTGGGGAACAGGAGATGCATCCAGGTAGGCAAGGCCTGTTCTAAGTGCCTACATTTTTCAAAATATAGGTGATTCAAAACTAAAAGAGTGAAGCCAGGTGGTGGTGGCATGCGCCTTTGAACCCATCATTTGGGAGGCAGAGGCAGGCAGATCTGTGAGTTTGAGGCCACCTAGGGCTGCACAAAGTTACCCTGTCTTGAAAAACAAAACATAAATAAATAAGTGTGATTTGGTTATCTCTTTTTGTGCATAATTGGAGAATTTCCATGGTAAAATGTTTTTAAATGTAAGTTACATAGCCACATATTGTAGGAGCCAGTGACCTACTTGCCCTCACTGGGGCAAGTGCCTCTCAGGCTGGGATCTGGCTGTCTACAGCTGTAGCATGTTATGGTTAATTAAGATTTGAATCACCTTGGTGTGAGATGCTTTTCCTGTCTTCCTAGAGTGGACTGGCTAACATCTTGAGAAAGGTTTGTGGGTGTTTCTGAGGGTGTTCTTTAGTAAAGGTGCCTTTTCCTTTTGATGTTGGTGGCTTTGTGGTCAGCATGACATGGGCCTCCCACTCCCCCTTTTCTCCTGAATGAGACTGAACTAGGTAACATTTTTACCTTAGCACTGTGCTAGAATCCCGTGGGAGAAGGGAGTTTTGTGTTTTTCTTTGTAAAAAAATGTCTCTTTATCAATTCTCTTGCTCCTTAGAGCTCTAGTCTTTGCTCCCTGGGTTTTGAGCCAGTTTGGGTATGTGTTTTTGTAGGATTGGCCCATTTCATGTAAGTTGACTGATATGCTGGCATAACGTTAACATCCTTTTCGCTGTTTTGAGCCACATTGTAATGGTCCCTCTGTTTTCCAGTTTGAAACATTTGTCCTCTGCCCATTTATTTTTCTTGCTCAGCATGGCTAAAGGAGTGTGATGTGTGCTGTTTTCAGAGTAGCCTTTGGGGCTGACTGATAGAGAAGTGGCTTCTCTGTGTCTGTTCTTGAGTGTGGCCTTCATTGCCCCTTACTCCTCTGTTTGGAAGTGGGAACCAGTTCCTCTTAAGATCTCAGCTTGTTCTTGGAATACCTGTAATATTTGAATTAGTTCACTTTAAATGTTTTTTTTTTTTAATCATTTTTTCTTACCATGTCTTCCTTAGTTCTGCATAGCCTTTCTTGTCATATTCCTCCTCCTCCACCCCAGCCTCCAGGCACCCTGAGAAAAGTGCCTGGACTCTCGGTAGCTTCTTATTGTCTTCAAAAGGACCACAGCCCCAGAAACTTGTGGGTCCATGTCTATACAGTTTTGTTCTAGGACAATTGCTGGGTCCTTTGGGGGAAGACGATAGTACATACACACTTGGTCCTGGCAAACAGTGCTTTGTCACCTCTTTTTTCACTGTGTTGATTCCACTGCCTCAAAATGGTTGTTTTGCAAGTCTGTGAAGTTTTAAGGAGACCAGACCTGGCAGTTTCTGCATGCTGCAGAGGGTCAAAGTTCTGCTCCATTACAAGAGCTTATCTTTTCTTGGGTCACAGTTATACTGGTTGCTTTTCCTTGAAGGCCCCTTTCTTCCATTAAGTGGTCCTAAAAGATAACTTAGGAGATTTTCTTTTTCTTTTTCTGTGGTTATAACAAAGACTGGATGTAGAAGAGAGGTTAATTTTGGTTCTCGGTTCTCTAGACTGGGAAATTTTAGAGCATGGAAACCAGGATCCCAATTGTGAGGGTTTCATGGAGGAAAGTCAGACAGATGCCTGCAGGGGAGAGGTGGGAAGGCAGGAGAAATGTAAGAGGCCAAGTGCCTTTTGACAGCTTTTGGCATAACTAACCCATTCTCACAGAACCATATGAGGGTGGAGTCTCTGTGACCAAAACACCTTCTAAAGGCCTTATGGCCTCTTATACTACTGCACTGACAATTAAACTTGAGAATGGTTGTGTTGGGGATAAACTATAATCACTTCTATAGCTGGATGGGAATGGGAGATGGATATCGACATGTACCTCTTTTGAAATTGTTAGCACCCATTTACCATCATGGCTGTGTAGCCTGTGTGAGAAGGTTACCAACCATCACCTGGTCTATGTCTCTTTACATCAAGAAGAGTACAAGTACACCTGTCACTTCTCAAGGGCCAGCATCCATGTCTACTACTGCATAATGTAGCAGGGCAGAAAGAATTCTTGTTATTTGTTCTTTCTGTCTCACTCACCAACCATTCTTTGAAACACTGCTGAAAACTGCAGATTGCTCATAGGCCCTACCCACAAGCTGTCTTTATGCTGCTGCTTGATGGTACATGGGCATGTCAGTCGTCATACCTCATGGTCCTCGTGGTCAGGAGCCATTGAGGTTGAGAGCAAGAAGACCAGGAAACGGGCTGTGGATGTTCCCAAAGCTCTTAGTCAAGAGCTACTTTACTTCTCTGGTGTTCACTGGCTGTGAAACCTGCTAGTGGTATAAATCCTGGGGGGGGCGGGGGT
The DNA here is from genome assembly GCF_978045245.1 of Mus caroli. Lineage (NCBI taxonomy): Eukaryota > Metazoa > Chordata > Mammalia > Rodentia > Muridae > Mus > Mus caroli. The sequence continues at coordinate 30,889,510 of NW_028227259.1, forward strand.
GGGGGGTGAGCTCCTGCAGCAGATCCTGGAGCCAGGCAGCTTTTCCATTTGTGGTGAGTTTGAGCAACAACTACAAAGTTAAAACTGGTTGTCAGTTTTCAACAAGAGTGTTCTTGGCAATACAAAATGAAGTAGTTTTACAGTGTAATCAGTATGGATTAGACAGTACTTGTGTTTATTGCAGCCTCTTTAAATGGATACATTTGTTTAAAAAATTTAATGTTTTAAATTTCAAAAAAATTGTATTTAAAACCTTAACCTCTGCCCAATGAGAAGTTTCCTTACTGGCTCTAGGGAAGAGGCCAATTTGGTATTATTTATGTCTGAAAAGTTCTGCCTCGAGGTCAACACTTGTAGTAAATGCCAGTGCCTGACCAAAATGGTGGGCAGACACTGATCTGCCTGCTGCCTTGTTGATTTCAGCAGGGAGGAGAGAGCGATGGTTTTTCTCACACAGAAGGCCAGCCCCAGCGGCTTCCACAGCCTCCGGACATGAGACAGCAGCCTACCCGCAAGGTGACGCTGACCAAGGGGGTTCCTCAGCAGCCCCAGCACCTTCCTGTGGGGCCCCACATGTACCCGGCTATTCCTCCAGGGATTAAAAGTATCCAAGGGATTCACCCAGCCAAGAAGGTACTCAAGTCCTTATTTATGTAGCTTTCCTAGCTGAGAGAACTTGGCATTGGGTGGGGTTTTTGGTGCTTGCTAATATTCACATTATTAAATGAGCTGTTGTTTTCTTAGTCCTGATTTAGAAAGCCTTTGCCTCCACTTATTTACTTGGTGGTACAACTAGAGAGTATGACTGCCCTGTACCTTGGAACAGCCACTGCCCAGTACAGACAGCACTGGCACCTCTATTTCTCTCACCCACTTGATAGCAGGAATGTTTCAAATGGAGAACCAGAGGTGTGCTTGTCCTGCCTAATAACCCCCAGTTTAAGGAATAGAGGCAAGGCCCTGTGGAGGTGAGGGTGTAGGTGAGGGTCATCTCCTCTGCACCCAGCCTGCCAAGGATCCAAGCGGCTCCCTGTCCCTCCTTGAGGAAGCCAGTCTAGTCACATTGTAGACAGAAGCTTCTGGCGGGAAGGCAGCTTTCTACCTGTCAGAAGGAGTGAACACAAAGTCCCCTCTACAGCAGTGGCACGTGGCTGAGGTGCAGGTGAGGCCAGGAAGAAGGAGACTCTTGCAGGTTCTGCTGTCCTCCTTCAGAGGTGGGGTCTGCTGGTACAGTGTTTCTTTTACCTTGTGTGTATTGTCTCTCACACTGTTAAAGAGATAGGAGCCCATAGATGACTCTGCTGTTGCAGCAGACAGATGTACACATTAATGTTAATTAAGTCCAGCAATCAAATGGTGGATCTCACAGACTGCTCTAGGCTACATTCCCTTTCACACCTATCCTCTGGCTATATGAAGAACATGACTTAAGAGAATTAAATGTGGGCTTGCTAGAGGGGCTTCACCTCCCACATCTTAGCTCTCCATTAAGAGGCCGATGTTGTCTCTCACTTGCTGGAGCTATTGTGAGGCTTTTTATAAGACTTTATATTAAAACCAAGTATCTGGCTGAAATCTTTACCAGAGTGTACATTATGCGACTTTCTGTAAGGAAAGCAGAAAACACCTTTGATGTGTCTCCTGTGAGTCTTTGAACTGTTCCCTTATTTCTCCAGAATATGCTCCACAGGAATGGTAGTGACCTTATGAAGATGCGTCTCTAACTTTGTTCCTCTAGGTTTCCATTCCTGTGGTGCCCACACATATTCTGAGTATCAACTCTGGCTTTGTGCCTTTCCTTGTGAGGTAGTGGGCTATGGTGAATTGCTCCTTTAAACCAAGTGCTAGAAGAGAATTAGGGTAGGACATGGGTGAGGTCCAGTGTGCTTTGGTTCCACTGTCTTCACGCCTAGCTAAATAATTGCAGAATTAGGTATTCTCTTTTTAATTGCCTCACCAGTTGAAAATGCTAGAAATGCCAGCCATCCAGCCTTTCTTCAGTGAAGGCTCTTCACTGGTTCTAAAATGTAGATGGCTTTGAAAGACAGTGCTTTGACTGGCAGATTGGTGTATGACTGTGTGATAGCTCTGGAGGTGATGTCACACGTGGCTAGATGAGGTCGTATGTCAAGGCTTGAAGATGATAAAGATAAACCTTACCACTTTGTGTAGAATCCCAGATGACTCATCACAGTTGGAGATTTTTTTTAAAAAAATTTTTAAAGATTTATTTGTTTTATGTATTTATTTATTTATTTTATGTATATGAGTACACAGTAGCTATCTTTGGACACACCAGAAGAGGACATTAGATCCCATTACAGATAGTTGGGAGCAGCCTCTATGTGGTGGCTGGGGATTGAATTCAGGACCTCTAGAAGAGTAGTCAGTGCTCTTAACCTCTGAGCCATCTCCAGCCCACAGTTGGAGATTTAACCCTGTGTATACCATATGTCCATTGGCCTGTGCCATGGTGGGAGAAGTGTTTGTTTGGCTAATTGTTGCCAGTGTTGTATCTTTGCGGCTTATCATGAATGAAAGTAATGCCAGAATCCCTTCCAAATATAGCTGTAGAACTTTGGGACCTAGTCTCATTCTACTTGCTGGTATTGCCCTGGTTAGCTATTAGGCCACCCTTTAAGAAGATCCTGTGGCTCACAGCATGTCCTGAGGGACCCTGAGCACGTTCTTACTTTTGTACTTTATTAGCCACTACAGGAGGAATCCACTCAGGTGTCAGAATGCATCTTCTTTGTCATTGCCAGGCCATCATGCATGGGCGAGGACGAGGAGTGGCAGGTCCCATGGGTCGGGGACGACTAATGCCAAATAAGCAGAACCTTCGAGTGGTGGAATGCAAGCCACAGCCCTGTGTGGTGTCTGTGGAAGGTCTATCCTCATCCACCACTGATGTCCAGCTGAAGAGTCTGCTGATGTCCGTGGGCCCCATCCAGGTGGGTTGCCTGTATGTGATGGCAATGCCAGTGGGTTATCTTTCCAGAACAGTGGCCACTGTGGGTTACATTTGTAGTAAGATGGTACTCAAGAAGAAAGATGCTAGTGCTTGCCTCATAGAGTTTAGGAATTAAACACTCTAGTAGAACAAATTGTCCTTTGAAGTCTGTCCTACAGTTCACATGTGTACAGTCACCTATATGTTTTTGTATTGGATCACATTTTATTTGTGGTAATTTCTCAAATTTTGAAGTAAATTAGCCTCCTAGTCTTATTTTCTGAAGCTGTGTCACACACTCACAGTTCTGGTGCTCATCTTAGCATTTGCAATACAGATGTAGCAGTAACTTACACTTTGTGGTCATGTCCTTTAAAATTGTTGGTCTGAGCTTGTTGCCAATCATATGAAGGATGAAGACAGACACCATTCCATATCTGCTATGAGCAAATGGTCTGACTCTACAAATGGTCTTCAGAGGTGTGCATGACCAGTAGAAAATGCAGGTTATACAGGGAATGTCACATTTCTGAGCAGAACAATTTTAGCGCTTGACTAAGCTGTTTCAGATTCCCATTTACAGCTGGATGTGGTAGCTCACACCTTTAACCCTAGCTTTTGGGAGGTGGAGGCACGAGGACCTCTGAGAGTGAGGCCTGCCTAGTCTACAAAGCAAGTTATGGGCCAGCCAGGGTTATATAGGAAGAAGGAAGGACCCTTTCTCAGACAGACATATGTCTACTTACTTTTAAGAGGTCTAAAAGTGAGTAGAAGAGAAAGCCTTCCAAAACTGGGCCTGGTGTTGAGAGATGAATCTTCAGACTTTGACTACCACTTTTACTAGCTGTGCGGAAACACTGTCTTTAAGGATAGGTGGTTTAGCTACTGTAATGGTGCACACCTGTAATCCCAACACTGAGAGGCTCACATTGGAGGAGCATAAGTTGAGGCTAGCTGGGGTATATATTGAGACTGTCTAAAAAGATGCTTTCTGAGTAGTTGATTGTAGTATGGGTTATTTGTAGGAACAAAATTAATAATAGAAGATTATAGATGTGTTAACATGTAGTTATTGTAACCAGAGAGTGAAAATAAGTACTAGTTGAAGATTCTGCTTGGGGAATTATACCTTGGTGTTTCAGAGTGAAATGTAAGGTCAATGTACTTGGGGTATCTAGTACTCACTGGCTTAGTACTGAGAGTTGGCCAAGAGGGTACCTGGTCTTTCAAGCCTTTTACTCAAGAGAGAGTGATGGTAAAACATATTTTAGTATCGTACCATCAGACCTGAGAAATGTGTTTTAAGGGGCCAATGACCCCACAGACACTACTGGTTTCAGTTAGCATGCTACTTCCTAACATACTACAGGTTCCTGCAGAGCAAAGAGACTAATAAAGGTGAGCAAGAGATACTGTGTTAAGTCTCCTGGTGTTTCAGTTTCACATAGAGAGGGTGCAGCTAGTTGAGACCTGTGAGTCAGACAGTCATTTGGGAGGGCCTCATTCTGAGAGCAGAGCCAGGTTAAAGCTTAGAGCCAAGGAAATAAATTCATTGTAATTTTGAGGCCCCTCTGATAGAACAAATCTGTTTGCTAGGCTCTGCCTGAAATTATGTTCAGAAGAAAATTTTTACCCCATGTACCTCCAGTATCAAAGAACAAAAAGTGACTCCTCCTCACGTGTCTCAGTGACCATGACTTCTAGCCAGCACTGGATGTGAGCCATAATGTCTCATTGCTGCCTCTGGCCAGACATTGCTCTTTTTCATGTTCTCTGTTAGCTTAGTTGTTTATTCTAGTAGTTCTATGGACTAGATTGGAATGCCTAGCAATTCTGAGTTTGTTTCTCAGTGCCACACTAACCGTCAGAAAGGCAACTGGCCAGAGCTGTGAGATAACAGGCCTGCTTTGCCATTTCTTAGTGTACAGCTTTTGTTAGAGTTCTTACTTGGGAGCCAGTTCTGCTATGTCTATAGAACTAAGAGAGCCAAGGCTCTGGAGCTCAATATGCCATTTTTATTTTTATTTTATTTTTATTTTTTTTAACATAGAGGCAGAGAGGGGCGGGGGAGAGAGAAAAGAGGAATAGAGGCCATCCATGAGCACGTGGAAAGGGGTGGGGGAATGGGCGAGGGTACAGAGAGAGCAAGAAGGGAAGAGCAAGAGCTCAATATGCCATTCTTATGCAGAGCCCCAGCCCGCCCTGGTGCATCCCCAAAATTCATTTACCCTGTGGTAAACTAGGGCAGAGTGCCATTCTTTAGATGGACGAGGGCACCGTCAAAAGTTGCCTTCCAGAAAGGCACAGGCAAAGCAATTGTTTTCACCTGTGGTTACCTGTGTTCGGCTCTGAGTATCACACTAGAGGGTGGACATGTTGCCCCCTAGCTGATTGAGGAGCACCACTTAGTACAGGTGCCCAGGGAGACCATGGAGGACTGGGGACTTGCCTTCATGCTTGAACCAACATCCTAGACTCCTATTCTATATAGAAACTCATGACATGCTTTTATTTTACATCACAGTTGGCAGTAGTTAATCGTCTTTGTTTGCTTCCCCTAGAGTTTACAGATGCTTCCCCAGCAGCGGAAAGCCATAGCAAAGTTCAAGGAGCCAGCCCACGCACTAGCGTTTCAACAGAAATTCCACAGGTATCCTCTGTGTTCTATAGTTGATGACTTGGGGAAGAGGAGGGTGCTGTGCTGTGCTGTGCTGTGCTGTGCTGTGCTGTGCTGTGCTGTGCAAAACAAGATCAGATTCCCAAATCCTTTCTATAAACTGTTTAAATTGTTTGGAGAGGCCCCATCTACTTCCTTCCATGCACCTTGGTTAATTGCTGTCATAAGAGTTTGTGTTAACTGTCTTTTCAAATTTCCACAGGCACATGATTGATCTGTCCCACATAAATGTGGCCCTGATTGTGGAGTGATCTTGAATGGTAATATCTGACCTCATGCTGCACACACTGTGGAATTTCTTCAAGGAAGCTGTAGGTCGGTGCAGGATCCCCAGAAGTGCAGGTCTCTCCAGTCTGCAGTTTGCCAACTTGTCTGCGTGCCAGCCAGCCACAGGGTGATTCCAGAAGAGAGCTATTTAAACTGGTGGACATGGGATTGGAGTCTGGTGTTAGATTGTTTTGAATTCTGTTGTCCACAAGAACTCTGTTCTCGTGTTCTTTTGTTTCCGAGTGCTTATAATGCATGTAGACCTTGTTCTTCATGATCCTGCTATGTGATTGGTCACAGAGTTTTAGATTCAGGAAAGAATGTTACCAGCTCAAATTTCGAGGATTTTTTTTTTCCACAGCAAAGAATATTTGATAATGGTTGCACTTATCTTCAGTACAGGCTAGAAAAGAGTTCTCAACCAGGCTTAACTGGAGTGGTCTCAGAAAGCCATCAACAGGCTCTGGTAAAACGTAGGTAAAAATGGTTGATTATGATTGACACTCACCTGCCCTGGAAAGCCAGGGTGTGAGATGGGTGTCTGGGAATGGTGCCATGGAAGTGGCGATTCTGCTTCTTATAAATACCTCCAAAGTGCCACCTGTTTCAGCAGAAACGCTCAGATTGCTAGCTAGGCAAGCACTGGGCACTCCAGAGCCAGTGGCTCTGCCACCCTGCAGGCAGCCCTCTTGGCCTAGTTTTCCTGGCATAGGGTGAGGCACAGCTTGAAAGGTGGTCAGACCTGCTTGGGCTTCTTTGCTTTTCAAATGTCCTAGCTCTGTAGTTTGTGCTGTCATTGGTTTGATTGTCTCACTGTCCTTCAGGGCTCTGAGTTTCCTTTGGGCTGCCTTTCTATCACATTTGTGAAGGATGGATTTCTCAGCAAGGCTGATGCTGCCCAAGATAAGTATATCTGTCCACATTAGTCATTTTAGTCGATTCCAACAGGTGAGACTTGCTTTCTACAAACATCCCTTAGAAGTCCATGCTGGGCAGACATTGAACACAGTGCCTTATTATGTTTCTCCCTTGAATGCTTCAGTGTTTTGAGTCATACTCTAGAATGGACTGACACTAGGACACACTCAGGACTTTTTTAGTTGTATTTTATACCTGTGATTTTATCTCACATATCTTGGTAGGATGGAGGAAGACAGAGGTCTGTTGTCATCTACTGTCGCTGGGTAATAAGGAGGGAGCTCTGGACTCAAAGCAGCTGGCTTCCACAGCTGAAGTTTTACATTACGTTTTCAATTAAGTTGCCAACGTTTTAACAACTGGAGAATGGTATTCCAGGCCCCAAGAAACTTTGCGTTAGGATTGATTCTGAGATGACACTCTGTGCTGGCAAGGAGCATTGGGGGACACAGTTGTTGTTTGGTATCCAGGCAGTTGAGCTGAGGCATTCATAGGATGTCTTAGAAGACATTGTGGTATGGTGCCACCTCTGACCACGAAGCCTCTTCCTCACGCCTGCTTGGTACACTAAGGGCCAGCCCTGCAGGGGCTGTACCCAGCTTGGCCTTAGCCCATCCAAGTGCTGTCAACTGGTCTCCCACTGTCACTTCCACTCATTTCATTTGGACACAGGAAATGTTGATAGATATTTCGTTAAATTGGTGAGTTTGGTAATATGTTAGCTCTCATTGGACAAGATAGACGCCATGTAGGAGGTTGAGGGTTAGGACACAGTAAAATGAATTTAACAGTTTCGCTGCTTTCACAAATAGTTTTGAGTGCTGGGTTCTTAAAACCCAATTATGCATTTTTGTCTGAAGTAGGCACTGAAGCATTGAAGTCAGGTAAGGAGACATCCTCTTCGACACCACTGTTGGCCGAGGAGCTCAGGGCCACTTTGAGTGTGGTGAGATACCCAGGAACACGTGTGCCCACAGCTGAAGTTTTACATTACGTTTTCAATTAAGTTGCCAACGTTTTAACATCTGGCACACACATGAGCCTACACACATGAGCCAGTTTTTCCTTATTGTAGTGTCCTGTGAGACAGACCAGCTCCAAGCACTGCTTAGAACAACTGCTCACTCTGACCTTGCTACACATCCATTTGGGGTGGACTATCAGACCAGGCAAGCCAGTCCTAAAGGCTTCTGTGAAGGAAACCACAGAAAGTGAAAGAAGCAGAATTAGAAAGAGCATTCCCCACTTACATTGTCCTTCTCACAGGGAAGTCAGACGGTGGAAGATCTGCTGCAACCATTATCTCTGTTCTTTGTGTATCATGCATTTAAAATGAGATGGAAAAGCATTAGCATACTGTGTAAATATGGACCTTTTCAGATTAAAACGTTAATGGAAATGCTTTTAACTCAAACAGCAACATCTTAGCTATTTGTTAGTTCTCTTTTGTTGTCTTATCAAAGTTTAATGGAGACACTTTCATAATTGTTGTTGTGTGTACATTTGATTTTCATAAAGATGGTAGTAAGTCAATGCATTAACCCTCATCTGTGTATTATTTGTTCACAAGTTCCAGAGGTTGAAGGACTGAGGTAGAGAGTAGGGGTGGGGACAAGGTACTTTCCCTCTCTCTGCCTTGTTTATTTTGTACTGTAATGAATGTGAGTCACTCAGCTGCTTACCTGAACATAACCTTATGCTGCCCTTGGCTTGGCCACATTTGTTAAATCCTTATTATATTGATACTCTTCTTGAGGAGGAAATCTCACCTTTTCTTTTTCAAAAGAGATTCTGAGGCAGTCCCCCACCCAATCCAAATAGGCAGCTTCTTGTGCAGGTCCTGTGCCCATGGCTTGCTGTGGAGGAGTGTGGCTGATGGCGTGGGAGGTGGGTTTTCCATAACCATTTCCATTTGGGTAGTTCTCATGTGATATGCAACGGTCCAAGATGGTTGTCTGAATCAGGATAGAACACCCATTAGTCATTTTCCCCCCACCAAGCAGCATTCTGCCTGATGCAGGTAGAAGGCTTTGCTGCTCATGGAAGCTGGTAGGGAACCTAAAAGGCATGGGAGGGAGGACTGGACAGTGGTCACTCCGGTGGGTAAGGAGAGTCTTATAGGATGGAATGTTAGTGATGTACACCTCTGATGGGACTCCAAAGGGTGGTCCTTCACTTAGGTGTAGAGCCCCACAGATGGACATGTGAGGGAATTCTTGGGGTGACATAAGCTAGATAAAGGGCCTTTCTTGGAGAACTAGGCTTAAGGAATATCCCTGTCTTCTGTCTTTTGGTTTTTGTTTGTTTGTCCTTTATTTTCTTGTGGCATTATTAGGCAGGTAAGCTTGATGTAGACCATTGACTGACACCAGTCAAAGATAGGTCCTAGTGATATAAGAACACTAGCCCAAGAGGTCCATGCAGTAGTTAAGTATTGTTTTTGGTCATCATAGGGTGCTCTGAGGGTCTTCTCTGTGTCCTCTGACCCAAGACAAAATACACAAGTCAGGAAGCACTTCCTTGTGCCAGAGCTGTGGGCCACACTGGGGGGCGCTGTCGCTTGCTGTTTCCCTGCCTGAGAATCAGCTTTAATTCCCACCTCCTGCTTGTTGGCCCCAGCTCTGGCCTTACATCCTTACTCTCATGCCCAGTTGCTTAGAGAGGGAGAACAGGTCTAAGGAATTGTACCTTGATGTGCTCTGCAAAGGAGATAACGAATGGGGCGCAGGGTAGACAAGAACAAGACCCCTCCCCACAGAGGAAGCCACTAGGAGCTTAACTCAATTATGGGAGAACCTTAGATACTTCACCAAATTTTGCAATGACAGCTGGGGTATTTTAAAGTTTATGATGAAGTGTTCTTTTTATATTCTTAAATGTAAACTTGGAAAGGCATTTAGCCTTGATTTGTTAAATCCTAAGGATTTCCTGTAAGGTTTTTTTGCAACCTATTTATTTTTTGTCATTTAAAATGCCTAACTTCTTAGTTACACAAACCCATGGCTTTGTGTACTAGAACCAGAGCAACCCACTGATTCATATTGGATCCCAAGTATACCTCTTGCTGGTATCAGGTGTCAGAAGGGACGTTTGTTAGACACCTTACTTGACCTTCCTAGGAACTGTTGATCAGCTACCTCTTTCTGTCAAGTGTTGGTAGAATGGGCTGAAAAGACAGGTACTTGCACCAAAAGAGCTCTCCTTTTCCCCTTAGATGTACAGTAGAAGAGCTTGTTAAGTGTTCTCTCTTTGCTTCCCTTTACTGATTTTTCAAAGGTTTGTGGGAAAATGTAGGTGATTTAGAGAGAACCTTGTGTAGTTTTCCTTAGGAGTCAGACAGGTGGGATGGATAGACAGGTGCATGTTACTGTGTTCTGTGTCGGAAAGTTTAGTATGCTCTAAGCAGTAGGCCTCTTGACTTTCTTACATGACTTCCTGCTAAACTACTTTTCATTTTAAGGGCGCGCAGCGGAGGCTGGTTTTGGAGACTAACACATTTTGCATTCTGCATTGTTGTCTTAGAGCACACACACATGTAGACGGCGGGTCGCACCCAGCCCACACTGACTGGCCGCGGAGGAGCAGATAACCACTTGTTCTTTCCTTTTTACAGGTGTGGGATCCCGATCCTGAGCTGTGTCCTCTGTGAGGACTTCCCTCCCAGGCTTTAATTCCGATGTTTAGTTTCCAGGTGCAGCAGCGGGGCCTTGCGCTTTCCTGTGGCTTTAAGAGCATCTGATGTTCTGTTCTTCTCCCACTACGCGACCCACTGCCCTGCCCTGCCCTGGCTGGGACTCTGGTTCCCTCCTTGCCTTCTGCTTCTCTTCCATCTGGTTGTCGACACTTGAGGTGTTGTGACTGTTCCCCCACCCAGTGCATGTTCTTTCCCTCCATTTCTGTGGCTTCCACGTCTGCAGTGGCCACTGATACTCACTTGAGTCAGGCTCCCTCTGGCAGGAGGGAGCACTGTGGATGTCTGCGCCAGGGCCAGCCACACGTGCAGTTTCTCTAACCCTTTTGCCTTGACAGGTCTCTCCTTGGGATTTATTTGCTCCTCCAGAACCTGAATTGGAGAGCTTGACCTTTTGCTTGTTATTTTGCAGTTTGATTTTGGGCCTAAAGATGCCAGTGCTTTTCAGCTGTGGTGTGCATGTCATTAACTACCCCTCTCTGTTTTTACCCCTCTACCTTTGCAGGACCCGGGTCATGGGTCAGTGTTAGTGGTAGCGTGCTCTCATTCGCTTGGAAGTGGTGGCCATGTGGCCGTTATACAGCCTTTGCTGATATGGCCCTCATCGTCGTGTAATGTTTGTGCACCTCCCTGCTGTGCAGGCAGCTTGGAGTGCAGGCTGTGTTGCTGGGAGTGCGCTGGCTGCTTAGAAACCACGAGACACCACCTCACTTTCCTCTGGCCTCACTGTTTCTGCCAGTCACATGCTCTTCCCGTATGCGTGACACTGCCGTGCTTTCCTCCAGTTATCCTTTGCATTAACTACGTGGGAACTCTTGCAGGCTATATATGTGAAGAATAGTTGTGATGTAGATGGAAAGAAAATGTATTATTGTGTGTATCATTTGTGTGCTTTCATAACAAAAAATGTGTTTCAGTTGTACTGTAACCAAAAATTTTGTCAATAAAATATTTGAGGTTTTCCTGGCTTTGAAGAGTTCACTTTCTTTTGCGTCTGTCTGTCTCACACAATGCTGTGGGCAGTGATTGGCCCTGGATGGATGGGATTGGGGAGAGCATCACTCAGCTGTGACACAGTGTCTCCTTAATGGAACCATGAAACCAGAAAACTTCACAACACTGTATTTGGGTTTCAAAACCTGGAACTGAGCAGATGATGACAGTGTTGCTGTGGTCAGGGAGTTGTCTCTCCTTAGAACTATTCGTCCATTTACAGGTAATGGTTACAACTTGCAAGAAATGACTACTATGCCACTGCTCTTTAGAGCCTGTACATGGAGGCATTGACTATAATACCCCTTGCAGCTGCTAGCTCTGTTTTATACAGATCTTGCTGTTTTGAGATTGAGGCATCATAAAGTTATCCTGCTTCCGGGTACTTTTCAAAGAGAGAAGCCAGACTGTTGTGCCTGATAGGCCAAAGGTTCCATCCTAGGCCACATCTTCTCCCTTCCCCTTCCCTGAGAATCTCTCCCTTTGTCGGGGTTAGCTACTGTTGTGTACAGTAGTGCTCTTGCCTGCTCCTTGGCTTTGTTGAGAAGGGAGTGCATGTCACACGTGACCCCGACCTTCAGCAGTCACGCCCTGTTGGCCCTGTGCCTTGTCCATCAGGCTAAGGCTATGTGTTGACAGCTGGAAGGGATTTGTGGAAGCTCCAGTTGCTTGAACAGGAAGAAGACTTTGTCCAGCCGTAAGTCCTAAGATGCCCAGCTATAGGTCTATTTGACGTTTTGACCTTCAGCCCAGCCTGGGGTACATGAAAGGCTGTATGTCTGGGGACAGGAGCCCAGAGAGCCTTTCCAGATGTGTTCCTGGAGTGTGGACATTCCAGTCCTGGCTAGCCAGTAGTAAAAGTATGGTCCCTTTTGCCTGCAGGGTAGGCTATGCAGGAGGTCCTGTGAGTGGAGCCCACCCTGCTCTGGTGAAGCTGTGTGTCCTCAGCATGGAGTCAACACTAAGGAACGGGAGCTCGGCATGTTTCCATGCTTTATTCTACTCCTAACAAGTGCAGAACGTGGGGACTTAGTCAAGACAAAAATACTTTAATAAAATAAAATGAAAATCTTGGTTCTCACAGATCTTAAACTGAGGAAGCACATAGTAGGAGGTTTACCGATGGACCAGTGAAGAGTGTCATTAAATCTGTGTTGTGACCACCTGTGCTGTCCTCTGAGCCTGTGCTACTTGGGCTCTGTCCCCACTAAACACCGGACTCCCCACAGCTGTCATTCTACTCAAGAGTGGATTTTATGGGTAAGGAATCATACAGGATATGCCCTGTTGTGGCTTTTCTGTCCTCAAGGTCTGTTTATGCAGCTTGTTTCAGAAATTCCTTTTTAGTCTGCTGGTGGGCTGCACTTTGCTTCTCTGTCTGAGTAGCTTATACCTTGTTAATAATGAAGGTGTTAACATGAAGATTTAAATGTCTTTAAAGCCTGGATTCAGCAATTTTGGCTATATATTGAGAAAGACATGTTGGATCACATGGTAACTGTTTAGTTTGTGAAGAACCATCGTCTTGGTCGTAGTCTACAATGGCTGTGCCATTTTACAGTCTCACCTGTGGAGTCCAGGTTTCTCATGTTGTCCTTCCCACTGGTTCATCAGGGATGCTTCGATGTCAGTAGTTTTGATTTGCATTCAATGAAGTTGAATGCCCTTTTGTGTTCACAGCTATTTGTGTTATCTTAGAAATTAAGTTATTAAAGCCAGCATTGCAGATCTGTGCAAATAAAATATGGATGGTACAGACAAGTTTATTATTAAGAGACGGCGGTGGACATCTAGCTTAACCTGTTCTTTGTGGGAAAAGCAACATGATCAACTTATCACACATGTGATGCAGCCACTGGACCATGCAAAGCAACTTCATAATTACTATTTTATTAGTGCAACAGAAACCCTAAAGAAAATGTCTTAGAGCAAGTACTGCATGGAGTACTGATACTAGACAGGAGAGATGGCTGAGGTAAAGTAAAGTGCTTTTTGTGTAAGCATGAGGACCTGAGCCTGGGCCCCTCATATATGCTTAAAAAGGTGAATGTGAAGGCGTGTATCTAAACCCAGTGCTGGCTAGCTAGAGAGAGGTGGATCCATGGGCTCTCTGGCCCGCCCGTCGGAAACACGCTAAAGACAAAGTGATTAAGAAAGACATCCATTAACCTCTTAGAGACCTCCAGATGCACCATATTGGCACTACAGGACAGAAACATGACATTAGAACAACAACAAACCAGAACAATAAAGCTTTACACCATAAATGCCTGGTGGCTGTGTATCAAGAAATCTATTAAATACTAAAGAAACATTGGACAAACCACTGTGCCAGCTTTCGGTGGCTCTTTCCTCATCACATTCAGAGAAAAGAGAATGGATAGTCCTTTCTAACAGTAGAACGAGTCTTCAATCCTAAAGATCTTGTCCCTGAGTGGATGTAACCTAGAACAGTTGAGGTCTCTGCTACTGGAGACAGTCAGTGCGGTGCACAAGAAGAAATCTTCAGAAGCCTAAAGCTAATAAAAGCTGCTATTTGCAATCATGTGATAGTGGGCATCAATCCCCTAGAAACCAATAATGAATTTGTTTTGAAAAAAAAAATTCCAAAGTAGCTACAGATCAAATTAATATCAAACAAATCTAGTCCTCACCTGTATAAATTGCAAGCTGATAATGGTAGTATAAAAGATAAATTGCCACTTAAGTAACAAAAGAATAAAATTAATATGAAATTATCAAAACCTGAAAGAGGCGAGGGCAGATGAGTAGGTGGGTGCTTCATGTTCCCGATTAGTCTTAGTGCTCCTAAGAAGTAACAATAATAAATAGTTCTCAAGCCAGTCTATGGGTTAACTATGTCACAGTTACCCAAAGATGGGGTTTTGATGCCAGACAGATGTATTCTCTCCTGCATACATTGTGATCACAATACATGACAGAAGCAACTTAAAAACAGGAATTGTTTCTCTTGCCCCTGTGATTCCGTGGGTCCCTTCATCATGGCAGTCAAGAATTACAGGGAGGAACCAGAATAAAACAGCTTCATGGGCATTCTTCTTGTGGCCTGCTTCCTGCTAGGTTGTTCCTCCTGCTTGTTACACCTCACAGTTGTGCCATTGTGTCACGAATCCAGCAGGGACCCATAGATCAGGTCAGTCAGTGTTCAACAAAGCAATGATCCGGAGCATGGACACACTCCCCAAGTGTGCCTTACACCCTGCCAACTAGATAAACATACTAACCTTCCACTCTGGACCGTGAGAAGTGAACCAAATGTGTTCAGTCCATCAATTTGAATCCCCATTATGTTTACTGATAGCCCAAATTCAAAGTCTCTTTTGAGACCCAAGGCAAAAATCTGTGTACCCTTATAAAGTAAGAAAAAAAAAAAAAACCCATACTCCCAACATATAAGAATAGGAGACATAGCAAGGGAGAATTAGACCTAAGCAAACCTGAATAAACCAAACATTCAAGCACTAATGCTCTTGTGTTGAATATCCAGGGCAAGTCTTGGTAGGATGTGAGCTCTAAAGCTGGGGCAACCCCTGCCCTTAAGGCTTTACTACCCACAGCCTCGGTCTCTCGGGTTGCTTTTGCTTAGTGCCTATGACTTTTCAAAGCAGATCTTACACTGCCCCAGAGTCTCTCAAGATTCTGCAGCTGGCATCACAGCCTCACAGTGTCATGTATTGGCTCCTAAAGGAGCTTTCAGCAGGGACACTAACCTTTCATATATTGCCCAGCCTCCAAAACCTTCACTGGAAACTGGTTAAAGCCTCCAAAAGATAAACTGGCATGCCTGCACAAGTGGCAGCATGTAGGTATCACCAAGCTCTGCCAGCTGGAACAGTAGCCACTCCTTACACCCCAGCTATAGAGGCTCAGCTTAAGTGGCTGAGCTTAGGAAAATCCTCCTTACCCTAACAGTTTTTACATCCTTGAGCCACTGGTGATGAAGTTGGTAGGTCTGCCAATTCCTGAGATACTGTCAGTATTAGATATTACTATAAAGATTAGCGTTCATGTTGAAAACAGGACTCAAGAGTAGGGAGACAATTATGATGCGGTGCTAAGAGAGGACCCTAGACTGGTTATCAAAATTAACAGAAATGTCAGCCAGCTGTGTTGTGTGTGGAGTATAGGGAAAGACATTTCTGCAAGAGAAAAGTAGGGAGCAGACCCAGCCTTGTGTGGAGGTTTATAAGGTTAGCAACTTTTACTTCACTGGGTCCAGTGGCTAATCAGTGTGCCAGAGTAACTGTAACCATGCAGGAAACAAATGAAGTTCATTGCTCACACAGAGGATACAACACATCTGGAAACTAAAGATCAAACACCCCTTGGTCCTCATGGGCCTGTGAGTGTGGGTGATGAAACATGCAAGAGTGTCCTTTGTGGCTTCCAAAGCCATTTAGGAACTACAATTTGTTACTGGTGAGGGAGGGGTCCAGTTCTAGGTCACAGGATGCCCTCATGGTAGCAGATGACAAGACAACTGTAGCCAAAGTCCAGAGAAAATGGAAATGCATACCATACAGGGCCACACTAGGGAACTATATCAACTGCCTGGGAAGTGGGAGGAAGGCCATGTTACCGGTGTCATTTTTCTTAATTGCTGTAGCACAGTATCTGACAAGAGTAACTTAAGGTAAGAAGTGACTCCCATTAGGAGGACCACGCTGGCAAGAGGTGAGCTAGTTGGGCAGCCAGAGCACGGAGCTCCCCACTGGCCCCCTCGCACCTGAAGTCAGGGAGCAGAGAGAAGCTCCTGCCTTTCCTGTTTAGGGCTGGTGCCCCAGGGACAGTGCTGCCCATCTTTGGGGTGGATCTTCTCAGTTAGGCTTGTCTGGAGACATTCTCACAGACATAACTCTAGATGTGCCTCTATCCAGTCAATAATACACACGAGTCACTACAGCATCCTAGAGTTGTTATAATGAAGCACTGTAGCCTGGAGCTTAATGAGAAACTAATTGTCATCTAATCCTGAAGGTTGGACATCTGAGATCTTGATGTCAGTGGGGTTAGCTCTTAGGACTGTGAGAGGGTGTTGTGTGACATTGTTCCAGGGAGACAAGAACAAACATTTTACTCACCCCAGACAGGTTACTAAAAACAGACCAAAGTAGATTCCACCTGTCCAGCCAAGTTGTCAATCAAAAGCTAGAATTATCTGGGAAGAGGAATCTCAATTGAGAAAATGCCTTTCTTGATTAATGGTTGATGGGGGCGAGTCCAGCCAGTGAGGGCAGTGCTACCTACCTGTGGACAGTTGCTCATGGGTCGTATAAGAAATCAAGCTGAAGCCAGGCGTGGTGGCGCACGCCTTTGATCCCAGCACTTGGGAGGCTGAGGAAGGCGAATTTCTGAGTTCAAGGCCAGCCTGGTCTACAGAGTGAGTTCCAGGACAGCCAGGGCTATACAGAGAAACCCTGTCTCAAAAACCAAAAAAAAAAAAAAAGAAAGAAAGAAAGGGAGGGAGGGAGGGAGGGAGGGAGAGAGAGAGAGACAGAAAGAAAGAAAGAAAGAAAGAAAGAAAGAAAGAAAGAAAGAAAGAAAGAAAGAAAGAAAGAAAGAAAGAAAGAAAGAAAGAAAGAAAGAAATCAAGCTGAGCAAGCTACCCTCCCATAGTCTCTGCTTTCATTCCTGCCTCCAGGTTCCAGCCCTGGCCTCCCCTAATGGACTGTAACTTGTAAGTCAAATAACCACTTCCCTTTTCAAGTTGTTTTTGGTTATGGTGCTTTATCAAAGCAATGGAAAGCGACCTAGACACTGCCAAAGTCCAGTTGGTAAACTAATGAGTTTGACTGGGGTTACTTCCTGGACTACGAGTGGGTGAGGGGTTACATACAGGTACAGAAATATCTCTGCTCAACAGCTGCATTATCAAAAGCCCACCCTAGCCTGGGTGAAGCTAGGAATGTGGGGTTTACTGCACAGCCTGCAGGCAGCTCAATAGGTTGGACAGTGTCCAAGTCAGCCATTCTTACTGCTTATAGATAGACACTTGGGGAGGGAGAGAGGGAAAAAAAAGCCAGAGATAGCAAGGGCAGAAAATATTGTTCCAGGGCACTTCCCTAGTGACATACTTTCTGAAACCACATCCCACGTCCTGTTCAGTGGTGTAAATTCACTTCTGGTGTAACTCATTAACAAACCAGTGTTCTCTGCTAGTATCTGTCCCTTCTGCTGTGACAGATTCTGAAAGAAGCCATTTACAAGAGGTAAGATTTATTTTGGCTCATCGTTTCAGGGTTTTGCTTCATGACTGGCAGCCAGGAAGAGAGGAGATCTGGGTAATATGTGGCTCCAAGGACAGCTCTCAGTAACCTGTTCCCTTCATCTAGGCCTCATATATTTGACTCTACCACTCCCCAGTCCTGCTATCAGATTATGAATCCACCCATGGATAATCCACTATGGAAGGCAGCTCCCTCCAAGGTATCAGGTGGCAGCTGTACACTTGACATATGAGGCTTAGATGGGGGGTGGGTTACAGCATAGTGGCCCCCAATCCAATCACCTCTTGACATCAACATCCACTGACCAACATGCCTTTAGTACTTTGGGAAGACATGTTATATTCAGAGCATGATGCTCTAGGCCCATGGTTCTCAACCTTCTTAGTGCTTCAATTCTTTAGCACAGTTCCTCATGTTGTTGATCTTCCAACTATAATACTATTTTCGTTGCTACCTCATAGCTGTAATTTTGCAACTGTTATGAATCGCAATGTAAATATGTGTTCTCCAATTCTCTTAGACAACCCCTGTGAAAGGGTTTTTTGACGCTCCCAAAGGGTCACGACCCACAGGTTGAGAACTTTTTGTCTGTGCTCACTACTGGTCTCACTCTAGCCAAAGGCTCGGGAGACGGCTCATGGTGCAGCTGTTGTGGTGCTAGGGAGGACAGGACCAAAGGATAAATGGCCTCTTTCTTGGTCACTGTGTGACTATCTGCGGAACATTAGAATCTGGAGGGGAGAGTGTGAACTACTAAGGGGCCCTTCTGGGAGTGGAGAGAGGGGATGCTCATGGCAGCTGATCTTAGGTGTTATTGGCCTAAAAGGCTGACTTGGGTGTGGAGCTCCTCACTCTGGTGCTCACAGTGCTACTTGGGACAGGGACTCTCTATGGCCAGCACCACTTAGAGCCATTCCTTGGAGTAAATGAAATGTCATTAATATAAATGTAGCAGTAAATTAATTCCAGGGCTGCATTTCTTTGCCTTATACGATTAACCCATAATCACACAGGAAAAAAACCCAATATTTATTTAAAATTGCACCTCAGTAGATGAGCAGTTACATGATCTACCTATGTTAATCTGGCTACTTCCCAGCCCTATCCCATGATACTTGCATATTACTATTGATCTGGCTCTTTGGACTTCAGATGTTGTCTTAGTCAAGGTTTCTATTCCTGCAATAAACATCATGACCAAGAAGCAAGTTGGGGAGGAAAGGGTTTATTCAGCTTACACTTTCATGTTGCTGTTCATCACCAAAGGAAGTCAGGACTGGAACTCAAGCAGGTCAGGAATCAGGAGCTGATGCAGAGGCCATGGAGGGATGTTCTTTACTGGATTGCTTCCCCTGGCTTACTCAGCTTGCTCTTTTATAGAACCCAAGACTACCAGCCCAGGGATGGCACTACCCACAATGGGCCCTCCCCACTTGATCACCAACTGAGAAAATGCCCCACAGCTGGATCTCATGGAGGTACTTCCCCAACTGAAGCTCCTTTCTCTGTGATAACTCCAGCCTGTGTCGAATTGACACACAAAACCAGCCAGTACAGGTATGTTTCTGTAATCTCTCTCCAGACCACTTCCTCATGGCTTCAAATCCTCCATCCTCCTTGCTATCTGAATCTCACTCTCTCCTTCCTCTGGTTGGTGGATGTCCCACCCCATTCTCTATTCTGCCCAGCCAATGGGTGATCCACATTTATCGACAAGACAGAGAATAATAACTGGTAAGAACTGTTTATACACACTTGAGACAGGAGATTCTTGGTATAAGCATTACAATGCCGTATCCAGACTAAAACAAGATATGAGAGCAGAGAAATCAACATTTGGGTAACACAAGGGTAAACTTTACACAGTGTATAAAAACATTATGTCTACACCCCAGGGAGGATGTAGTAGTCAGTGGTGGCTTCTGCTGGCACCCTCACCCCTTGCTCCACCTCTGTCTACTATGTGAACATGGATTCACAGTACCACATGATACATATACACATAAAAATAACATATACTCAAAGGCACACACAAAGTCACACTCAAACACACACATCTCCATATGTAATCACTTTCACACACCAGGTGAGATTTGTTTAGCTAACTCAAGGATGTGGGAAGGGCACAGCTCTCCTTTTTTAAAAAAATTTTTAAAGATAAACTGGATGGGAAGCACAAGATTTACTTATGCTCCATGATCCTGTCTGGGAAATATGCTGGGTGGTGACTGGTGCCTGGCTTAGGTCTAAGTCTATACTCCTTACCCATCCTTAAGAACATGTGCAGCTTGTTTGCATTTATTTGAACAAACATGGCCTTTTAGTGTTTGTTATCAACAAACACAGCCTTTTGGCGCTGTTTGTCTTAGGTTGATAGGAGCTCAGGAACCCCAGTTTCCCATCTCTAACACCAGCCTTCATTAGCACACTTTTTTCCCATTCAGCCCAAAGCCCTGAAGGGCATATGAATATGCACTCAATGTATTTCTTCATAGCAATGAATAACTGCCATGGTGAATAACTGAGCTTTGCTAAAGGCAATACTGTGTGTAGGCCACCAATCTGCTTAAGATAAAAGTCAAAAGTTAAAAACAACAGGATTCTGGGACTCAGCTGAAAATAGTCTGCACAGGTGAGAGTATGGACTACAAAAGCTAACAGCTTCTGGGACAGGCGGGAGCCATAGAGCTTCTGAGGCAGCCCCCTTTTCGGTCTCCAGACATCCAGGCACCTTCCCTGCCAGAGGATAGGTGTCCGCCCAGCCCGGGGAGGGCTTTGTGGGAGCACCTGGGGGAGCCATCTTGGTTCGTGGATCCCTCTGACACAGGTGAGAGTGTGGACTACAGAAGCTAACAGCTTCTGGGACAAGTCCTGTTTTGGGCCTTCATCTTCAGCGAGGAGGGAGGTCCAAACGCCAGATATCTGTGCACCTTCCCTGTAAGAGGAGAGCTTGCCTGCAGAGAGTGCTCTGACCACTGAAACTCAGAGGAGAGAGCTAGTCTCCCAGGTCTTCTGATAGAGGCTAACAGAATCACGAGAAGAACAATCTCTAACCAGAGACAACTATAACAACTAACTCCAGAGATTACCAGATGGCGAAAGGTAAATGTAAGAATCTTACTAACAGAAACCAAGACCACTCACCATCATCAGAACCCAGCACTCCCACTTAGCCCAGTCCAGGGCACCTGAACACACCCGAAAAGCTAAACCTGGATTTAAAAGCATATCTCATGATGATAGTAGAGGACATCAAGAAGGACTTTAATAATTCACTTAAAGAAATACAGGAGAACACTGCTAAACAGGTAGAAGACCTTAAAGAGGAAGCACAAAAATCCTTTAAAGAATTGCAGGAAAACACGACCAAACAGTTGATGGAATTGAATAAAACCATCCAAGACCTAAAAAGGGAAGTAGACACAATAAAGAAAACCCAAAGTGAGGCAATGCTGGAGATAGAAAACCTAGGAAAGAAATCTGGAACCATAGACGCGAGCATCAGCAACAAAATATAAGAGATGGAAGAGAGAATCTCAAGTGCAGAAGATTCCCTAGAGAACATCGGCACAACAATCAAAGAAAATGGAAAATGCAAAAAGATCCTAACTCAAAACATCCAGGAAATCCAGGACACAATGAGAAGACCAAACCTATTGATAATAGGAGTAGATGAGAATGAAGATTTTCAACTCAAAGGGCCAGCAACTATCTTCAACAAAATTATAGAAGAAAACTTCCCAAGCCTAAAGAAAGAGATGCCCATGAACATACAAGAAGCCTACAGAACTCCAAATAGACTGGACCAGAAAAGAAATTACTCTCGACACATAATAAAATCAGAACAACAAATGCACTAAATACAGATAGAATATTAAAAGCAGTAAGGCAAAAAGGTCAAGTAACATATACACACAAGCCTATAAGAGTTACACTAAAATTTTCACCAGAGACTATGAAAGCCAGAAGATCGTGGACAGATGTTATACAGACACTAAGAGAATACAAATGTGAGCCCAGACTACTATACCGAGCCAAACTTTCAATTATCATAGATGGAGAAACCAAAGTATTCCAAAATAACACCAAATTCACACATTATCTTTCCATGAATCCAGCCCTTCAAAGGATAATATCAGAAAAAAAAAAATACAAGGATGGAAACCACGTCCTAGAAAAAGCAAGAAAGTAATCCTTCAACAACCCTAAAAAAAAAACAGTCACAAGAACAGAATGCCAACTTTAACAACAAAAATAATAGGAAGCAACAATTACTTTTCCTTAATATCTCTTAATATCAATGGATTAAACTCCCCAATAAAAAGACATAGACTAACAGACTGGCTACACAAACAGGACCCAAAATATTGCTGCTTTACAGGAAACCCATCTCAGGGAAAAAGACAGACACTACCTCAGAATGAAAGGCTGGAAAACAATTTTCCAAGCAAATGGTCTGAAGAAACAAGCTGGAGTAGCCATTCTAATATCTAATAAAATCGACTTTCAACCCAAAGTCATCAAAAAAGACAAGGAGGGGCACTTCATACTCATCAAAGGTAAAATCTTGCAAGAGGAACTCTCAATTCTGAATATCTATGCTCCAAATACAAGGGCAGCCACATTCATTAAAGAAACTTTATTAAAGCTCAAAGCACACATTGCACCTCACACAATAATAGTGAGAGACTTCAACACATCACTTTCATCAATGGACAGATCATGGAAACAGAAACTAAACAGGGACACAATGAAACTAACAGAAGTTATGAAAAAAATGGATTTAACAGATATCTACAGAACATTTTATCCTAAAACAAAAGGATATACTTTCTTCTCAGCACCTCATGGCACCTTCTCCAAAACTGATCACATAATTGTTCACAAAACAGGCCTCAACAGATAATAAAATATTGAAATTGTCCCATGCATCCTATCAGATCACCATGGACTAAGGCTGTTCTTCAATAACAACATAAATAATAGAAAGCCAACATTCAAGTGGAAACTGAACAACACTCTTCTCAATGATACCTTGGTCAAGGAAGGAATAAAGAAAGAAATTAAGGACTTTTTGGAGTTTAATGAAAATGATGCCACAACATACCCAAACTTATGGGACACGATGAAAGCATTTCTAAGAGGAAAACTCATAGCTCTGAGTGCCTCCAAAAAGAAAGTAGAGAGAGCACACACTAGCAGCTTGACAACACACCTAAAAGCTCTAGAACAAAAGGAAACAAATTCACCCAAGAGGAGTAGATGGCAGGAAATAATCAAACTCAGGGGCAAAATCAACCAAGTGAAAACAAGAAGAACTATTCAAAGAATCAACCAAACTAGGAACTGGTTCTTTGAGAAAATCAACAAAATAGATAAACCCTTAGCCAGACTCACTAGAGGGCACAGGGACAGCATCCTAATTAACAAAATCAGAAATGAAAAGGGAGACATAACAACAGAACCTGGGGAAATCCAGAATATCACCAAATCCTACTACAGAAGGCTATACTCAACAAAACTGGAGAACCTGGATGAAATGGACAAGTTTCTAGACAGATACCAGGTACCAAAGTTAAACAAGATCAGGTTAATGATCTAAACAGTCCTATATTCCCTAAAGAAATAGAAGCAGTCATTAATAATCTCCCAACCAACAAAAGCCCAGGACCAGATGGGTTTAGTGCAGAGTTCTATCAGACCTTCAAAGAAGATCTAATTCCAGTTCTTCACAAACTATTCCACAAAATAGAAACAGAAGATACTCTATCCAACTCATTATATGAAGCCACAATTACTCTGATACCTCAACCACAGAAAGATCCAACAAAGATAGAGAACTTCACACCAATCTCTCTCATGAATATCGATGCAAAAATCCTCAATAAAATTCTCGTTAACCGGCTGGCGAGATGGCTCAGTGTTTAAGAGCGCTGACTGCTCTTCCGAAGGTCCTGAGTTCAAATCCCAGCAACCACATGGTGGCTCACACCCACCCATAATGAGGTCTGCCGCCCTCTTCTGGTGTGTCTGAAGTCAGCTACAGTGTACTTACATATAATAAATAAATAAATCTTAAAAAAAAAAAAAGAGCATCAAGAAAAAAAAATTCTCATTAACCGAATTCAAGAACACATTAAAACAATCATCCATCCTGACCAAGTAGGTTTTATTCCAGGGATGCAGGGATCGTTTAATATACAAAAATCTATCAACGTAATCTATTATATAAACAAACTCAAAGACAAAACCCACATGATCATCTCGTTAGATGCTGAGAAAGCATTTGACAAAATCCAACACCCATTCATGATAAATGTCTTGGAAAGATCAGGAATTCAAGGCCCATACCTAAACATGATAAAAGCAATCTACAGCAAACAAGTAACCAACATCAAAGTAAATGGTGAGAAGCTGAAAGCAATCCCACTAAAATCAGGGACTAGACAAGGCTGCCCACTCTCTCCCTACCTATATAACATTGTACTTGAAGTCCTAGACAGAGCAATTTAACAACAAAAGGAGATCAAAGGGATACAAATTGGAAAAGATGAAGTCAAAATATCACTTTTTGCAGATGATATGATAGTAAATATAAGTGACCCTAAAAATTCCACCAGAGAAATCCTAAGCCTGATAAACAGCTTCAGTGAAGTAGCTGGATATAAAATTAACTCAAACAAGTCAATGGCCTTTCTGTATACAAAAGATAAACAGGCTAGGGAAACAACACCCTTCTCAATAGTCACAAATAATATAAAATACCTTGGCGTGACTCTAACTAAGGAAGTGAAAGATCTCTATGATAAGAACTTCAAGTCTCTAAAGAAAGAAATTAAAGAAAATCTCAGAAGATCAAAGATCTCCCATGCTCATGGATTGGCAGGATCAATATAGTAAAAATGGCTATCTTGCCAAAAGCAATCTACAGATTCAATGCAATCCCCATCAAAATTCAAACTCAATTCTTCAACAAATTAAAAAGGGCAATCTGCAAATTCATCTGGAATAACAAAAAAACCTAGGATAGCAAAAACTCTTCTCAAGGATAAAAAACCTCTGGTGGAATCACCATGCCTGACCTAAAGCTGTACTATAGAGCAATTGTGATGAAAAACTGCATGGTACTGGTATAGCGACAGACAAGTAGACCAATGGAATAGAATTGAAGACCCAGAAATGAACCCACACACCTATGTTCACTTGAACTTTGACAAGGGAGCTAAAACCATGCAGTGGAAAAAAGACAAATTTCAACAAATGGTGCTGGCACAACTGGTGGTTATCATGTAAAAGAATTCGAATTGACCCATTCTTATCTCCTTGTACTAAGATCAAATCTAAGAGGATTGAGGAACTCCACATAAAACCAGAGACACTGAAACTTATAGAGGAGAAAGTGGGGGAAAGCCTCGATGATACAAGTACAGGAGAAAAATTCCTGAATAGAACAGCAATGGCTTGTGCTATAAGATCGAAGATTGACAAATGGGACCTCATGAAACTGCAAAGCTTTGGCAAGGCAAAAGACACTGTCAATAAGACAAAAAGGCCACCAACAGATTGGGAAAGGATCTTTACCTATCCTAAATCAGATAGGGGACTAATATCCAATATATATAAGGAACTCAAGAAGGTGGACTCCAGAAAATCAAATAACCCCATTAAAAATGGGGCTCAGAGCTAAACAAAGAATTCTCACCTAAGGAATACTGAATGGCTGAGATGCATCTGAAAAAAATGTTCAACATCCTTAATCATCAGAGAAATGCAAATCAAAACAACCCTGAGATTCCACCTCACACTAGTTAGAATGGCTAAGATCAAAAATTCAGGTGACAGCAGATGCTGGTGAGGATGTGGAGAAAGAGGAACACTCCTCCATTGTTGGTGGGATTGCAAGCTTGTACAACCACTCTGGAAATCAGTCTGGCAGTTCCTCAGAAAAGTGGACATAGTACTACCGAAAGATCCTGCAATACCTCTCCTGGGCATATATCCAGAAGATTTTCCAACCAGTAAGGAGGAAACATGCTCCACTATGTTCATAGCAGCCTTATTTATAATAGCCAGAAGCTGGAAAGAACCCAGATGCCCCTCAACAGAGGAATGGATACAGAAAATGTGGTACATTTTAGCCCAGAAACTTAGAATACCCAAGATACAAGATACAATTTGGCAATCACATGAAGCTCGGGAAGAACGAAGACCAAGGTGTGGATACTTTGCCCCTTCTTGGAATTGGGAGCAAGGAACCCATGGAAGGAGCTACAGAGACAGAGTTTGGAGCTGAGACGAAATGATGGAACATCTAGAGGCTGCCATACCCGGGGATCCATCCTATAATTAGCCTCCAAACGCTGACACCATTGCATACACTAGCAAGATTTTGCTGAAAGAACCCTGATACAGCTGTCTCTTATGAGGCTAGGCCGGGGCCTAGCAAACACAGAAGTGGATGCTCAGAGTCAGCTATTGGATGGATCACAGGGCCCCCAATGGAGGAGCTAGAGGAAGTACCCAGGGAGCTATGAGGATCTGCAACCCTATAGGTGGAACAACAATATGAACTAACCAGTAACCCCCCTACCCCCCCAGAGCTCGTGTCTCTAGCTACATATATATCAGATGATGGCCTGGTCAGCCATCAGTGGAAAAAGAGGCCCATTGGTTGTGCAGACTTTATATGCCTCAGTACAGGGGAATGCCAGGGCCAAGAGGTGGGAGTGGGTGGGTGGGGGAGTGGGTGTGGGAGAGTGTGGGGGACTTTTGGGAAAGCATTGGAAATGTAAATGAAATAAATACCCAATAATAAAAAATAAAAAAAAAAGAAGTTAGGACTTTGAATCTTTCAGTGTATTTTTTTTATTATATGGAGAGTGGTTTATTAGCTAATCCCGCTGAAGGGGAATTTTACTACAAACCTTTGTTCTTATACAAAGAGCAAAGAGCTTTAAAATTTTTGGAGTAGTTGTTGTTCCAGAAAAGATTCAGAGGCAATATCCTTTTCAATATTTGGGGCCTTAGTTATATCCTAGAAATATTGTGGCACAGAAAAGTAAAGAAAGAAAAGATGATTTACTTCAAATCATTTCCAAAGCTTCTAGGAGATGTTAATTGTCTAAGACCTCACCTTAAGCTCACCACAGGAGGACTTAAGTCTTTGTTGGATTTTATCAAGGGAGATGCAAATTAACTGGTGAGGGATAAATAGCTTTAACTTCTGTTAGTTTCATTGTGTCCCTGTTTAGTTTCTGTTTCCATGATCTGTCCATTGATGAAAGTGATGTGTTGAAGTCTCCCACTATTATTGTGTGAGGTGCAATGTGTGCTTTGAGCTTTAATAAAGTTTCTTTAATGAATGTGGCTGCCCTTGTATTTGGAGCATAGATATTCAGAATTGAGAGTTCCTCTTGCAAGATTTTACCTTTGATGAGTATGAAGTGCCCCTCCTTGTCTTTTTTGATGACTTTGGGTTGAAAGTCGATTTTATTAGATATTAGAATGGCTACTCCAGCTTGTTTCTTCAGACCATTTGCTTGGAAAATTGTTTTCCAGCCTTTCATTCTGAGGTAGTGTCTGTCTTTTTCCCTGAGATGGGTTTCCTGTAAAGCAGCAATATGTTGGGTCCTGTTTGTGTAGCCAGTCTGTTAGTCTATGTCTTTTTATTGGGGAGTTTAATCCATTGATATTAAGAGATATTAAGGAAAAGTAATTGTTGCTTCCTATTATTTTTGTTGTTAAAGTTGGCATTCTGTTCTTGTGACTGTTTTTTTTTAGGGTTGTTGAAGGATTACTTTCTTGCTTTTTCTAGGACGTGGTTTCCATCCTTGTATTTTTTTTTTTCTGATATTATCCTTTGAAGGGCTGGATTCATGGAAAGATAATGTGTGAATTTGGTGTTATTTTGGAATACTTTGGTTTCTCCATCTATGATAATTGAAAGTTTGGCTCGGTATAGTAGCCTGGGCTCGCTATTGTATTCTCTTAGTGTCTGTATAACATCTGTCCAGGATCTTTTGGCTTTCATAGTCTCTGGTGAAAAATCTGGTGTAATTCTTATAGGCTTGTGTGTATATGTTACTTGACCTTTTCCCCTTACTGCTTTTAAAATTTTATCTTTATTTAGTGAATTTGTTGTTCTGATTATTATGTGTCGGGAGTAATTTCTTTTCTGGTCCAGTCTATTTGGAGTTCTGTAGGCTTCTTGTATGTTCATGGGCATCTCTTTCTTTAGGCTTGGGAAGTTTTCTTCTATAATTTTGTTGAAGATAGTTGCTGGCCCTTTGAGTTGAAAATCTTCATTCTCATCTACCCTATTATCTGTAGGTTTGGTCTTCTCATTGTGTCTTGGATTTCCTGGATGTTTTGAGTTAGGATCTTTTTGCATTTTGCATTTTCTTTGATTGTTATGCCGATGTTCTCTATGGAATCTTCTGCATGTGAGATTCTCTCTCCCATCTCTTGTATTCTGTTGCTGATGCTTGCATCTATGGTTCCAGATTTCTTTCCTAGGTTTTCTATTTCCAGCATTGCCTCACTTTGGGTTTTCTTTATTGTGTCCACTTTCCTTTTTAGGTCTAGTATGGTTTTCTTCATTTCCATCACCTGTTTGGATGTGTTTTCCTCTTTTTCTTTAAGGACTTGTAACTCTTTAGCAGTGTTCTCCTGCATTTCTTTAAGTGAGTTATTAAAGTCCTTCTTGATGTCCTCTACCATCATCATGAGATATGCCTTTAAATCCGGGTCTAGCTTTTCGGGTGTGTTGAGGTACCCAGGAGTGGCTGAGGCGGGAGTGCTGAGTTCTGATGATGGTGAGTGGTCTTGGTTTCTGTTAGTAAGATTCTTATGTCTGCCTCTCGCCATCTGGTAATCTCTGGAGTCAGTTGTTAGACTTGTCTCTGGTTAGAGCTTCTTCCTTTCGTGATTGTTAGCCTCTGTCAGCAGACCTGGGAGAGTAGGTCTCTCCTGAGTTTCAGTGGTTAGAGCACTCTCTGCAGGCAAGCTCTCCTCATGCAGAGAAGGCGCACAGATATCTGTTGATCGGATTTGCCTCCTGGCAGAAGATGAAGGCCCAAAACAGGGCCTGTGCTTCTGTAGTCCACACTCTCACCTGTGCAGATTAGTCTTGGTAGGATCCAGGAAGGAAGATGGCTCCTGGGGATGCTCCAGCAAAGCCCTCCTTGCAGAGTGTACACCTCTCCTCTGGCAGGGAAGGTGCCCGGATGTCTGGATCCTGTGCAGACTAGTTTTGGCAGGATCCGGGAACCAAGATGTCTCTGGCAGATGCTCTGGCACCGGCCTCCCGGGCTGGGCGGACACCTCTCCTCTGGCAGAGAAGGTGCCCGGATGTCTGGAGCCTGAATCGGGGCCTGCTTTAGAAGCTCTGTGGCTCCCGCCTGTCCCAGAAGCTGTTAGCTTCTGTAGTCCACACTCTCACCTGTGCAGACTAGTCTTGGCAGGATCTGGGAACCAAGATGTCTCCAGTAGATGTTCCGGCAACTGCTTCCCGGGCCAGGAGGACGCCTCTCCAAAGTCCTAACTTCTTATATTGAAGCAGAGACAAAACCACTTTTTATATAATGTAAGGCTATTAGCCATTCCTAGAGGCAAAAGTTTACAATGATTACAAGCTCACTAGAAGCAAACCCTTTACAATTATCGGGATGCAAAGAAAAAAAAAAACAACCTTCGAAATCCATAAAAATTCTATATGGAGTAGGCAGACAAGATTGTAATGCCTCTACAATGTCCACAGCCTCATTGACCTTTCATAAATCTTAAATTTGAACTTTATTTTGAAGAATACCTGGAAAGATCTGTAACAATGATGTTTTGACTTAATTCCCCAGAGGTGAGGTGAGGCAAGGCAAGACAAGGGCATGGTTTGTAATACAAAAGCTTTGCATTAACTCAAATGTAAATATTTCTTAATCTGAGCTTATTGCCTGAGGCCTGGACCAAAGACTACCCCTCCTGCAGTAAGCACAGATTCCAGGAGAGTGATTCTACTGTCTGTCTATGCCTCTAATTTTTGGACCACCTTTCCTAAAATGATATATACTTAAAACATTCCTTATAACCTTGGTGCTGTGAATGCATTGCTTGTACTGTAGTCCCCTGCAAGGCAGCAGCTATAGCTGGACTCTGTATGAGGGTCCAATTTCTGCACAAAGACAAATATATCCAGATAAGTCTGTCTTTGCTTTGTATGGCTGGATGGCCACCGAGTGCTGCATTAGTGTTCTCTTAAGACAACTGTGTAACAAAAGGAACCCCTGCTTAAGGGTCTCTGAAAATTCTACTAGCTCTTTTTAGTAGCCTATTCACAAACTCCTTGAAACAGTTCACCAGGAGCCTGTTTGATAACAAATAAATTTCCATTGAGATCTCCTTTCCAGTCCTGGGGTTTTAAAATTTGGTTCTACCACTGTATCCGATAAAGTTTGTGTAAAAGGGGCAGTGGACCCATACTGACCACAGCTGTTTTTAACTTTTATTATTCTTGCAGTCATCCTAATTACAAAATATGGATGAGTTAAGAATCTTGAGCTTTCAATCAAACTGCAAACTGCAGCCAATAGAACACTGTCAATTTAACCATAATTTTAAAATTTCTTTTGCAATATTAGAGCATTTGGCTGCCAATTCTAATATATGAATGCATGAGAGTGCAAGTTTTAATGCTTCATTAAGGAGACATTGTTTTAAATCTTATCCCTTATAAGTCTAGTTTCTAGGATAAGAATTATATAAAATATTATCCCAATTTAGAAGTATCTTTAAAGGCCTGGTTTCCTGGGCTGGTTTATGCCATGTGTTGTTGTTTAAAATGACTCCAACCCTGAGTTACCATTTTAATGCTAACTTTCTGTTACCAACGTTAGAATTTTTTAAACCATACCAAATAACTTATATGCCAATACTCTATGACCAAAACATGCAGAACATATTTATACCTTTAAGATCAGTCGGAAACGAAATACAAGAATCTTATGTTTTGACCAATCCAAGAATGTTTACCTTTTCTAGCTGTAATTTCAAGAGAAAAAGCAGTTTGTCATTTGCTGAACCCAATAATCACAACTGCAGAGATTTTTCTAGGAAAGAACAACTATCAACTTATTTGCCTTAGAACTTGAGAAACTGCTGACCCTTCTTAAAAGCAGCTTTTCAGCAGGGCCTCTCCTGCTGTGCTTGACTCCTGGCTAAGGGTGCAGGGCAACTTAAATCAGCCTTGCTGTACAAACTGAGACTGAATCAAGAGACGGACAGCCAGCAGTTAAAGTTTTAACCATTTTTTCTTTTCAACATGAAATGTAGAACAACAGTCATTCAGACATGGAAACATAAACAGACACAAATTGACACGTGGACATATTGGTGCACCAAAGACAGACAATCCAGAGATGGAAAAGAACTTGATGTGACCAGAACTAAGGATGTCTTCTGTAGGGGCCAGAGAGAAAGCGGGACATCTCCCAATTTCTGTCTGTCCCTGAGAGAGCTCTGAAATCCATTTTCCTTCTCTCTTTCTGTCTCTCTCTCTCATGTCATTTGTATATCTAGCATCTTTGTATTGTAGTTTTTTGTTTTTTACTCTTTTCACTTCACTTTATTTTATTTTAAGCCCTATTCCTCTTGCCTGATTCAGTTCTTGACTATGGACAATTGTCTATATAGAATTCCCCATCCCAATGTGTTGTCACCCCCAGCTGATATCAGTCTAGCCTGTATCTTTTTTGCACCCTTATACTCAACAGCCTTCAAAAGATGAAATTTATATCACTAACATTAATGCTGTATGTTGTTTACCACTGTGCGGGATACATAACTTCTACCATTTTCTGTGGAGCTCCACCAAAGATAGCGTCCCTCAGTTGGTCTTTCCATGTCCATTCCTCTCGTTCAGGTGCCACCTGTAGCTGCCCAGCAGCCATGGAGAACTGGGTATACCTGGAAGGAGAGCTGGGGGGTGGAAGAGGATGGGTGGACAAGAGAAATAACTAACGAGCCAAGACAAAGTTCTGAAATCAAGGATCAAATTTTAATTTTTCAGCTCTGCTTTTACATAGGCAAAACCGAGAAACCCATCCCTTTGTTTCAGCTGGATCGAGCTGCAAAGTAAGCTCTTCAGCAGCCCAGCATTCTCAGTTCTCTGGTCTCAGGTCTCTGGCAGGAAGATGTAAATGTAGTGAGGCCAGATGCCTGGCTCCAGTGTCAGATTTGTTTAGCCAACTCAAGGCTGCTGGAAGGGCATAAGAAAGTAGCCTAGCTGAGCTCAGTACTAGAGAATCTCTCAGGGTCTGGTAGCCCTCATGAGTGTAGAGGTCATAGGCCACAGGACCAAAAGACTTCTGGGGACTCTTCCAGGACCTATAGGAGTTGTGGTGTTTGTGATAACAGTGCCAAGCTAGTGGATACTTTGTGGTAGGAAGGAAAGTTCCAGGTTGCCTGCTGGGGCCAGGTGCTGGCTCTGGCAAGCCTACCCTAGAGGAAGCCTCCGGAGCTGCTCCTGACAAAGTTTTCATCTCACCCTGCTCCATCTAACACATTTGTAGACAAGGTTAAAGTTTTGAAAACTCATTTCCCTCACCTAAAAAGGTTCTGTTTTGGTTGAATACTTTGTCTTGGAGGACTGACTAGGGAGCATTGTCCATATATGTGTGGACAATGTATATATTTATACAATCTCAGTATGAACATGGTAAGATGTCAAGGCTGATGCACCCTGTAGGGACTAGAGCCACCATATGCCCTGTATAGGACTCCCACATCATCCTCCAGGCCTGGGCAGAGGGAGATGGGGCTGGGTCATTAGGAACTGGCATTCTTTTGAGCAAGCCCCAAGGTGTATCCAAGACACACATTTGCAGGGGTTTTCAAGGCGTCTGGAGGCTTCAAACAGGCTGTTGGCAGGACCTAGGCTTGGGTGGGTGCTGAACTCTGTACACTTTAAAGTAGGTTCATTCTTTTCTGCGTGCATGCGTATAGAGGCCAAAGGTTGGCTGTCTTCCTCGGTTGTCCTCACCTTATATTTGGATGTTCTGTCAGTGGCCTGAAGCTTGCTGATTCAGGTAAGTTGGCTGGCCAGTGAGCCCCCAGGAATCCTTCTGCCTCTGTGTCCTCTGGCCTGGGATTACAGGAATACGTCACTTTCATGTGGGTTGCAGGAATCCAACTCAGATCTTCATACTGACCAAACCATCTCCCTAGAACAAAGTTAGTCTCATAGGACTTCATATTAAAAGCCAGGAGGATGGGGTAGAAACAGCAGAATCCTGTATACCAGCCACCTTAGGGCTTGTATTACAGGTGTCGAACTTCCTATATGGTGCACAGCATCCCGCACGCTGAATTCAATCACCACTGCTGTTTTGTTATTCTGTCTGGTCTGGTGGTCTGTGATCATCAGTCTTTGTTATTCTTATAATTTAATTCTTTTAAAATCGAGTCCCTCTGTATCACTGTGTCTCTGTCTGTGCATGTCTGTCTCTGACTCTGTCTGTCTCTGTCTCTCTGTCTCTCTTCCTCAGTTTGGGGGGAGGGACATGCCCATGTCATGTCATGGTTGTAGAGGTTAGAGGACAACTTTGGGGAGTTGGTTCTCTCCTACTATTTGGTTCCTGGAGGTGAAACTCCAGGCTTGGTGTAAATCACCTTTACTCTCCGAGCCATCTCTCTGGCCTTGAGACCTTGCTTGTTATTTTCTGAGGCAATAAAATTGAAAATTGGCCAACAAATAACTGTGTTTATTAGCTTCTGTGATGGTTTGTACATGTTTGGCCCAGGGAGTGGCACTATTATGGGGTGTGGCCTTGTTGGAGTAGGTGTGTCACTGTGGGCATAGGACTTAAGACCCTCCCTCTAGCTGCCTGCAAGTCGGTCTTTCACTAGCAGCCTTCAGATGAAGATGTAGAACTCTCAGCTTCTGCACCATGCCTGCCTGGATGCTGCCATGTTCCTGCTTTGATGAAAATGAACTGAACCTCTGAACCTGTAAGCCAGCCCCAATTAAATGTTGTCTTTTATAAGACTTGTCTTGGTCCTGGTGCATGTTCACAGCAGTAAAACTCTAAGACAGCTTCTAAATGTCCCAAGTGAAAGGATGTGACTTTCAGGTTAGGCTAAGGTTAGGCTTAGGGGCTAGCCAAGTTTTGATCGCTGAGGAAAACTTCTGGAAGGAAATTGAAAGTGCTGCCCCACTGAGCACAGGAGTGACAAGAAAGCGAAGCAACCACGTTGCCAACTGTGGAGTCACGTTGGAGAGCTTTCCTCCAGGCATTGCCTGACCTGTCAGGCGACGAAGCTGAAGAAGCTGAGAGAGTAGTCGGAAGTGACACTCAGTGGCATGCCTTCGGTGTAAACCATCTTTCATTGGATGAGGACTCTCCTGGGCACATCCATAGCTGAAGAGAAGCTAATGCCTGGCTTAAGAGAAAGAGCAGCAGACACTTGTCTGGGACCACCATGTTCCTTAGCAACCCTGTGCTCTGCCAGTGGGACAGCAAAGCCTAGAGGGCACACCCATCCCCGCTTACCATGTGACTAATGTGGCTACTGCTCAGACAAAAGCATATTCCTTCACAATGTTACTGTGGCACATTGACGTTTATTACAACAATTGTACCCATCTGTTTTTTAGGTGCCTGCTGGGGATTTGAACTCTCATCCTCAGGCTTTCAGTGTAAACTGTTTTATCCACTGAACTATCTCCTCAGTCCAGGCTTGACTTTTTACATGGGCTCTGGAAACCAAACTTGGATCTTCATACTTTTGTGGAAAGTGCCTTACTGATGAGCCGTCTCCTTAGCCCCTGGAAGGAAGCTTCTTGCGACAGAATCTACCCCTGTGACAACCGAGGAGTCGGGGTATCATGGAAACTTAGTTGAGAAGTGGCAACGGAGCTGGAGAGGATTACTTCAGTGTGGAAAGAAATGTTCTCAAACAACGCTATGAACTGCAGGGGATGTTCATGAAGGGAAGAGTGGGCAGGTGTGGCACATTCCACTGTCATTAGGGTAAAAAAAAGTCACCTTGACCACCCCAGCCTTCCACAGCCACCACTCTGATTAGTCAGGAGTCAGCAACAGCTATCAGCATTGAAGCCTGACTGCCAGAGGCAAGCACAACTCAACAGGGCCAGATGGTTCTTGGCATTTTTTTTTTTTAGCAATAAGGATATATATATATATATATGTGTGTGTGTGATATATATATATATATATATATATATATATATATATATATATATCTCACAAAGGTGCCACTACATAATACTGTATAATGAATGCTACTATACATTTAATAGATACTAATGAGTGGTGTCTGACTCTACAGGCCTGCAAACCCAGCTGAGGGGATGAGACAGGGAGATTACCAAGTTCAAGGCCTTTCTACGCTACAGAGTCAATTCAAGACTATAGGAGGCCACTGGAAAAAAACCTCTTATTTCAAAATAAAAAGTGTCAGAAGATGGTTCCCACACTCACTGTCAGGTCCTGATGTAGTTTGTTACCCAAGGACAGAGTGTCAAAGGCAGGGGAGCTGTGCATACATACAATGCATGTTTGGTCTGTATGAGGCTTGGTGGTGACAGATTCCAGCATAAAGCAGGCATTCATTATATTTTTTTTCTTTCAATAAAAGTTTATTAAAAACAGAGGGGGTGGCTTGAGAGAGATGGTTCAGCCATTAAGAGCACTGACTGCTCCCCAGAGGATTCAGGTTCGACTCCCAGTACACACCAAAGGGTCCCCAACTGTCTGTAACTCAAGTTCTAGAGGCTATGAATCCCCTCCTTGGGTACTACATGCGTGTGGTGTACAGGCATGCATGCGGGTACAAGACTCATACACATAAACCAACAATCACAAAGAAGAAAGGAAAGGAGGCTGACTCTTGCTCCCAGAACACAAGAGCTTTGCTGGCATGCTGGTGCTAGAGTGCCCGCCTGTCACTGCAGATGTGTTAGGACATCCTGAATACCACAGGACAGAAGCTCCTGCTGTCTCGGCAGCCTTGACAGCATCTTGACTACATCTTTCCTGGAGTTGAAAGAGTAAGATGGCAGCCCCTCCTCTACTCTCTATATCCCACCCGTGTTGATAACACTGGCTACCCACACAAGTGCCTGCCCTCACTGATGTGTCCCAAGTTCTCTTAGCTTAACCCTGGCAGCTTGATGTTGAAGTTCTGTTGTGGCTGGGACTGTCACTAGTGGGCAAGGAGAGGTGTGGGTCTCATCCATGGTATCAGGTGTATGTTCCCTATGGCCTCTGTAACTGTGCCCTTTGTGCCCATATGCTTTTCTGTTAGCATGAAGGCAAGGCTCAGGGGCTCATTTGTCTTGGGGGAAAGGCTTCACTGGAGTATGAGCACAGATGTACTAGTTTGGTGCCCCATGAATGCCTGCAGTGGTTCAAGTTGTGTGGGCATCTCTGCCCTCCACCTTTGGTCAGCAGGCCACTTCCATTTCTAGATTACATCTTTCCTTGCTTGTCTTCATGGTTAGCATGACCTTGCACCTCTCCATGTTCCTTCTTCAGTGGCCCTGCCCACTGTGGGCAGCACCATTCCTTAGGACAGTTGTACTGGGATGTATGTGAAAGCTAGATAATAAGTATGAGGCCATGAACAAGGTAGCAAGCAGTGTTCCTCTGTGGGGCTCGCTGACTGTGGGGCCTATGAGCTGAAATAAACCCTTTTTTCCCTGAGTTGCTTTTGGCTATGTTTTTTTTTCTTTTAAATCACAGCAACAGAATGAAACTAGAACAGTGCCAGACTCCTTCCAGACATTCTCCCTTTCTCAGGTCTCAACCATCTGCTGTCCAATTTATCTCAATGAGCCCTGGACCCACCACTCCTCAGATGGTTGGACAGACGAGGACCCACATGTCCACTGCTACAGACTAGGGCCAGTGCAGTGCTCCTAATTTGGCTTTTCTTTTCAATTTTTTAATTTATATGTGTAAGTATTTATCTGTGCAGTGCCTGCTAGGATCCTAAGCCATCTGGTTGACTCCACAAGTCTTTTTCCCAACTTGACCACCAGAGGGCGCTCGGCCTCCACGCAGGAAAGAATGTTGTGCTTGGGTCTTTTCTACCTAGCTACCAGGCAGAGCTGGACCATAGGGAATTTACAGCTGCTAGAAAATGACAGGGGTTTGGGGAGTTCACCAAGGCAGGACACCCCCTCACTCATGCCTCATGTTTATGCGACAGATGGGAGTCATAAAATAGAGAGGATATGGATAGGCGTGTGAGTACCAGACTCAGGGCCAATCTGGCAGCTACCTTTTTCACTTCTGGCCAAAAGCGAGCTGGAGTTGCCCACCATCCCCCCCCAGAGCTGCCTTTGGGGTGCCTATCTCTGCAGGTGTTGATGGTGCTATTAGGGCTAATAGCAGCTGACCACAGATTTTGACCTAGTAGATTTGGAGGTTCCTAGAAGTCACAGATGGAGGAAACCTGGGGTTGACTTCCACATACACATGTACACACATATACCATGAACACAAAACCAAACACACACAGAATCATAACACACACACACACACACACACACACACACACACACACACACACACACAATTGGCTTGCAGGGCACGAGACAGAGACTGGACTTTCAGGGGCCCACTACCGTCAGAAATGGGACTATCTTTCACTAGAATTCACAGGGCTTCACAGGGCTGAATGCAATGTCCTCCTGCCCAAGAGCCAGAGAGGGCCTCAGAGGATATTTGGTGCATAGCAGGGACAGTCCTGTGTGTATGTATGTGGATGCCAAGGTAAACGCTAGGCTTCCTTCTCCGTTCTCCATGTGTGCCTTACGAACCTCTGACTCTATATGTTCCGGGGATGTGAACTGCTCAGGAGATTGCTTTCATGTTTCTGGGTCCTAGTCCCCTGCCTAGCTGTTCTTTTTTTGCCCTCCTTGCCAGAGATAGGTGGCCTAGGACAGCTGTCACCTGGAGTCCCAGGGATTGGGAATACAGGGAATCAACATGGGTCTGGGCGTTGACACTCCTCTCAAGGATCTGGGTTAGCATGTAGGCTGTGAGGATCTAAAAACCAGCTCTTGTACTGTGTTAAGAGCCCCTGGAAGGATTTTCCCAGCTGGAATGAGGCTGAATCAGGGGAGAGGAACACTTCTCTGCAGGAGCTGGATGCAGGTCCTCACCTTGCACACAAGACTGCACTGAGAAATCAATTGTGGTTGGGGGCAGCTTTTCTTTGATTTTTGTTGTATTATCATTTCTTTGACTACAGATTTCTCAGTCTGCTCAGGTTAAACTAGCTTCTTGTCTGGAGACATGGCTCTGCTGCTAAACTCTGAACTGGACCATGGTGGTGAACTTCATGCCAGAGCCAGGCCTCCTTCCAGGCCTCAGCACTTTTAATGTGGTAAAATGTGTATTGGTAGTGAATTTTCTGCTTGAGAGTCAAACTCTAGGAGAAAGAACTATTTCTCTCCCAATCCCAGATTCCTATTTTGGGGTGAAGGTGGGGGCTCTGGGCAGGCCTGTTCTCTCTGACCAGGTACATCTTTGATTGACATTCAGCTTTGCAGTTTGCCCACCAAGGTGGCTTCCCATTGCCATGCACACAAACCCTGTGAGGCCTTCTCTGGCTCGTAGGGAGGGGGGCATTGTGTACAAGCCCTGTGGATTCTAGTGAAAGATCCTCTACTGATGAGAGCAGGCCCCGCAGCTCCAGCCCCCAAGTCATTTTTTTTTTGTTTTTAAATAATTGATTAATCTATCATTTTGGGTATGTATGTGTTGCAGGAAATATTAAAAACGAAACAGCACGTTCCCACACTTGAGCTGCCAACTCTGCCCTGATGGCCTGGCTGGCTGTGCACTGGCAGCTAATGGCCAACTTGTTTTATTTCCTGGAGACTCTCTGGCCTGAAGCTCCCGAATGTCTCTACAAAGCTCGCTAAGCATGTCTCCCCATGCCTCAAAATCTCCATGGTCTTTGTGGTGCACCTCAGGCAAACTCACACATTTTGGCGCCATACCTTTCTCTCTTGAACCCAGATGAGCCCCCGTGTGAGGGAAAACGCAACACCAACTTAGTTCAGAAACAACGGTAACTCAATCTCTGGGTGCAGCAACTAAAACCTAATCTCGTGAGCCCTATTAAATCTGATTTCTCTG
The DNA here is from genome assembly GCF_978045245.1 of Mus caroli. Classification (NCBI taxonomy): domain Eukaryota; kingdom Metazoa; phylum Chordata; class Mammalia; order Rodentia; family Muridae; genus Mus; species Mus caroli. The sequence continues at coordinate 30,928,421 of NW_028227259.1, forward strand.
GTGGTGAATCCTTGCGGATCCACCATGATACTGGGAAACTCTAGCAGCTACATCTTATACTTGTGCTGTCCCTGTCCAAAAGGCTTAACTCTCTCCTGCTTCCTCTCTTCCTCCATCCAACCCAGAAGTCCCACCTACTTGCCCAGTGTTTGGGTCCTTTATTCATTAGTTGGATTGGTTCACCAGAAGCCAATGAGTGCATGACTCATTCCTGATTCCAGACATCCTCTATGATAGTTTCTGTGTTCACGGTGTGTGGGTGAACACGTGGAGCTCAAGGTCAATGTCAGATGTCCTTTATCTGTTCTCCTTATTCTTGAAGACTGAGTCTCCTGCTGAACCTGGAGCACACTGATCTGGCCATGTTAGTTGGCCAGAAAGCCCTGGATTCTCCTGTCTTCATTTCCCCAGTGTTGGGATCACAGAAAAGTGCTGCTCCATCAGGCCTTTTATGTGGGTACAGGGATCAAGCTTGGCTCCTCAAATTTGTGTCATAAGCACTTTGCTGACCAGACCCACATCCCCAGCCATGGTTGGGAATCCTACAAAGACTAGAAACAGCCTTGTCCACAGCAAAGCGCTCTCTCTCTCTCTCTCTCTCTCTCTCTGTGTGTGTGTGTGTGTGTGTGTGTGTGTGGCTCCAGAGGCCTAATGATCTCTGCTGTAACCACTAGGTCTGTCACACAGGTAGGAAGGAAGCCATGGGCAAGATGTTGTGAGTGTGCCTGCTGTGTCCAGTGAAAGTTTACTGATGGCTACTCAGCTCCAAGTTTCATGGAGTTCTCAGGTGCTGTGAATATTATCGTTTAGATTCTTTGTTTCCGACACTTACAGGTACTAAGAACAATGTCAGCTTATAAGTTATGTGTAAATAGGCCTTGGACTAAATTTGTTCTAGGGTCATAGCTTGCTCTCTATCTTTGAACATATACCCAGCAGAGTGCTTGGAAAGTCAAGACCCAAGAAGTGAATTGTGACCTGTTTCTATGAAGTCACATGTGGGCCACATTCCTGGGTACCTGGAGAGAAGGTGCCTGGCTTTCCTGGGTGTTAGGGAGGCCCATAGGCTGAGTATAGCCAGCTTCTTTGTGCCCGCATGAGTCCCTGGCAGGGGCTTTGGTGTTTTCTGGCCAAGCCTTGTAGCCACCAAGCATCCTTTGCATGTGTGCCCAACATATCCCATGGAGTGTGACACTGAAGACATTGAGACCCCACCAGGGGAGGACCTCTCTGCCACCCTGTCAGCTGCTGGGTCACATGTCTTCCTACACAGGAAAAATGATTGCAACCTGACTCAATCCACCCATTGAGAGAGTGACATCCACTCTCTCAATGGCAACTTCCCTTCCCATACACAGCTTACTCTCACGAAGGGACGTGAAGAAGGTTCTCGACAGCACAAGGTAGGAATTTTGTCACATAACCAACAGTTAAGGAAGTCTCTGTGATTTCTTAACTTATGCAACCCATATAGCACAAAGATACCAGTTTTGAGAACATTATGATGCAGTTGTTGGGTTTTTTTTTTTTTTACAAGAACAGATAAGAACTTGGGTACGAGAAGATGGCAGTAAGTACCATAAAATATTTTGCACAATTTCTTTTTTTTTTTTTTTTTTTTTTTTACTTTTATGTCCCACTGGGACTTTTATTGGTGAATGAAGACAATACATAATAACCTATGTCACAAGATAGAAACTTATAATGCACCTCTTTAGGCTGTCTTTGTAATAAAGAAAACATTTTAAAACATCATCTTCAGTTAATTATTGCTTACTGTCTGTGTTTTCTTCTTAGAATAGAAATTACAGTTCCTCCAATCATCCTGCATTGTTCTTGTGATTTATTGCAACTCAGAAATATGATGCATCCCAGTTTCCACTGACTTTGAAATTTGTATGTTATATATTGACCAACAAGAAAATCTAAAAGACATGATGACAGGCCACTTCGTGGCCAAGAATTTTAAAGATGTTGTAAGTTTCTGTTTGATCGTAACCACTTGGCCTTTTCCCTGACAAGATTTCAAGTAGTTCACTCTTTCTTTTTTTTTTTTTTTTGATTTTTAATATTTTTATTACATATTTTCCTCAATTACATTTCCAATGCTATCCCAAAAGTCCCCCATAGCGCCCCCCACTTCCCTACCCACCCATTCCCATTCTTTTGGCCCTGGCATTCCCCTATATTGGGGCATATAAAGTTTGCAAGTCCAATGGGCCTCTCTTTCCAGTGATGGCCGACTAGGCCATCTTTCGATACATATGCAGCTAGAGACAAGAGCTCCGGGGTTCTGGTTAGTACATCATGTTGTTCCAACAATAGGGTTGCAGATCCCTTTAGCTCCTTGGTTACTTTCTCTAGCTTCTCCATTGGGAGCCCTGTGATACATCCAATAGCTGACTGTGAACATCCACTCCTGTGTTTGCTAGGCCCCGGCATCGCACAATTTCTTGATACTACCAATTCTGAAGAGATATGTGGGTGCCCTGTTAAGGCTCGATGGCCTGTATTTTCTTTGGGGTCTTTATCACACCTATGTTAATACCTTTTTTCATGCCTATAGAAAGATCCTACAAAGAAGGACAGAGGGACCCTGGAAGATGGGCAGCAGGGCTGTGCCACCTGGCCCCTCCAGAAACGGGGACTGCTTGGGGTTGTGTATTCTGTGGTGTCCTTGTTTCATGAATTCCTCTCAGGCCACGGCAAACTGTTGAGCTGGGTGGGCATCCAGTTCTTGCCTCGGCCCAAGTGCTGCATGGGTAACTGGTCACATTGTTAGGCACAGTCGAAGCTGTTGATGTGCACAGTCATTCCAGTTTGCCTGTCAGAACGGACAAAAGAAGAGCAATGGCCAATTCCACGAGACATCGGAAATACCAGCTATGAATCTGCTTCTGAGTCCTATGAGACCAAAGAAAAATCTTTTGCAGAGCATTCCCAAGGCCTGCTGCTGCCAAGCATGTTGGCCTTGTGGAAGCCGTGGAGGACAGATCCCTGACCCAAGGCTATTGTAGTGGGGACAGCCTCCTGAGAAAACCTCTGTCACCAAGAAGCGCCTCAGGGCTGCAGACACCCTCAAAGGTCTCTCCTTGGAGGTCAGGCCTGCCAAGCAGTTAGAAGGTTCACTTAGTGCTGCTTCTTAAACCAGGGCCAGCCTCTGCTTTGGCCCTATCTGCCCAGAGACCCCTCCATCTGCTCAAAGCTTCTCAGATGTTTCTCCCCAAAGCACAAAGAAGGACCGTGTTTCAATACACTAAAGCACTGGGGCAGAGTCCTCTTGAACACACTGCCAGGCAGCAGTAAACTGGAAGGACTCCTCCCACTACACCTAGCTAACACTGTCACTGACTGGGCATTGGGGATAAACTACAGGCTTTGCTCCAGATAGACAAAGACCAAGAGATACTAAAGTGGTCACTCTCTGGCTCTGGCAGGCAGCTCACCAGGCCCAGATGGAGAAGTTACTCTAGCGACCATGCTAGGAGGGTTAGGAGAACTACGTTTCTAGGAGACCCTGTCTGGAAAGGTCCAGCATCTTCAGCTATGGAAGCTGCTCTCTCCAGATCAGAGACTAGGGTCAGGGAAGGGCATCAGGCTACCGTGTAAAGGGGACTGCACACACTAGGCCTCTCCTGCCCACAAAGAAGGCTTTGCTGGCAGAGTTGGAACTGGGCGGGGGAAGATTGTCCCCCTCAATTCCCCAACTCTGGAGAGTGTGGGCGGAGCTTTGCATAGCAAGTACAGGGCTGGGGTCTTCCAGTGAGGAGGGCAGACAGTGGATTTGTTTTGTTGACTTTGGTTTCCTAAGTCAGTAGGTTTGAAATTACAACTCAACAGAATACTGGGGCTCCAGATTTCCCAGAAATGAAGCCAAAAACAACATAAAAGGGGTGCAACAGGAATTCTCAGAAAATATCTACTGACCACTGGGTGTGTGTGGCACGCTTTATTTCTATAAAACTATTACAAAATATTCAAAAATACATTTTAGTAAATTTACAGCAGTTACTTCTCAGTTTATTAATGCAAAAACATCCTTGTTTTTCTCTGTACAAACTACAGGCTCCATCCTCGTGGGCTCGCTGCTAGGTGCACTTTTAAAAAATATTATTTTCTAATAAATTCTTTGAAGTTAAAAATAACAGAGTTCTTCCAGTCTGTCAAAAAAAAAAAAAGTGTGTATGTGTGCGTTAACAGTCTTGGTTTCCAAGAACATGACAAAGTGGCGGTTACAAAGCAAATACAAACCGAGAAGGCAGTACAGAAGACGGCTATTACATTGGAAAATAGTTAAATTAAAATAATATATTTTCATATTTTACACTTTCAAAAAATGAAATGTCATTCAGTTAGGTATTGATCTCTCAAAAATCTAATTTACAATTCTGTGTATAAAAATATAATTTGTGGACCCCCATGGAGCAGGTTTTAGTTTACACTTGCGGGAAAGCGGGAGCATAGCAGGAGAGGAGTGCGGAGGCTTGCCTTCTGACACGCAGGACAAGGGACATGTAGAAAAATAGACTTTCAGCAGGTTGCTTGGCCTCACAAAATAATCTTTCCCTCACTGTGAGTACAGTTCACACAATAATAAATTATCCAAGACACAAACTAGTTAAGGCTCTTGAAGGTCCGTTCATATTTTTAAAACATCTATTCATACGAAACAAATAAATAGCCAGGAGAGGAGAAAAACAACCCATATAAGACAATAACGAAAAATTTCAAAAAATATATAAACTAAACATAACAACAGAACTCCCCGGGGTTTTTGCTTCCTTATAGTCTACTTTGGACTGCCCTACTTATTATTATTATTATCATTATTATTATTATTATTATGAATTATTCTTATAATTAAAAGTCTCCTTCCGTGCGCTTTCCCATCAGTTGCTTGTTTCGCAGTCGCTCCCCGCCCCGCCCGCCCCTTGCCCGGTCCCGTCAGACTTCAGCTGGACTTGACCGCCATTCCCAAGGGATGCATGGTCTCGCTGTCCAACAGCCAGGTGCCAATGTGGTAGAGCAGCTGCGAGTACCAGTGGATGCCCGCAGTCGGCTCCGCGCCCCTCACTTCCGCTGCAGATTGCGCTGCAGGGAGGCTGCCCCCGCCCCCGCCGTCCGTGCGGGCGGGTGCCAGCGCGGCCAGCAGCGCGTGCGCCAGGCGGAAAGGCGCGAAGGCCCGGTGTGCCCAGCTGTGCTCCTCGATGACAGCGTAGCACGAGGCGAGCACCCGGTTGATGAGAATGGTGCCGTGCGCTGTGAGCGGCGCGTACGCGCCCGCCTCCTCCTCTCGCAGCGTCACGCTGTGCACCGCGGCGGGCAGCAGCCGGCGGTCCCCGCCGCGTTCAGCCACCACGTACACGCGCTGTCCCGGGCGCACGCGGCTGGCAAAGAGCGCGCTTGGCCCGGGCGTGGGCCCCGAGTCGTTGTGCGGCGCCACGAAGAGCAGGTGCGCGGCGGTGAGCAGCAGGCGTTCGCGCGGCTCCAGCGTCTCGATCACGTAGAAGACCTTCTTGGCGCCTTCGTCGCGGTCCAGGAAGGTGAGGAAGTCGCTGTACAGCAGCCGGCCCTGGTCGTCAGCCGCCAGCACGCGGTCTCCGGGACGTAAGTCCTTCACCAGCTTGGTGCCGCCCTGCTCCAGGTGCACTGTGGCGGATCCCGGGAAACAGCCGCCGGATTTGGCCGCCACGGAGTTCTCTGCGGGGTAGAGAGAAAGACCGGTATTGAGTGCCAAAGGAGACAGGTACACCCGGTGCGTGTACGTGCGTTTGTGTGTGTGTGTGTGTGAGTGTGGGTGGCGGCGCGCGTTCATGTCCCACTCGGTTGGACCAGGGGCGCGCTCTTTGGGGTGGAGAGACGGGGGATAAGGGTGGGAGTAGATCAAGACTGGCCCAGCGCAGACCGCCCTATGCCAACAATCCCAGCGCTCCAATGGCTAAATTCAGACTCAGGCGCATTCCTGAATGACCCTCCAAGATTGCTCCGCGTGGGTAAAAGTTAGCCGGCTGTCTGCTCCAAGAGTCAGGGGACACTCCCAGCTTTTCTCCAGCCTGGGGCCCTGCCTTCTCCCTCCCCTTCTTTGCACCCAGCCACGTCGCAAACCCAGAAGGATATTTACTCTCCACTTGGATTCCTGAGGAAGCCTCCTTGAGCTCGCACGGGCGCCAGGCGCACCCTCCTCTCTCGCGCCCGGACAGCGGGGCGCAGCGCCTCCCTGTGCTCAGTGCTTGGAGGCTGCGCCGCGGGAAACCAGGCCGCCCCCGCCTCCCGCTTCCCCAGTGAGGGACTTGGTGTTGGTCGGTGGATGGCCAGGGAGCCGAAAGCGAAATATAGCAGTAGTCGTTGTAGCAACTGGACAAACATTCCAGAGGTTTGCCCGAGGTGTGAAAGCCCGAGACTTGTGTGGATTTTCTAATTAAAATCCAATAAAGAGCTTGGTATTCTGGGATATTGTCATTGTGATTTGTGGGATAAATAGGAGACAGCCTCGGAAGAGGGGATACTTCCAACCCCCCCCCCCCCGTCCCCATTCTCAGCTCACTCTACAGCTCGCTGGCCGCCCCCTCCCTATTTGCTCAGGTGCAAACCCCTCCCCCTCATGCAGTTCACTCACAAGGCACTATTTGCACAGCCCGGCCTCTTTTCCAAGCACTCGAGACGTGTATTTGAATTTTAAATGGCCAGGCCTGCTCTGAGCGCTGGAAGCGCGGGTTCTCAAGGCCCCTTGACTACCCGCTTTACTCAGCCCTCCGTAGCTCTCCAAGGCTCACTGTCCTGGAGGACAATAATTGAGGATGGGGCGGAGCGCAGGGGGCCAGGGAGGAGGGGTGGGGAGGTCCTAGTCTTCTTTGCATTCCAATCTCCAGGATCATGCTTTTGGCAAATAGAGATTGCCAGAAAGAATCTTTCTGCTGGAATTACAGAAGACTTTTAATCTTCTCATCGTTTTCCCCGGCATGAAGTGTGGGGCTGGCCGTTGGAAGCACTCCGTAGCCCCCCGGAATGCGACCCAGGGCTCTGGCGAGCCAGAGTCGTCGAGTCGCACGACCCCGCTTGACACACAAGGCGCGGCGCCCCAGCCCGCGTGTGTAGAATGCCAATGAGCTGCCCTCCCGGGCCGGGGTCTGCACTGCCTTCGAGACCCTCCGGGCTGGATTACCGCTGCTCATTTGGGAGGACATCCCCTAGGAATTCCTACCAGAGGGACTCTGCGAACAGGGATGGCAGGGGAGTCTTGCGTGTTCAGCTCAGACTTTAGGTCCAGGGAAGAGCTTACTTAGGGCCTGGGCCCGCCAACTGTATTTCCCATCCCACCCTAATAGGAGCTCCCAGACCAGGGTCCTGCAAGGAGCCTGGCAAGGTGGAACTCCTGAAGCTGACCTCTTCTACAGGCCACCACCGCTCCTGTGCATCATTGGCAGCTATTGTTGCAAGAGCCAATATCACCTACTCAGTATTTCTTGACGTTGAAATTATTTCCAACTAAATTGTGTCGCTAATATACAGTTTAGGAAACTTGGGAAGCTGGGGTGGGGGGCCTCGGGGAGGTCTATGGAAAGTCACCGTGAGCTGCCTTGTCAGGCAACACAATTCAGAGGCCACTGCACGTGCGCTGGCTGTCTGCCTCCCTAGCTGTTCCACCTCCCCCCTCAGGCCCCCCCAACAGCGCGTGGCATTGCAGGCCCAGGGAACTCTGCCTCGCGCTGGCTGGGGGGCAGCCGCTCCAGCGGGATCGCCTTCCGCAATCCTGCCAGGGACTTTCTGAATCCCAGCTGGGCTCCTAATAAGAACGGATGCTTCTAGGCTTGCGGTCTCCCGACGTTGGAAGTAAAGAGTTCATTACCTCCCACCAGGCCTTTCCCAACACACGCTTAGCGAGTGAGTTAAGTTAGTTTAGAATCCACAGGCGCCCAGCGGGGAGGAGCCAGTACCCGGGTTTATGCCCTGGACAGACCCTTCTGCTCATGGGGTTTGGGGGAAGGGCGGCAGGAGGTTCTTAAGCCCTAAATGAGAGAAGAGATCAAGGCAAGCTCTGGCTGATATCTGTAATCACCAGGAAGCCCCCTCCTTCCCCCCATTCCACAATGCTCTCTGACATCCTCTGTCTCTACTACCTGAAGCAGGGGGCTCTGGAGACAAACCAGTCCGGGAATTTGACCATGCAAAGATGCTGGCCGGTAGCCTAAAAGGTTGCAGAAGTACCTGGCTGGGGGAGGGGTCATGGGCTATGTCCCCACCGCAGAGATCTACTTATTTTCAAGAGCATTCTTCCCTTTTTTATGGCTCTTCCGTCCTCTCTGTTTTTTCTTCCAGACCTTCTGTTGGGAAGGGCTGGAGGGGTAGGATGATGGAGAAAGGCCAGGAGGAGAAGGTTCACTTACCTGCTTTCACAGAACAGTGGATGTGAGCTTTGGATTCATAGTAGACCCAGTCGAAACCTGCTTCCACAGCCAGGCGAGCCAGCATGCCGTACTTGCTGCGGTCCCGGTCGGACGTGGTGATGTCCACTGCTCGACCTTCATAGTGTAGAGACTCCTCTGAATGATGGCCGTCCTCATCCCAGCCCTCGGTCACTCGCAGCTTCACTCCAGGCCACTGGTTCATCACAGAGATGGCCAAAGCATTTAACTTGTCTTTGCACCTCTGTGGGGAGAAGGGGGAACCCTAAGTGTCAGACATGGTCCTTGGTGGTTTCTCCACCAACCACAGGCCCAGGACCCAGGGGTTGAGTGAATGAGAACATGGGGGTGGGGCATGGCGGCTGCTGGAGAGGCAGGTTCTCCAGGGAACCAACTGACCACCCGTCTCCAACTCAGAAACTTAGATGTAGCTACAATGGCCTGAGAAACAAGAGGGGCTTCTCCTTAGATGAGATTCCAGGTGTGCTTTGGTGAGACAGGACTTCTGGTGCACTCTGAGGGTTAGAGTGCATCACGAGTGTTATCTTGGAGGTCAGGCCTCCCCTATACCTGCTGGGCCTGAGGAAACCCATAGCAACGCCGAGGGGTAGGCAGCGGGTCAAGGACAAGCAAGCAGGTTAATGCTGGTGTCCAGCACAGGCAGGGCAGAGGACAAACATTCTTGGTCTAGGCAGCCACATTCTTTCCCCCAAGGAGCTCCTCTCTGCTAGGCTTGTCTGGGGCCTGATTGTGTTCCTATTTTCTTTGACTAGTTCTCTTCCTCCCCTCTTGTTTTCTTGGCCCTGCACAGAATGGTGTCGGGCAAGTTTGAAGAGCAAACTTAACAAGTGGATGGGGGTGGGGTGGGAAAGGTAGGGGGATGGGGAGTCAGAAAAGCCCACAGCTTTTGAGCCCTGCCCAAGAGAGGGTCTTCTGTGAAAGTCTGGTTACTCTGCCTCCTCCTTTGCAGGACACAGTGGAACTTGGGATAGTGGAGGCACTACTCTGGGGCCACATTAAGAAATGATGTCCCAAAGAGAGGAGTCAAGTGTGTGTGGTGGATGGCTAGCTCAGTGCTTGCAAGGTTATGCTGCTGGCTGGTGGCATGCTGGATTGGGGGGTTGTGAGCGGAGACAACATGGTAAGAGCACATTACCCAGAGAACTGGACCTCTGTAGAGGCAGGAGTAATTTCTGTAGAGGGTAGGACTGATAACCCGCGATCCCTTAGGTTACAGGGATGGGATAGTAGCCCCTAGATGACCGGGCTCTAGATGTAGCCAGCTCAGTCCTTCATGGACAGAGAAATGTGTGTGCATCAGGAAAAGTCTATCTGGCAACAAAAAGGCCCAGGAACAGGGCTGGAGAGTTCAAAGCACAACAGATGGAAGGGATGCAGTAACAACAGGTCCGCTCTGGCAGGTTTCTGGGCTGCCAGCGGTTTTCCTGAAGAGAAAAGTCCGAAGGACAGAGTTGGAGTTCAATCTGGGGGACTGAATCTGTTTTACATGAAAATCAGTCACTGAACCAGGGTCAGTTTAGAATAGAGAATCAAAGCCGCTGCGCGCAGGCGCACACCGTGGTACATTCTGCTTATCTCCTCCTTCATTCCAGCCTGCACTTCACCTCGCTCCCTTCTTTCAAGGGGGTGAGGGAAAAGCTTGCGATGTGGCTTTAACAAGCTTCCCATCCGGCAGTAGGGAAGAGCAAGGGTAGGATGGACAGAGTTTCGGAGCCCAGTACCCGGAACTGCGCCACTAAAGCAGACACGGGGGACCCCAGACAAGGAGCTCTGGGCCGAGATAGGCTTTAGGCGCAGAGAGGCCAACTCTGATGGTTACCGAATTGGCACCTGGTGCCCCAGAGCCTTCCCCGGCACCAGGCCCAGCGCAGCTCAGCAGGAAGATTCAGGGTACTCCCCGCCAGCGATGGGAGGGAATGTCGCAGGCAAGGCAATTGAAGCTCAGCCCGGTTATTAATTCATTGGGTCGTGTGCCGCTAATCAAGCCCGACTCTGTGCAGCCACCGTGAAGCCCAGCAGGGTCACTGGGGCCCAGCTTTGTGTCTGCGGAGGCCAAGTTGTTCCTGAAGCCTCCAGCTCACCTCCCGGATCTGCACCAGTGCAGTCCAGGGGCTAAGAGCAAGGGCTGTCACATCCGAAGATGGGCTTCCCTCATTGTGAGGGAGGTGGTATCTCACTTCAAGAGACTCCACTCTCTAAATACACTCCACTCTTCCCCTAACTGGGGGGCGGGGACAGACCCAACTCTTCAAAGCAGAAAACTATTCTTCAAACCCACACCTGGCCTCTTTTTCCCGACTAACCCCTAAGCACGTAGGAAATTATTCAACCTGGCTCTTCAGGTGTTCCCCCCTCCCACTTCAGCCTGCAGAGCCTGCAGATCAGGCCCCTCGCTGCCTCCCACCCCAGCCCCTTGGCCGCGGGCACAACAGCCTGGCACTCTCTGGGGCCTGGACTGCGCTGGAAGAGTGTCTGTCTGCGCTTCCCTCTCCGGAGTTAATATTAACTAGGAGCTCCTGCGATCCAGAACTGCTCAGAAAGTTCCACTGGGGACGGTCCTGCCATGGTTGAGGGACTTGGGCTCAGTCACCTTAGAGAAACAGACTGGGAGGCAGGAGAGACTGAAGAGAGTGGCACCTTGGGCCGAACCAGGTGGTTGTTAAAGGAGGGTGGGGACGGCCAATAGCAGGTTCCTGAGACCCGAGATTCTCCCCCTTATCCCCTCCCCCACCCCGCTTCACCCTTTACCTCTAGTCTTGTCGTCTGGCCACCTTCTTCCTTCCCATCCCCTCTTAACTCTGCCAAGCCGGAATAAGAAGCCGCCGAGGGTTGTACTAAGAGGAACTTTTTAGACGGCCACCTTTACAGCCACCCTTAATTTGGGGGATTTTTGCAGGGTGGGTGAGAAGATCCTGGCTTGGCCTTCCCCACCCCCACTTTTGCTGTCTCTACCCCCTCTTTTTAGGTTGGGAATCAGAAAGGCTACTGCCCAGGGGGAAAAAGTATGTGTTTTCGTTTCGTTCGTCTGAAGGAACTTGACAGAAGGTCAGAAGTTCAAATGCTGCTCGCCCGCGCGCGCGCGCGCGCGCACACGCGGCGGCGGTGGAGGCGAGAGTGATCCGGTGTAGGGCCGCTGAGCCCCGGGTACCGGGCTGGAAGGATCAGCGTGAGGGAAAGGACATAACTGGTGGTCTCCGTTTAGGGCGCTGAGGCCAAAGGGCCGCGAAGGCGGCGGGGTTGCAGTCCAGGTCAGGCCCGCGGGGCTCCCTGCCTTGCGACTCCTTGCGGCTCAACCCCTGCCTGCGCGCCCTAGGGAGAGAGCGCGCTCGGAGCCCTGCGCTCTGGCGGGGCGCGCTCCGCGCGTGCAGAGTCAGGGACAAGCCGCCGGAGCTCGCCCCCACCCCCAACCCCCGAGCGCGCTGCAACCCTAGTCCCGGGATCGATAACGCAGGAGTAAGCGGAGCTGAAAGGCGTCTACCGTGGCTCAACGCTCTTGCAGCTCTGCGACACGCAGAGGCCCGGCGCTCTGGGCACCGGAACCAGACCGCCGAAGACCCCCCTGCAGACCCATCCGGGCTGAGGTACCCTACGTGTCCACGCCTGGCCTCTTTGCATTAGTAATCTTTTACCTCCTCACACCTTTCCAAGGACCTCCTCATCCTGAGACGCCCCCCCCCCCCGGGGGGGGGGAGGGTAACCAGGGGATGGGTGCCCAGAGCCAGAGAGAGAACTCGCTCCTCCAAGCCACACCAGTCGGGCGCCCCGCGGTCCGCGCAGAGTTAACTGTAGCTCGCGCAGCTCTCCGGCTCCCCCGCGCGCGCGCGCCTACACTCGCGGTCCAGATTTAAGGTGGTCGGGAGCAGATGAGGGAGATGGAGGGAGAAGATGGAGGGAGAACGGCCCTGTATTCAGTCTCCACGATTCCTCTTTGCTCCAGTTCTGGCCCGCCACCCTAAGGCTAGTCTCCTAGGCTTCCCATACAGCAGGTACCTGGTGGCGAGATGCGCGTCGCGTCGCGCGGGCTGTTCCACTCTTGTTTTCTCCAGCCCCCGCCCCCTGCACTTGCGCCCCGCCAGCGCCGCTCCGCCAGCCGCTTGGCGCACCTAGCCCTAAAGGTAGGACTTGAATATTTTAATAGGGCAGTAAAAAGGATGCTGACCTATATTTGCAAGGAAACCCATTTCCAGCTCCAGTCATACGTGCATGGAGTTTCAGAAAGTCTCGATTTGGCTGGGAGATTGGCAGCCTAGAAATCTCAAAGGAGGTGGGATGGGAAGAGAGGCTCGTGTTTTGCTTTGCCGTCTGTCCATCCACCCTAGTCGCCGAATATTTATTCGCTTTTAATTCTTATGCAAGCAGGTTAAAAATTAAAGCGATTGCAAAGCCAGCAAGTTCCAAGTCCCTCCCCTAAGGTACCGCGGGCTCTGGAGAAATGAGGAGCATCCTTAAAGAAATATCAATACATTCTCTGACCGGCACAATTGAGGACGATGGGATCGCAGTCAGGCTACGCGATACAGTGGGGACAAGACGGGCGCCTCTGGAGCTCCTGCCTTTTGTCAGAACTGCCCCTAGGCTTTCTCAGTTACAGTTCTTTGGTGGTGGGGGGGTAAAGGGTGGGGTGGTCTTGGGAGAATAACACAGAAAAGGAAAAGGTAGGAGCTAGGGGACGAAATGCTCCAGGCTATGTTTGCAGTGACCTGGAGGCCCTTTGAAGTGTATAGGGGCATCCCCTCTCCCTCCATTTTCTGCCTCCACTTGGAAAGGGCAGACTCCCTCAGAGTAAAGGTCTTTCTAAGTTTCAAGCTAGAATACAGGTAGTTAGAGGAGGTAGTCCCGGGAGACTAATTAAATGAGACTAGTAAGATAGAGAACCCCATCTTCTGGTGCCCCATTCCAGCAAACCCTAAACTTCCTGCTGGACCCTTCACCTCCTTTTTCCTCCCGGAAGAGGAGTGCTAGGTGGGCAGGTGGGTGGGGAAGGAGAGAGCAAGCCGCCTTCCTACCTGCCCAAAGAGCAAACAGAGCAGGGCTGACTGCTTGGTCACACGCACCCCCCCCCCTCCCGGGAAGGAGTCTGTTTCCCACCCGCAATGGGTCTCTACCTGAGTCATCAGCCGGTCTGCTCCTGTGTTTTCCTCATCCTTAAATATGATGTCGGGGTTGTAATTGGGGGTGAGTTCCTTAAATCGTTCGGAGTTTCTTGTGATCTTCCCTTCATATCTGCCGCTGGCCCCTAGGGTCTTCTCGGCTACGTTGGGAATAAACTGCTTGTAGGCTAAAGGGGTCAGCTTTTTGGGGTGCCGCCTCTTTCCAAACCCCCTGCCGGGCCCACAGGCCAGCCCGGGGCACACCAGCAGCGAGGAAGCAAGGATCACCAGAAAACATCTGGCCAGCAGCAGCAGCAGCATCTCGTCCGCGGAACCTGAGGACTTGTGAGCTGTCCCCGCGCTGTCTGTGCGCGAGCGGGTACGCGCGGGTGTGTGCGTGTGCGCTCCTCCTTGCGCTCGGCTCTCCCTTCCTCGCTCGGCTCGTTCGTTCCCTCTGGCGCTGCCTGGCTCTTTCTCTTCCTATATAACCTTGCCTGCCGCTGCTGCAGGGGACTTGTCTCCGATCCCCACCCAGACTGGGGCTGCGATGGCAGGCTGCCGGTCGCTGGTAACGGAACACATCGGAGTTGGGTCTCGAGACAGCAATTAAAAGACAAAAAGAGCCTGATTTTAAATGGTAGCAAGGCTGGAGAGCTTGTGAGACAGGCTGCCTTTCGCACTATATTATAGCTGGCAGGGGCGCATCTGATTGGCCAAGCCGCACAAGCTTGTCTTCTGATGTTAACCCTGAGAAAGACTACATTTCTCCCCCCTCTGGCTGCTGTGGCTTTATTTTCACCTGAAGGCTTCCAGTTTTAAAAAGAAAGAGAGAGAGAGAGAGAGAGAGAGAGAGAGAGAGAGAGAGAGAGAGAGAGAGAGAGAGAGAGAGAGAGAGAAAGAAAGAAAGTCTTTACTAAGGTAAAGGTGGGTGGGAGGGAGGAGGCCTGTTTATTGGAATAATACCCTGCACTGTCTGCTTTGTGCTCACGGCTGCTTCCCCCTTACTTTCTCTAAATGGTAGATGCTTTGGTTAAAGCCAGCATAAGTTTTTAAAGGACAGTCCAGATGCCCCCCCCCCCTACAAGCTTTGACCATAAAACAGCCTCTCAATTGTTTGAGGGCAACGCTGCCTCCCTCCTGTTTACCTTATTTACACCCCATCCCCAGATGTGAGTGTACAGGACAGACGTCACCGGGTTGTGAAAACAGCTCACCTGAGCATCTCCTGAATATTTAGCATCTTTAGATAGAGGATAATCACAGGTGGCCACAACCTAAAGAGTTGCTGTTTTGAGTGCCCTAAAATACTGTCCTTTATTGTACCTCACTGACTGCACCACATTCAAGCCTCTGCAGGTGGATGGATGCATCCCAGCTGAGTGGCAGGTAAAGAATGTCTGCAGGATGTGGTGGGGTGCATAGACCCAGTGCAGTGGGTCTATGTGCTGCACCCCAGCATGGAGGGCAGCTGGTGTGTGCTTGGTGGGTAGAGGTGATCTGTCTGGGGCAACTGAAAGTGGGCAAGGCTACATACGTGAAGAACCCTTTCCAATTGATCCTAGCAAAGTGCAGGGCTGGGTAAGTTGATGTGGAATTCAGGCTCCTTAACACAGTTGTATTTCACAGGAGCTTTGCAAGCTAATTTTCAAGGAAAGAAGCTGGCTAGGTGTAGGGCCTGCAGACTGAAGGTATTAGGGATCTAGAGGACAGTGTTCTGGCCAAAAGAGGCATCTTAGAAGAGGATATGCTGTCTAGAGGTCACTACTCTTGGGGTGTCCAACACTCTTTCAGGAAAAAGGAAAATCTCAAGAAAAGTCTTAGTTGAACCAGAAAAGTAGAATGTGAAACGCTTTGTTTTTATAGATCATAGAAATCTGCTCTGGCTTTTCTCCCATCCTACTCACAGGCAAGATTCCTCTAGGATGGGTGAACTATTTATGTGGGATGGAATACCTGCTTAGGGACCGAGTCCTCCAGCGTTAGCCCATGAGACCAGCCTCTGGCTCTTGATCCTGTCCCAGTGCAGGGAGAGGCCCAGCAAGCCTGAAGCTCAGCTGGCAGTGGGGTCTTTCAGAGGTTCCCTTTACTTAGAAACTTGGTTGCTTTTGAGTTAGTGTGAGGCGAGGAAAGTGCGTGTTACTGTCTACTTTGAGTCTCAATGGCAGCATGGCAGAGCCTCACTATCCCAGGCTTGGAAAGGGTTGACTAAAGCCTGCATACCTGCCCTCTCTGGAGTTTTCTATCCTTTGATTTATGAGGACCAAGTACAGATTCCTAGTGGGAGTTGTTCCCAGCTTCATGCAGACCAAATAAGAGCCAGACTCTCCAGCCTGTATCCTCTGTGTACATCCCCCCATCAACTAGGGAAAATGGATACAAAGGGGACCCACTGTTCTTGATCCAGAAGAGTGGGCCTGCCTGGCATGTGGCTGTCATATTACTAGCCGGCGGTGGGCTAGACAAGACCTGAGCATCCTGGAGCCTCATTTTGCCTCAGTTTTTTCTTGTTCTCTGTGCATGCTGACCAGCACTCTCTTCTTGATGTCTTTGAATATAGACTGGTGAATGGATCATGCACCTGTAGACAGCTCTAGTCAGCATTGGATTGGCAGTGGGGAGTGGGTGGGATTTCCTGGGGAAGGAGGCAGAGAATAAAGGCCACATTTCTCCCTGTGGTCAGGCTCATGATCCTGTTCTCAAGACAACAAATATGAACTGTGATTGCTTTTATCCAAGCATTTCTGTAACCCAGAGCCCTGGAATACCTGCAGATGTATGCAGATGTGATTAGGAAACAAACCCCTAAGCTGCCAGCGTTCTATGTGGGCACAGCTGGCCTTGGAGTGCCCAGACATGGTTACCTCCCTTTTGGCTGTGAAGAAGGAGGTGACTTGGTTCTGCTCTGGCCTATTGCTCACCCCCACTCCATCTCTAGGGACAAGGGATGCTAATTCCAGAGAGAGCCTGATAAGGGCCGGCCTTCCTGGAGTCTGGAAGGATCTTTAGAAGGAAAGTAAAGATTTACTATAAACTCTTTTGTTTTTTTCCTTGTACCCAGGGACAGCTTGCTTCCTGCTCCAGGTTGCAGAAATGCAGGGATAAAAGCAATCACAGTTCATATTTGTTGTCTTGAGAACAGGATCATGAGGCTGGCCACAGGAAGAAATGTGGCCTTTATTCTCTGCCTCCTTCCTGGGGAATCCCACCCTCTCCCCACTTCCCAGACACCAGACACTCACTGCCTTCCACCTACAGACACCAGATGGCTCCCTCTCTTTGCTTTCCCCTCTAGATCATTTGGGCCCCTCCCTGTGCCTGTAAGAGGTTCCAGAGCCCAATCTCTGCCTGGTGGGGCCAGCCATTTAACTCCCAGAGGCTACTTCTCATTTGTGTAGGTTCAGCTATTCCTCCTGCTGGGCATTTGCAGGCTCTCACCCTTCTTGTTTCTTTCCGTCCAGCGTTCTTTCCTTCACTCTGAGGAGTACTGGCCAACCTTTGACTCTGCCCCACGCCCCTGGAGTGCCCATAGTCCTGGGCATGGCCCCTTCCCCCTTCTGGCCCTGCCGCTAGATGGCGTCCTCACTCTGCCTTCGGCCCTGGCCTGCCAGGTTGGGGAAATTCTGCAGTCTGCAGTTGGAAGGGCCTGGAAGCAGGACTAGGCTCTTTGGCTCCTCCTTGCTCTCTGCCACTTGTCTTTCCTTCCCACCCCTTAATTTCCTTTCCCCAGTTTGAACTAGGGATCCCAGCCCAGCCCTGCCTGCTGGCCTCTTTTCTTTTCTCCCAGTTGATTTCTTTTCCTTAGAACAGCTCTGCACCATCTCATTCTATCCAATCACCCAGTTAAGTTTCATTTTCTTCCTGATTTTTTTTTTCAATTTTGGCAAATAGAGTTTCACTTGCTCCATTTTGTTCTCTGGGGTGATATCTAGGGGAGAGGAAAACCTCACAGCCAAGGAGAGACCCTATGTCTGGGAAGCTGCTCTGTGATAACAGTCAGAGAATCACATGGCTGTGTGAGACTTTGTCCACACCCTCTCCAACCTCCAGTGGCCCCTGCGTAAGGTGTAAGCCATGGGTATTTAATTCAGGCCTCAGTTCTGTGAATCTTAGTAGTCTCCAAATGATTTCCGATCCTCTATAGGGCAACCACATTTGTGGCTTGGAAAGAGGAACTCAGTGTAGGCAGGTGGCTTAAGGCCCAGAGGACCAAGGGATGGGTCTGGATGCCATAGCTAGTTCTTCTGACCCAGGTCTGGGCATTTCTTTACCATAGGTGCTTTGGCACTCCAACATGCCACCACCTTTCCTCCAGTCTTGGAGCTGCTGAAGCGCAGATGCCCCCGGGAGAGGTAATCCATTAAGCCTAACATTAGAATCACCTGGGGAGCTTGGAAAAAAATCATGTCAGCCAACAGCTACAGGGCTGTGCTCACAAACAATCACATCAGAGTTTCTGCTTTGCTGACTCCCTTGATGGGAATCCCCAAGACTTGGGACAGGGGAGGGGAGCCACTTGGCTGCAGGTTTCTGCTCCTGGGGATGTTCTTCAGTCCCTTCTGGATGTTCCTGGGTCCCTGGACATACTATTCTATGGCCACTCCTGGCAAGGGACAACACCTATGGCTTTATTAGACAGAGCAAAGGACTGGTAGTAAGCTTAATGAGTTTCATATTTTTTTCTAGAGCAGGTATAGTGAGGGGTCCATGTGCAGGTGAGGGGGTACATTAAATCAGGAGGTTTGGGGTGTAGAGCAAAAGCCAGGGGAGAAGGCAGGAAGCTGTGAAAAGCCACTCTGTCCAGAGTGAGCACAAGTCTGGACGCCCAGATGCATCATGGTATGCAAAGGGGTACCTGGCTTTGGATGACCTTCAAGTCCCTCACATTGGGAAATGGGGGTCAGAGACCATTATACACTTCTTACATTCTTATTTAGGGAGCCTCAGTACCTGCTTTGATTCTCTCTGACCAGAGCCTCTTGTCAGACAGGCTGAGCAATAGGGTATTACATCATCTAGGTGTCTGTCCAGAAAGAAGAGAGCAAGAGGGACTGGATGCTGACGTACCAGGTATAGGGCCAACTCTGTATGGGGCACCCAGATTTATCTGGCCTGTCAGTGAGTGCCATGATGTGTCATGGAGCCTTGTTCTGTGCCCATTCATCCTTCTCAGGCTCCAGGCTGTTGAGGTATTACAATGGCTCCAGAGCCACTGTGGCTCCCATTGTGTCTGGAATCTGTACCAGCTGTAATGTAGATTCCTAATGTGCTGGTTGGATATTTGTCAACCTGACACAAACCTACACATATCTGGAAAGAGAGATACTCAGGTGAGGAATTGAGATTGTGGGAAAGGCTACGGTGTGTTTTCTTGACTGATAATTGGCTTGGGAGGGCTACCCTTATTGTGGACAGTCCTAACCCTGGGCGGGTAGTCATGGGGGTATAAGGAAGCAAGCTGAGCAAGACATGGGAGCAATCCCGTAAGCAGCACTCCTCCATGCTTCTGTTTCAGGTTTTGCTTCTGGGTTCCTTCCTTGACTTCCCCTCATGAAGCACTGTGCTGTGTAGGCATAAGCCAAATAAGCTCTTTCATTTCCCAAGCTTAGTTTGGTCATGGGGTTGTTTATCACAGCACTAGAGAAGCATGCTAGGACACCTAGTCTTTCTAGAACGTCTTGGAACTCTGGGTAGGATAAAGGAGTCACTGAGATCTCTGACATGGTGTTTTGGAGAGAAATGCTCAGACCTGTGTGTGACTGAATGGGCCCCAGCAATTCCTCCCTGCCCCTCCCCCGTTGCCTCTTTGAAGTTCTCCCTACTGGGAGCTCTTCCAGTCCTCATTTCAGAAAGCTGTGGCCCTAAGCTCAGGAGAAGCTGCTGGCCCAGGCAGCAGCCACTTTTTGGAGGAGTCTAAGAGCTAAGCCCCAACTTCATTCCACACTGGACACAGAGGACCATATAGCACCCTTTGACTTCTCACAGGCGAGGTCCTGAGCAACCTGGTCTCTCACATGGGGACCAGCTGCTGTCCAAACTAGAGCCCAGGGCCGGAGCAGCAGCTCAAGAGCTCCAGGGGCATTAACCCTTTTCATGCTTTTGAAGGACAAGTGCTTTCTTCTGCTGTCTTCAGAGGGACCCTACCTTCCTCCTTCAAAGCCAAGTTGAGAGCCAGAAGCAGTGAGGTTGGTGGTTTGCACCTGCTGTGGGGGAGAGAAAGGGCTGGCAGGATGGAGCTAGGTGGGTATGGAGGGTGAGAAATGAGAGAAGGGGTTGGCTGAGGTGGGAATCAGGACACAAAGGGAAGCCAAGGGTGCTCAGCAAACGCTTGGGTTGTCCAATGTTAGCCAAGCTTCTAGGACCCGACTCAACGAGCTTCCTACCCTGTAATATTCTCATGGACCAGTTCTCCAGAAGGCTTTGGGCAACCAGAAAACCAGATGGCTGGTACGGCTCTCTTCTTCCTCGGAGGCAGGGGGATTTTGTAGAGGATTCTGCTGACTGAGAAGTGGCTCCTCACTTCAGAAAGAGCCACTTTCAGCAGATGCTGTGCAGCTCTGCTCAGAGTTGTACCAGCTCCTGAGTCATGTCACAGTCTGCACCCAAGTCCCAGCGTGGGGTCTGGAAGCCAGACAACAGGTGCAGAAGATGCTGCATAAGATAGCTTTCTCCAAAGAGGGGGTGTCTCCTCCCCTCTGTCTCTCACCAGCAATCCCCTCCTTCAGCGGCCATGGGATCTCACCTCTTTGGGGACTGTCTTCCCCAGAGAGGGTCTCCAGGCTTGAAGTCACCTAGAACTCAGGTTAGCAGAATTTTCTTGCCCCGTGTACTTAGATTGAATTTCAATTTACTAACACACAAACAACCCTATGGAGGAACAAGAAGCCCAGAGTTTGTATATTCAGTCTGACCCCACAGAGAATCTATGGCAGGAACATCAGCACTCATGGTCCCTGGCCCCAGAACCTGTCATAGAGCTCCAGCTGTGATCTGTGGGGCACGTGGCTGCATCAGCAGACGGGAAGCAGGGACTGGAACAGAAGAGGAAGCATGAACGCACACTTGGAAAGATAAGCCACAGAGTAATGTATGCATCTTGGGGCTCAAATAAAAAATAGTCTAGAATCAGTTGCTCTTTCCTGTAGCTTTTTGTATTGGACACACAGGGTCACTATTCTTTCTCGGAGCCTCCATCCTCACCATTGGCCTGGAGGGGCATGTCTCCTCACCCAAGGGCACCAGCCATCTGTGGTCTGTGTGCCCTTGATGATGACTTTTAGCCCTGGCCCTCAGCTTCCTCCCTCCTCAGTCTGACGTAAGAGTGTTTCCAAGGGGATAGACACCGAGGCTTCAGGACTAGACATGTCCACATTGAGTTTTTGTGATGCCTAGTGGTTACACTACGGGAGCCATCTCCCCGCTGCCCTCAGAGGTGAGCTTGTTGTGAGAGCTTCAGCCTCTCTGGTGGCCTAGATGGAATCTGTAGATGTTGTTTCTAGTTCCTTTTCCTGACGCTGGGATAAAATGCCACGACAAAACAATTTGAAGGAGAGGTTTTCTTGATTCACAGTAGAGAAGTACTGAGAGCAGGGGCAGGTGGCAAAGGACCAAACTGCATTTTCAACCAGGAAGCAGAGAGGTGAGTGCTGTTGCAGGTTCACTTGCTTCCGTTTATGCATTGCAGGACCCAAGCCCAGGAAATGGTCCCACCTACAGTGGGCATATCTTTGTATCTCAGTTAACCTAGCAATCAAAGTCATTCCCTATATGCATGCCCAGAGGGCTAATGGACAGGCCCTTGTTTAGGGTTCTCAGCGGTCTTCACATCAGGGCAGTGAGTGTCCTATGGCCTTTGGTTGGTACTTCTTATGGCCAGGCCTCCATGTGTCATGAACTTGCTGGTATAGAGAATGGACAAGGAGCCTGGTGACAGTCTCTGTGGCTAAGGTGTTCCTCTCTCCATTGTCATGTTGGAGTTTTGGCAGATTATTTTCATATTATTCTCAGATTATTGGTGTGTGAGGTTCAGGTGTCCTGACTGCTCAGGGCTGAGTCTGTGTCAGTTCCCCAGAGGCAAGTTGCTTCTGTCTGAGTCTAGCAGCTGGTTCCTCCATGCAGGGCACTGAGTGTTGAGCTAGCTTACTACATGCTCAGTCTTGGTCTGTGTGCTTGGTCTATGTGCTATGTGCAGTAGACATCTTAAAACAAGAGTCCTATAGAGTGAAAGCTAAAAGTATGTGGAGTTTGTTTTGTTTGAAGGACTGAGCTTTGGTAACTGAGATGGCACTTAACATCAAGAAACAGCAGAAACCTTGGCCCTCCTTGACAGTCTGTAGAGTACCTTCCTGTTGGGACTCACTGGACCCCAGCATCTCTAGTCTCAGGGAAGGTGTGGAACCATGTACATCTCATAGCTGCCATTGAGAGGTTTCCAGGAAGACTCCCAATCAGAGAACCAGGATCGGATCTGGAAGGATCTTCTCCAGGTCAATGTAGAAAAGATGCTGGGAACCTCATCCTAAGCTTTTGATTAACTTCAAGGGGAAAGATTCTAGATTCTACACTCTTGACCTTTGAAGGTGGAGACCTGCTCCTGCTGTGGAGTTCCCTGCCTTTGCCTTGGGGGATTTTGGGCAGTGGCCATTCCTGGTGCGTTATGTCTGTGCTTTTGCTTGCTGCCCTGAACAATGTCCATGCACCTTTAGCTGCCATCCCCTGTGGTGGCAGACATCTAACTTCTCATATGTGGGCCATTTACCAAGGGCCTGTGTTGTTTATTATACCCATGTTTTATGCTGAGAGTTGTTACTTAAACTCTGACATCAAGACTGTTATCAACATACCTATGCACTTCTAGAAGCGTCTATTGGTCTTATTCATCTTCCTAAGTCCCCAGCTAAGATGATGTTCAATTAATATTGATCACTTGATGAAAGTTTCTTATCAGTGCAGCACACTCCAATGGTTTCTATTTGGAAAGAATTCAACAAAAATAAACTAAGAAAACCAGTTTGCCGTAAGAGATCACCGCTGGCATCTGGCTTTACTACGACAAACACGTGAGGCCAAAGGCAGCTCACTGTAGGATGAGCCAGCTGACTTTGGAGAGGGCATTTCTTTAGCTTGGCTAATAAAGACATTCAATGAAATTGAGTTACTTTCAACAATTCTACTTCCTGTATTTCCCATCCTTTTTGATTAGCAAATAGGATAAAGCATTGGAAATTATCATGTCACTCTGTGGAGCTGGCGTTTTAGAAAGCAGCCTCTTCCTGTTTTTTTTTTTTTTTTTCTATTTTTCCCTGAGACAGAGTCTCACTAGGTAGACCGGACTGCTCTGGAACTATGGATGTTAACCTCAGATTCCTCTTACCTTTTTTTCCTTTCTTTTCTTTCTTTCTTCCTTCCTTCCTTCCTTTCTTTCTTTCTTTCTTTCTTTCTTTCTTTCTTTCTTTCTTTCTTTCTTTCTTTCTTTCTTTTTTGGCATAGACACACATGGCTACTTTATACATAGGAACCCCTGTAGTGACCTAGTACCACCGACAGGCAGCATGACGAATAACCACTTGTTTCCAGAAGACATTGAGTCCTTTAGGTAATGCTTCAGGGTGGAGCACATCAGCCATCATGGTCTCCAAAGGACAGGCAATGCGGCTGGATTCTTAGCTTAGTCTCTGCTTTAGGGACCCAGGGAGAGCCATGGTTGTTCATTCCTCTTCTCTGCCTCGGAAGGTGGGACCTCAGTGAGCTGTGCAGTAATTTTGAACTTAATTCTCCTAACCTAAGACTTGAACTTCCAGGAGGGCCCAGTGTTCAGGTGCTGTCCAGCACTCACTCAAAGCCATTTCCTTCTCCACTAAGGACTAACATGGACTGACATTCTGAGAGGGGGCTGGCTGTTTCTACCGGCAGCCTGTCCACAGCAAGGGGAGACTCCTCATAGCCTGTTCCCCGGGGAGTGCCTGGTGCCATTTTTCCACAGATGGGAGGGCTGAGAAGCCTGGATGGTGTCTCACTGGGGGAGGGCAGGATGCCAAGAGAGACCCAAAGGTATGAGAAGGAGCCAAACTCCACTTCTCCCCTGGCCTTTTCAGTGTGAGGTGGCTTGCCCCAAAGTACACAGACCCTCAGATGAATCCAGCTTTCTGTTTGAGTAGCACCCAGACAAAGCCTGCCCTCGGGGATGCTCCTCTGCTCCCTCCCACCATGGTAACTCTGGCATTCACTGGACCATGGGAGCAGGCCAAGTATGCGTGTGATTGTCTCGATTCTCTTGTTTCTTCACATTGGCAGACAGTGTTTGAATGTTGCGTACATGTTTTTCTTTCTCATCCTGACATATTTATACCCTAGTTTTGTTTTGTTTTATTTGGCCCGGTGGAGAAGGGATGTGTGTGGGAGGTGACAGAGTGACAGGGACACCCTTTGAATTAGATTTGTTGTGAATGCCCATCTAAGGATCTTAGAATTTGATCACGGAAGGAAGGAACTTGGAAGCATTCTTAAAACTGCATGCCAATGTAATTGCACCACATTCTGATCCAGCTATTAATGAATCAAATGAAGCAGGTATAAAGGCTTCACATACGCAGGCAACAGTTCCATAAAGGAGGAAGTAAAACACGTAATTAGGCAAATCAAATAAGGCACGGAAACAGCTTTCAAATATTTAGTCACATGCCATTTCCCATTAGTTTACTGTGTGCTTAAATGAGCCTGTGGTTTTATGGCCTGGTTAAAAGAGAGGCAACTGCAGACGCATGGCTTTTAAAGGTTGCTTCTTCACACCTCAGGGTGTTGAGCAGGGCCAGTTATACCTAATAGAAGGGGAGAGCAGGGATAGGACTTCCCAAGGATGGCCTGGAGATTGCCAGGGTCACATGAACATCAGTTCATGAGGCTTCAGCTAGAGGGGTCTCTGGGGGTACACCCCCAGCCCATTTCCACGAGGTGGATGGTCTTTTGAACAATTACAGAACTTTTGTTCAAATCTGCTGCAATGTGGCAACTATTGGTCAAGCCATTGGTCGCCTTTCTTTGTATAAATAATCAATTCTAATCAGTAATTGCATCTGGGCAACAGCTCAACTCTGCTGTCATCTTTTGGCTTCCAGCACCGTGACTCTGAGGGCAGCAATACACTTTACTATAACGGTACTCAAGGCCAGGCAGCATTTATTCTTATGTTTAACTGTCTGGTTAACAGAGTGTCATTTCAGTTCCATCTCCACCGTATGTAAAAGAAAGGTAGGTAAGAGGCAGAATCTTTAGAATATCTACTATATGAGCTCCCAGAGAGGAGGGATCATCTCTCTTAGTTTTCATAGCTGCATCCTGGGATTGTTGAAGGGATTTCTTGGGCAAGTACCTTTTAAAATCTCTCTCTCTCTCTCTCTCTCTCTCTCTCTCTCTCTCTCTCTCTCTCTCTCTCTCTCTCTCTCTCTCTCTCTCTTGCTAAGGTGTTTGATACAGAACAGAAGGGAGGACTGAGGGATAAAAATAGCTGTTAAGTCAAAGATAAACTCAAAACCCTCTGCAAAGAGCTTTCAGCTTATCTGCATGAGTGAGTAGCAGGTGGGAAGGGAAATTGGCCAAGGCAAACAGGTGTGGATGCAAAGCCAGTATTAGTTAGGGCAGTATTAGCACCTCACTTACGGTGTCCCTTGCTATTAGCCCTGACACTGCAATACAGCTCAGCCTCTTCTCTCTTGTTGTATGCTAGACTTATCTGTGGGACAGCTGTCTAATTTGGCCTTATACGATCTCAAATTTTATGGTTAAAAGTCCAATCATCCAATTTATTGAATAAGACATTCCTTAAGTTCCTTAGCTAGATTGAGCCTTATGTTACACACCTCTAACCCCAACGACTGGAAAGGTTGTGGCAGGACAGTAAATTTAAGGCAACCCTGAGCTACAAAGTAAATCCAAGTTCAGCACAAACAACTTAGTGAGACCCTCTCTCCAAAAACTAAAGAAGGTTCGGTGGTGGACAACCCACCAAGCATGCACACGGCCAAGTAGCAGAGAAAAGAAAAATAAGCTTAATTAAAATAAAGGCTGTTTGTTCTTGACTGTCACCCTAGGTTTGGGTAGGAGTAGGGGTTTTCAAGGACCACTGGGGTGTGGCTGACAGCAGAGCTTCAGGGAGCTGGTTTAAATCAGATATGACTACCACATGCTTTTAGGGGTATTTTAAGTGTGACAATGTCCCCTCTTCCACATCCCCTGTCTCCCTCCCTTCCTCCCTCCCTCTCAAGATGGAGAAGGAAAAAAATTCCATTGTTTCATTAGAAGAAAACATGGCATTTGCTCCTGGTACAAAGGTTTGTGGGAGATGTGCTGTGAAGGAATAAGAACCCTATTAAAATATTTATAAATCGAAACAACCTCAGAAGCCACAGGCTCTCTCAGGCCTCTCAGTGTTCTGTTCTGAAAGCCAGATAAATCATCATTCAGAGAGCGAGGACGAGAAATCCAAACAGACACAAAGAGCTCTGAGGGCTTCAGTAAGAGGAGGCCATTCAGGCTAGGACTTGGCTAGGCTGCAGACGGCCCAGTAAGCCTTAGCACTTCTGAGTCATCAAAAACGGAGAAGGGAATTCTTTCCCCTGCGTGTTTGGTGCCTCCAGAGAGCATCAGAAACCAACTAGTTGTCTGCTACAGGCTGCTGATCCTTTACAGGGGAGTGGAGTTTGTCTGGACTGAGCCTGGAGTGGGTGGAGGTGGCATAGGGTACAGAGCTCTCACCCAGGCCAGACACCACACTGGCCCCATGCTGGCTCCTTTCAACCAGTCCATGAGGTTTTGGGGGAGACTCACATTTCTGGGTGTCCAGAAGCTTGCGTGCTCATCGGTATAGCTGCTACTACTGATTCATACCACCATCTACTCCATGCTCCTGATGCTGAGGCAATGCCATCCAGCTCCATCCTTTGGTTCAAACTTGAAGCTCATCCTATCCTGAGAGAAGTAGCTGAGGTGAACAAGGAGAGAAGACTCAGGTCCTGAGAACAGACTGCTTGCTTCTTCATGGCAGGGAGCCAGAGGTTTCTGAGCTGAGCATCATATACCATACAATATCATACAGTACATACACATGTACCATACAGTATACACACACACACACACACACACACAAACACACACAGCACCAATAGGCTCTACAGTCTCAGGCAAATGTTTTTGGTTTCTCTCTCCTCTCCTCTCCTCTCCTCTCCTCTCCTCTCCTCCTCCCCCTCCCCTCCCCTCCCCTCCGCTCCCCTCCCCTCCCCTCCCCTCCCCTCCCCTCCCCTCCCCTCCCCCTCCCCTCCCCTCCCCCCTCCTCCCCTCTCCTCTCCTCTCCTCTCCTCTCCTCTCCTCTCCTCTCCTCTCCTCTCCTCTCCTCTCCTCTCCTCTCCTCTCCTCTCCTCTCCTCTCCTCTCCTCTCCTCTCCCTCCTCCCTCCCCTCCCCTCCCCTCCCCTCCCCCTCCCCTCCCCCCTCCCCTCCCCCCTCCCCCCTCCCCTCTCCTCCCCTCTCCTCTCCCCTCCCCTCCCCTCTCCTCCCTTCTCTTCCCCTTCTCTTCTCCTCCCTTCTCTTCCCCTTCTCTTCTCTTCTCTTCTCTTCTCTTCTCTTCTCTTCTCTTCTCTTCTCTTCTCTTCTCTTCTCTTCTCTTCTCTTCTCTTCCCCTTCTCTTCTCTTCTCTTCTCTTCTCTTCTCTTCTCTTCTCTTCTCTTCTCTTCTCTTCTCTTCTTTTCTTTTCTTTTTTTCTGATTTGAGCTCCTGAGTGGAGCAGGCCACTTCCTTCTGCTTGGGGTCAGTACCAGGACCTTCCTGTTCCCTTCTTAGCAGCAGCACCTAAGCTCAGCTCAAGGCTTTGTACCTAGTGTCCTCTGTTACAGTCTCTACCCAGGAAAGGCCCTGCTTATGTGTTTGATTGAAAGTTCTATCTCCTTTAGAGGCATCTAAGTTTTGATTATCTTACAGGAATATATCAGAGAATTATAAGCTACTGTCTAGTATATTTGCAGCCTGGATGATCAGATCTCTATTTGGTCTGGTCTCTGGCAAGAATGCTTGCTTATTCAAGATCCAGAGGCATTTGCTAACTGTAAGGTGACGGTGGAAAGCCATCACGTTTCTCTGGTTTTTCCAGATGTGGGTGTTTGGATTCACCGAGAAGGATGTCAGCTGTGGAGCCATCATGGGAATTGCATGGAAGCTTCTCAGAGACCCAAACTGGAACCAACCCAGTGACTCAGCAACTCCACTAATTGGAAATGAAGTCAGCGAGCTTAAAGGATATATGTCCTGACAGGACGTCCCAGCAAAGATATGGAAGCAAAGATACACAGTAAAGATATGAAAGTAACTGGATGTCCATAAAGGAAACAGATGGATAAAAATTGGTACGCACTCACCATGAGATATTACTCAGCCATGAAAAGGGAGAAAAGACCCAACATTTCCAAGAACATAGAAAAGCCTAGAAGGCACAATGTGACTGGAAGGACAGACACAGAAGGACAAGGTGATCTCATTTAGATGTGCTGGTTTAAACAAGAATGTCACCCAGAGGTTCTGGCATATGAATATTTGGTCCCCAGTTGGTGGCACTGTTTGGGGGAAGTTTCAGAGGTGTGGCCTCTTTGGAGGAAGTGTGTCATTGGAAGAAGGCTTTGAGAAGAACTACAAGACTGGAACAATTTCTAACTAGCTCTCTCTCTCTCTCTCTCTCTCTCTCTCTCTCTCTCTCTCTCTCTCTCCTTCCTGCTTGAGGAGATGTAAGATTTCAGCTCTTCCTGCGGCTGTGACTTTTGTCTGCTGCCACAATTCCCTGCCATGATGGGAGCCATAGTCCAAATAAATCCTTTCTTCTATAAGTTGCTTTGGTCATGGTGTTTTCTCACAGCAATAGAAGAGCAACAGATACAGAAGTGCAGTCTCAAGCCAGCTGAGTTCACAGCAACAACCACAGACTGGTGGTTGTCAGAGCCTGGGGTGGAGACAGAGGTTAAAGGTTACTGCAACTCTACTACATGCCAGGGAGTCAGGAGTAATGTTACATGCGTACAACTGGCTTGGAGCATCAATCTCAAGTGACCTCAAGACAAGAATAGGAAGCAGGTGAGGGGATGCACATGTGAATTAAGGTCATTGTAGCAGTCATTTTATCTTGTATATGTGACTGAGCAATCAAGTAAAGTGCTTGCTGTGTGCTCACTAAGACCCAAGTTTGGATCTCCTGCACCTATATAAAAGCCAGGTGAAGCCACACTTAGTGCAGTCGGGCAGGGACGGAGGACATGAGAGACAGAAGGATTCCGGGAGCTTGCTGGACAGTCAGTCTAGGTGAGCCAGTGAGCTCAAGTTTTTGCCTCAGGAAAAAAAAAATAGGGTGGAGAATAACTGAAGAAGACACCTGATGCAGACCTTTGGCCTCTATGTGCACACATGCACACTCCAGCATACACATCACACCAAATGACTGAACATGTGCTTTGCAGATGCTTACCTTAGCGATGCCTGTGCCCATCTTTTCTTGAGGAGAGAGGGCATTTTTTTTGCCTCTCTTGATGTCTTGCTTCTGATGCCTCTTGCTGACTGGATACTCTGGGGACAACTGCAGGTAACTTTCCCAGAAGAGCTGATTGCTGCTTGAATAACTGTCCAGCTCAGTGCCCTGCCCCCCATGATGACCTAAGTCATGCCACCAGGGGATGGTGCTTCAATAGAGCCTCTGTGCATGGTCAGCAGCAGCTCCTGGCATAGCCTCCGGGGACCCAGCACTTGGAGGGATCAAGTCACAGGATAATGGGAAAGAATGCTGTCCACTGGCGAGGTGACCACTCTGCAGGTGATCAGGAACAGCATGGCTTTAGACATGGTCCCACCCTTCTCTCCGAGTGGTTGGCTGTATCTGGAGTGAGAGTCTGAGTGCTTTGTCTCCTGTGGTATCAACAGCCCTGGAATAAGCAGTTGCTGTCCCCTTATCCCAGGCCTGCTGCTCTTACATGTAGCAGTGTGGGTCTCTATCCATGGTAAGTAGGAAGTCAGACCTGGTGAGGCACTGTTTGCCAAAGACAAGTGGGAGGCTGAGAGCAGGGTAAGTTCTGAGGCAGTGGGATACCTGTAGAGGGAGGCTTGGGCTGAACAGCAGGTAGTGGAGGGAGCTGCGTAGGCAGTCCAGGGAGGTAAGTCCTGGGCCACACACACAGCCTGACACTGCCTCCATTTTGCAGGCAACGGAGGGAATTTCTGCATGTTGCTGGGCTGTGAGGGTGGTTGATCTCCATGGTAGGTTGCTTTGATGCCTGGCTATGACTGAGTTGTTACCAACCAAGTCATGCTTCACTCAGAAGATGGTAGGTCTCTGTGAACTCTGAGACACTCTGACTTGTCCTGAGGCCCTTTTCTGTCCTTCTCCCCATGATTGGCTTCTGCCTTGGTACTCTCGTGCATCTAGCCACCTAACTTGGGCATAGCTGGCCAGGGTTTAGAGCTACCAGCCACTGATGGCCCAGCTGGTACTCTATCTGTGACTTTGCTGTGGCCAGCATAGAGCCTCTATGGACCAACAGTGATCTGATGGTCTTGTGTTCCCTTGTTCTTCAGGTAGGTAATCTTCCAAAATGGTAGAAAAATCCCAAAAGATGTCAGGTCTGTGAGATGCTGACATTCAGTGCCACTGGATCTCCCACCTTGGTGGCATATTAAAGCCATCTGAAATGTTCTAGAAAGCCTCTGCCAACCTTTCTTTTGGAAATGATGATTCCATTTTTTGTGGGTATGTGTGTGTGGCCTTAGTCTTTTTCTAGTGATACTGACAGGTCACTAGGAGGAGGACTCACCGTCTCAGCCTTAAGGAGCTTAGGTGTCTGGGAGGGGAATGACCAGTGGTGGAGGAGCTGCCAGGAGCTGCTGGCAGCCGGCATACTCTACCCATCTGGCTCACTTACAGTCAGGGTTTCCTTTTGCTGTGTTAAAACTGAGCAACTTGGAGAGGAAACATTATTGTTTCAGTGTACAACTTGTAGTCCATCATCCAGGGATGGCAGGGCGGAATTTAAGACAGGAACTTGGAACCAGGAAATGGTACCATAGGCCATGTAATGGTGCTAATCACTGGCTTGCTCCCCATGCCTTGCTCAGTTGGTTCCTTTATAGTATCCAGGACCACCAGTCCAGAGGTAGTGCCACACACAGGACCTCCCACATCAACCATCAATTAATAAATGCCCCACAGGCCAATCTGGTGGCAGAATAGCCTCGATTGAGGTTCCCTCTTCCCAAATGACTCTAGTTTGCACCAAGTTGATATAATAGAAAAAATTTTGAGGGGGACTTTGGAGTAACTTAAAAAAAATTGCCTTAGCCTGTGCTAGACAGATGACTCAGTGGTTAAGAGTTCTTGTTATGCTTGCAGAAGATACTCATTCAGTTTTCAGCATCTACCCATGTGGTGGCTGACAGTTATCTGGGGCATCCAGAACCCTATTCTGGTCTCTTTGGGCACTGCACACATATAATGTATATATGTACATCCATACATGTGAAATAAAAATAGTAAGCTCTTTAAGGGATGGAGAGATTGCTCAGTGGTTAGGAGTGTACACTGCTCTTGCAGAGTACTTAAGTTTGATTCTCAACTTCCATATCAGGTGGTTTACAGCTTTCTGTAAATGGTTCTAAGGAGAACTGACTCTTCTGGTCTCCAGGGTACCTACACTAACATGTATACAACATACAACTTAAAAAAAACCCAAAACAATAACAACAAAATCTTTAAAAAAAATACCTAAGTTGGAATTTGCAAGTTCTTGGAGAACATCATCCTTAAGACCTCAGAGCAGCCTTTCCCTCCATTTCTATGCAGACTTCTGACTCGCAGGAACTAGGGTTTGTTTTATATTGATCTTGAGGTCACCTGTCATCTGAGTGTTGTGAGATGGCAGGTGGGGGCCACTGTGCCATACATTTGTTTAAGTTCTTGAAGCATTTGCAATCTTTATTAATTATATAATGATTTTTTTTTGAGACAGGGTTTCTCTGTATAGTTCTGGCTGTCCTAAAATTTGCTCCGTAAACCAGACTGGCTTTGCACTCAGAGATCCACCTGCCTTTGCCCCATGAGTGCTGGGATTAAAGGCATGTACCATGACCGCCTGGTGGCACACAATGACTTTTTTGCTCCCAGAGTGGTTTACAGTATGTTAGTACTTTGGTCAGTCTGAGGGGTGGGCATAACAGCTCCAATCCTATCCTTTGAGACCTCTTTGACTGACTTTCCATGACCTCTTTGACTGATTGTTGGGAAACAGAGTCCACTTCCCCAGGGCAGAACTCTTTGGCAGTGTCCTGGGAACTTGGGCTGTATGGTAACAGCTGGTGGGCTGGCCTTGCATATGGGAGGCTCTTCCTGAGATAGCCTAAGACTGCAGAGAAGTGGAGGGAGCTGGAGGTATGGCTGGCTACCTTCTTCCCAGGATGACCATCCATCCTGGTGTTCTGCATGTTCAGGCTTCAAGCCTGTCCTTGTTGGAGAGCCTTGTGCAGTGAGGCCCTTGGACTTTCACAGGGGCAGAAGACAAAGCCCCTTGGAAGCAGCATCCCTCCCGATGCTGGAGAGAGCAGGCATACTGCCAGTGCTGCCCTTGATCTGTAAGAAAGGCCAGATTACAAGTTAAGATGACCCACTCTTGAGGAAGGACCAGGAGCTACCTAGTAGCAGGATGGTGGCAGGGGGCCTAGTTTCCCTACATAGCTTGTGACTGGCTTAGATTCTGTAAGTCCAAGTTAGGAGTTAGTTGCAAACATTCTGAGGCCCTGCTAATCAGGAAAAAATAATCACCTTCAAGATTTAGAACATTTACTGTATGTTTTCTTAAAGTATAGAATTCTATCCTCTTAAGAGATAAGTACAACTTTAGAAAATTTAGAAAATTGTTTATGTGCATAAGTCTGTCTGTTCATTTTGTGTACAGGTGCATGTGTGTTCATGCACATGTGTGTGTGTGTGTGTGCATGCGTGCACAGGTATATATGTGTAGAGGCCAGAGGCAAACTTCAAGTGTTCTTCCTCTGGGCTCCACATTTTCACCCCAAATGACATAGCCTCTCATGGGCTTAGAGTTCACTGAGTAGGCTAGGCTGGCAAGCAAGCCCAAGGGACCTGCTTGCCTTTGCTTCCACAGAACTGGGGGTTATAAACACATGCCACCACTCTAGAGCCTTTCAACATGGGCTCTGGGGATAGAATTTAGGTCTGCATGCTTGCACGGCAAGTACTTTACAGACTGAGCCATCTCTCAGTCCTTGATAGATTACCATTAGCTGTGACTCTTCTTCCTATGACCTTCACCCTGGGCAAGCACCCATCTATTCTGTCCACCCCAATTCCTTGCTGTGCACAAATCTTAAATGGAACAGCATCTTGTGTGGACTCATGTTTGCCTCCTTTCAAGTGGCATGGTATGAGTTGTACTCCTTACTGTGACATTGATTTCTGCAGTTGAGCTATGTCCTGTGACACAGATAGGCTATCTTGTATCCACACCTCTAGCAAGATCATCTGAGTTTGTGTTGGTGGCAGTTTTGACTGTTGTGCATTGTGCCACTGTGACCTTTGTGTTCAGGTTTCTATGTGGACATGAGTTCAGTTCTTGAGATGGTTTCTAGGTGGCTTTTCAGGAGCCAGGTCAAAAGTGAGAAGGAGTGTCAAAGATACTAACAGGAAAAGGGCTTGCCAGGAGGATGTGGACACTGGTTCCTTGGTGGTGGCCCTAGACCAGGCAGCAATTTGCAGTTACTACATACTACACAGCTTGCCTGTCAGTGTGCAGTATCTGGGGAGAGCTGATGACAGCTGTCTTAGTCCCTGACTGAGCAGTGGTCTGTGTTCTTTCTACAGTTCTTGAAAACTTCATGTATAGTAAAGGTTACAATGAAAACCATGTGTGCGGACACATGTGTGGGAATGTAGTCTGCACACTGTCCTGAAGTCACCCTTCCTGTTCTCTAATCTTTAGGATATGGCACAGTCACATGTTTAAGATGGAATTATGAGTTGTGAGGGGGAGCTGACATGTACAGGTGGAGAATACAGACCTAGGTGAGAGAAAAATGGGCTCTGGCTTGCCAGCTTTCTTTGCCTACTTTCGCCTCTACTAAGGGCCTCTTGCCTGGGCTCCTGGGGAGCTTGCTTGCATGCATGCCCCTGGACCTCAGTTTCCCTATCACTGAGACAAGATAGCACTGACCCAGAGCATCACTCTGAGATTGCACGTGAGCTTGGAGAATCCTTGGAGACATGCCATGCTGCAGGCATCTTCACACAGTCCACTTCCACCCACATGATACCCACCCAGGAGCTCTGGGAGGTTTTCCTAGCTTATGGACAGGCTGGCCAGGGGCACATTTCCAGAGCATCCAACCCTGGCTAAGGACAGGTGAGAATGGATGTAGAAACCCCTCAGCTTCCTCTCCCTTGGGACAACTAGTCACAGACTGCATGTGACTTCCTATGGTTGCTGTTGACCTCCTATGGTGGCTTTCTCCAGTTCTCAAGTCCTGATCAGGCCAGGACCCCAGAAAAGTTGTTCTTTACAAATGCTTTTCTTTGTTCCTAGGCAGCAGATTTTGGGGTGCTTCCCCCTGAGGAATTTTTGTTGTTCTCTGTCTTCTGCCTGAGCCTGAGTGCTTCCCAACTATGATATCTCTGAGTCAGTAAGGAAACTTTGCTAATCTGCACAGCACATGCCTAATGCTTGGAATTAATCATCACTGTGTGAAAACAGGCGTGAGCTGGATCCTGCCAGCAGGTACCACCATGCCTGTTCTCAGCAGAGAGCTGCAGGAGAGAGGCCCAGGGATATTGGTGGCTGACCATGATGAGGAAGGATGGCTAATCATCTGAGAACTTCTACCACAGGACCTTCAATAGATGTGTGTGGTCCTCCAGGGCAGGGGCCCTTGGGTTGGGTATCTTATGTCTCTGCGGGGCCTGAGTTTCCTTCCATGAAAATGAAATCTGTGAACTTGGTCATTTACCTGGAGTTCTGACATGGGTCTCTGAGCTGGAGTCTGCTGCCTGGCTAGTGACCTATGGATCTGGAGATAGAAGCAGGGACTGTGATGGTATCTAGAGGAGAGGGTTTTGCAGAGGGACAGACACCGGTCATTGGTAGCTGGCTACTGATTTTCTGTAGTGTGGGAAGCTCCTTGTCTTCTGGTCCCACGTGTGGACTTGCAGAGCAAGAGATTTTCACAGGCTACATTGGAAAGAGGCAGTCTCCATGGAACTTAGGCTTGGAAGATCCCTAGGTTTTGTTCCCCCAGAGGAGGGACTTATATGTCTCCTACATTCTAGCCCCTTCCCTCCTTGTCCTGTAGGCACAGGGAAGGTTTAAAGATGCTTATGAAATGCTTGAAAGATTTGCAGTGCTGATACCAAGACCTTACCAGTGAAGGGGTCACTGCAGATGATCACCCCATTTTTTCTACATGCTGTTGGTCTGGATGGTCAAGACAGGGGGCTGCTTTGCTGCTTAGATCAGGGGGGCATGCGTCTTTCTTCATGTTGGCCACTTGGGCCTTGGCTGGCAGAAGTAGGCTGTCGGTTATGGTAAGCACATTCTAACTCTGCTGGGGCTTCAGTAGCTAACTATCCATATGACAGCTCTTCTTCATTTGGTAGAGGGAACAGAGCCAAAGGCTTTTAAGACATGCCTACTGGGGCATCTTATGGCTTTTGGTGACCCTCACATCCCATTTCTTTCCAGGAACACTGATCTGGAGTCAGGATAAGGACTGGTCTGTTTGCCTTGGTCTCTAAAACCTGGGCAACCAATCTTAGCTTCAGAGCTGGTTCTCAGAAACAAAAAGGGCAGGTGCCTTTGTACCCTACACTTGCCTGTGGCTTGAGTCCTACATGGTGGTGGGGATACTTGGGATAATAAGGACAGATAAAAGCCATGTGTGTTGATACACGCCTTTAATCTTATCACTTGGGAGGCAGAGGCAGGTGGATTTCTGTGAGTTTGAGGACAGCCTGGTCTACATAGTGAGTTCCCAGACAGCTAGAGTTATGTAGTGAGACCCTGTCTTAGAAAAGCAAGCAAAAAGCAAGCAATCAAGCAAGCAAGCAAGCAAGCAAGCAAGCAAGCAAGCAAGCAAGCAAAGAAACAAACAAAAGCTTTGGCAAGGGGAGAAAATCAGACAAACCCGACAGTCTTCTTGATCTTCGGATTGTGTTTCCACACACCTGCCTCTGACTGACACAGTCTCATCTGCTTGCCCTTCTGTCTGAAGGCGTGACAAAGCAGATCTTATTGCTAAGGCTGAGTCCAGTACTTCATAAAGCAGGAGGTGGAGCAGCAAACTGATATTCAGATGTTTATGAAGCACTGTGTTTCTGTGAGCTGATCCAAGGGACCCTCAAGTTGAAAATAAAGTAACTTGGGTTATTTTCTGGACTGTTCATTATCATAAAGACTTGAAGATTAATGACCTGAATTAAAGAAGAATGGGTAACCAAATAGAGCCCCCCCCATGCTAGGCTCTGACCTATGAACTTTTATGATCTTGTGGCAAGCCTTGGCAAATGCTAGGAAAATAAAGAAATGGTGACAGGTAGAGTGGTGGCTCAGCAGTAAGGAGGGCTTGATACTCATGCAGAGGCCCTGGTATTGGGAGTCCAAGTTCTATATTACATCCTATGGTTCAGGACTTGGAGTCTAGCATAGGCACTCCTCTCTCTGTGACACTGGTGACTGCTCTTAGAGATGCCCTGGTTGGCCCATGTATTGCAGCTGCAGGTTCAGTGAGTTCGGTGCTATGTGCTTGGCCTTCTCCAAAGGTAGTAGGTTTTGTTTCTTGTCTCTGGACAACTGCTCTCTGCATACAGCTCATAAAACAGGTTCAGCAAGTTGTATGTCACAATCAGAAGGCTCTGGCTGGCTCAGGTCCTCCAGTGCTGACTTCTATGGTGGCAGCAAGGGCTCTGACTGCCATGGGGTCCTGCTACTGTAGGGAGGTTCAGCCCTGTTCAGGTGTGGCACTATCATCAGATTTTCTCTTTAGGGGCTGTCTGCAGCCCATTGATGTAACTATGTCTGCCATGCTGTCAAAGAGGAAATCTTAACTCTGTTCACAACTAAATATACAAAGGGCAGGAACTCCACTTGGCAAATGGCCCTGTTTACTTGAGGCTGCCTTCCCTGAACTCAGACAAAGTTCAGGTGTAGTTGCTTGCAGGTATGGGGGTTTTGAGCCCCCAGAGCACTTCACAGCCTACATAGCTCAGCTTTGATCTGCACCAGCAGGGCTTCCCAGACAGCAGCAACTCAGTTGAGAACTGGAGGCCTCCTGCTACAAGCTATTTCCTCCCAGGTGTATGCCCCATGACTACTCTGTCCCTTTTCTTATCAAACAAAAAGAATTTATTGGAGGTTGTGACCAGCTATCCACAGGGAGATCTTGGCCTCTACCTTGCATGCAAGTATGTTTCCGCCAGGTTCAGGCAGGCCCAAACAGGGCTGTCAACAGGGCATGGCTATCTGGAGGTGTATTTGTTCCTCACAACGATTGGTACTGAAGTACCCGTGTTAGTCAGCTTTCCATCCATGTGCCAAAAAACTGAGAAAAATGCTTTAGAGATGGGAAACCTGGCTTTGGCTTATGGCTTTAGATGTTTCAGTCCATGGAGCCTTTGGTGACATAGTGCCAATGTGCAAGGGAAAGGAAGTGGCTTTCACTGAGGTAAAGAGAGCAAGACACAGAGAGCGTGAAAGTGAGCTAGTGCAGTCAGGCTTACAATGATGTCACTTTCTCTCCGGTGTCACCTCCTAAAGGCCCCATGTCTTGGGAACCCTGTTAATTGAGACACAAATGGCCATTACACGGCCATTTGAGGACATTTCAGGTTTGGAGCCAAATAGCACTTGTACTATTTTATTAATTTTATTAATTTATTCTGTGCATATGAACAGCTAATGGTGTTCATAGCTTATAATGCACAGCACTCATTATGATATTATTTCCAATTTTTTATTAGGTATTTTCTTCATTTACATTTCAAATGCTATCCTGAAAGTCTACCATACCCCCCACCCCCGCTACCCTACCCACCCACTCCCACTTCTTGGCCCTGGCATTCCCCTGTACTGGGGCATATAAAGTTTGTAAGACCAAGGGGCCTTTCTTCCCAATGGTGGCCACCTAGGCCATCTTCTGCTACATATGCAGCTAGAGTCAAGAGCTCCGGGGTACTGGTTAGTTCATATTGTTGTTCCACCTGTAGGGTTGCAGACCCCTTTAGCTCCTTGGGTACTTTCTCTAGCTCCTCCATTGGGGGCCCTGTGTTCCTTCCAATAGCTGACTGAACATCCACTTCTGTGTATACCAGGCACTGGCATAGCCTCACAAGAGACAGCTATATCAGGGTTCTTTCAGCAAAATATTGCTGGCGTATGCAATGGTGTCTGCATTTGGAGGCTGATTATGGGATGGATCCCTGGGTGCGGCAGTCTCTGGATGGTCCATCCTTTTGTCTCAGCTCCAAACTTTGTCTCTGTAACTCCTTCCATGGGTGTTTTGTTTCCAATTCTAAGACGGGGCGAAGTGTCCTACTTTGGTCTTTGTTCTTCTTGAGTTTCATGTGTTTTGCAAATTGTATCTTGGGTATTCTAAGTTTTTGGGCTAATATCCACTTATCAGTGAATTCTTTTGTGATTGGGTTACCTCACTCAGGATGATGCCCTCCAGATCCATCCATTTGCCTACGAATTCCATAAATTTCATTATGACATTTTAATGCTTGTATATAGTGTACTTTGTGCAAACTTACTTCTGTCATCCTCTCGTGCCCTTTCTC
Source organism: Mus caroli (assembly GCF_978045245.1). NCBI lineage: Eukaryota > Metazoa > Chordata > Mammalia > Rodentia > Muridae > Mus > Mus caroli. Next base: position 30,966,782 of record NW_028227259.1, read on the forward strand.
CTTCCAAGTAGCTCTCTTTGAACTCTAATGGCTTAATGTGTATTATAGAAGTACATCTATATATCTATGTAGTACATATGTATATCTACAGACATGCAATAGTGAAACTGTAAAATCTAGTGGGAAGCTCACAGCCTCTGGATGGCTGTTCTAACGATTGTTAGAACATCTCAATTGCTCATTGAGATGTATAGATTTTGAGTTAATTTCACTGCATGATTTTTTTGTTAGAAAATGCTTTATAATAAAGTTTTAACAAATTTGAAGCAATTTCAAATGACAGTTTCCATCACTATGTCTGAGTAGAGCTACATTATGCATAGAGGTCACACTCATTCTCCATGTGTCATTATCGGGCACCTAGGAAAAGGGGTCTCTGTGGTGCGGTCACCTGGAGTCCTTTAGGTAGATACCACACATGGAGTGGCTGGGTCACATGGTAGTTCTCTATTTGGTGTTTTTGAAGATCCTCTGTCCTGATTTCCATAGAAACTGCAGTAGTTTACATTCCCACCAGCAGTGAATAGGCTTCCTCTTTTCCCACATGCCCACAAGCATTCATTGTTTGTTTTCTCTGTGATAGCCAACCTGTGTGGAGTCCGATGGAATCACAGTGTGACCCTGGCTTGCATTTCCTTGATGGTTAAGGATGTTGAGTACTTCCTCATCTTGGGCCATTACTGCCCATCCCTCTTTTTTCTGTTGAGAGCTGTCTGCTCAGTTTCTTTGTGGCACTTGCTATCTGGATGTTTGGTCTTTTTTTTGTTTGTTTTGTTTTTTTATTTTTTGAGTTCTTTGTAGATTCCACAGCAGTAGCTTAGGCAGTAGGATCCCCTTTTGGAAACATGCTGTGTTGTACACCTAAACACTCAGGGAAAAAGAGGCAACTTTTCTTCCTTGGTACGCTACTGCACCCTTCTGGACCCTGGGATCTCATGGCCCCGCAGTCCTCAGATGCAGCTAGATGCCCTCCCCCTTTCTGAATTACGGAGGTGTCATTTTCTAGTTGTTTGAACATATGAAGTTCACTGACACAGACTCATGTCTCAGAAAAGAGGGCTTCTGGGTGCTCCATTCAGCATAGGGATCATAGAAGGGTGACCTCATGTGTAGGAACACACCCACTGTGGGGACACATGTCTAACTCTACACCTCTTGGGGGGCCTGGGAATATGTTCCATCTGGATCTCCAGTGAGGTACGGCACAGGACCTTAGCAGGGACTTCAGTCACCAGGGCACGGAGGCAGTGTCAGCCTCTTGAAACTTGTCCTTTGGAGATATCTTCCTATTCCGTCTCACCAGCTCTGCTTTACAAACATCATGCTGTGGACTTCCTTACAGATCTGGCATGCTGGCTTCTGTATTCACTTTGGAGTTTTGCCTGTCCAGTCTTGCTTCATTTGGGACCAGTTCCTGACTTTGTAGGTTTGGCTTTTTTTTTTTTTTTCACTTGCAGGGTTAGTGACAACCTCTCTCCTACCTGTTCTTTGCCTTGTCAAAGAAAGGAAGAAAGTCAGTCTGTTACAGTGGTTCTCAACCTGTGGGTCATTACCCCTCTAGGGGTTGTTGAATGACCCTTATACAGGGTTGCCTAAGACCATTGGAAAACACAGATATTGATAATACGACTTGTAACAGTAGCAGCATTACAGCTCTGAAGTAGCAATGGGAATAACTTTATGGTTGTGCATCGCCGCATGAAGGATTGTAATAAAGGGTTGCAGCATTAGGAAGGCTTAGAACCACTGTCTTAGAGCTAACATTATTTCACAGGCCAATGCCTGGACCCTGTGACTGTACCTATTACCTCTTTATGCTGAGACAGGAGGTGTGGCTGCTTAGATGCAACCGACACTCCTTTGTTAGATACTTCTGTTTTGTCGACAAGGCATCTAGCTGTGCTGCTATTTACTTTGTTGCCCTCTGTGGCTCAGCACTGTCCCAGGGACATCAGCTGATTGTATGGTTCCCTGTATCACCTACTTGAGGAGCTGGAAATGGACAGAAATGCACCGTTGGGTTGCATCTTCCCCTGTGCCACACCTACTCCCTACAGTTTGACATGCACTGTTTATTTGTATTCTTTGCCTGCTTTGCTTTGGTGGTTGGTCAGTGAGCTCTGAGCATGGCACATGGATGGGTCCCAGCTATCCTGTCCTCACCATGCTCTGTCTAGGGGATGACCATGGCAGGGCCAGAGATAACCTCGCCTCATTCCACTCCCCACTTATATTGAGATCATCTACAACAAAACATGGATGTAATAGTACCTGGAGCCCTTCCTGGCTCCTCTATCAGTGCACATGGGAACTCCTCAGCAGCATCCTGGCTCCACTGGCTGACTTGGCATATGGGAAACCACCAAGGTCTACTCAGAGCTGTTACTTTCTACAGCAATCTACTGAATTTGAGCGTCTAATCTACTATTGTGGAGTGGGGCAGATGGCTATAAAAGTCTATAATAATTGCTTCATTTTGGTCCCAATGAAGTTCATCTGTGCTTTAACAGGAAGACAAAATATAGCTAGTGCTGCCCTGTGCATCTCCACAGTCGATGTCCTGAGATAGCTCAGAAAGAAACTCTCTTTGAAGATTGGCCAACACTGAAATGGAGGAGGGTAACACTCAAAGCTGCTGAAAGAGCAGGCCCAAGAGGCCCTGGGCCTGGGTTCTGGCAAAGTCCAGACACACTAACAAGGGAGGGCTGAGGACTGTAGGTTAGGGCCACCAAGACTGGAGATGCCTTTGACTATGGAATTTCCTTGCATGAGGAAACATTTCAGAGTATCTGAAGCCAGAAAGTGTCCATCCTGGTCAAATCTGAGGGCTGCTCAGCTGTCTGGGGAAAGTGGGATGGAGATGGATGCCAAGCCTTCCAGAGTTGTTCTGTTTGTTTTTTGTGCATAGCTTCTGCTTTATGCACATATCAAGTATGCCTCATTCAAGGCTAGTCTTCATTTGGTCCTTGGTAACATTGTGCAGACTGAATGCCCATGTTTCCTAGGGGCCTGAGAAGGCAGTGGGAAGATAGCATGGTTATTATAGGCAGAGGCCCCAGGGTACCTGGGATGGGGAGATCCCTATCAGAACTGAATACACAATCACGACAGGGGTTAGCTGTGCTGGGCAGCATGGCCACTGGAGAAACTACCAATCAGGGACTTCCCCAGGCTGCTGCCTGTGCCCTCTCCTGTTCCACTGTTACCCCTGCTTGTCTCACAGAGCAAAGAAAATGCATAGGTCTGGCTGTTCTTAGGAGAAGCTTTTCTGCAGTGGCCACTGGGGCGGGAGTTTCCTCCTAGTTATTTCCTTAAAAGCTCTAGGCCTGCAGGGCTGTGGCTCTCCCTGGGCCCAGACACTGTTAATGATTAACCTGTGAGCCTCTGGTGCTTGGTGTCCCCTCTCTACTTGCACATGAGCAGCCCTTGTTCTTGAACCGGAGCCAAGGAGTGCTGGGGAAGGGCAGCAGTCTGTTCAGGGGAGGATGGAAGCCCAGGCCACTCCTTAGAATTCTAGAAAGAGGCCAGACAGGCTCTCCTCAACACAGCTCTCCGCAAATTCCACCTTTGAATTTATCACCCTAGAAAGCTAGAGACTCTGCCAGCCTCCAAGAGTCTGTGCAGAGGACTCTGGGACCCTCCCTCTCAACTGTGTGAGGATGCAGGGGTCCTGCCTCGGTGGCTTCCCTGTGGAAACAGCTGCCTGCCCTCTGCATTGCCACCCTGTTTCCTCTGCTTACCTTCAGAAGGTAGGGTACTTAGGTGCATGGGGCCCACTGACAGGGTAGTCTGGTTTGGGGACATCCCATACCAGGAACCCTCTCTAGCTGGAATCAGGCCTCTCCTATGGCTGGCAGCCTTTGTTTTTTTCTCTTTCCCCTGGAGGATTTCCCTGAGACTACCCAGGCCTGGGAGATCTTGGTGTTTCCACTTTCATTGACTGAGGCCACATGCTGAGTGGCCTAAAAGATCAGCGATGTGATGAGAGACCTTTCTTCATCTCCCACAGTTGCCTCCACCTACCTCAGGCCTTTTGGCTGGGTGACAGAGCTCCTGGTGACTATTGTCCTGGCTAAGTGGGAGAGGATGAGCTCTCTGGGCACCTTGTTCCTCTCTGTTGTCCGCAGTCAGCTTTCTCACTGCTTACTCAGTGGGTAGATGAGGTGTGGGTGTGCCAGTAGCTTGATGACAGTGTAAGGAAAGGTAGGTAAGCTACATCAAGTACCACAGTGGCTCTGGGGCTGGGCTGGGCAGGGATACCCCCTTCTGATATCCCCTTCACACATCTTCCCCCTTCTATTCTCCTCTGATAAAGGAAAGCCCTCCCTGAATATCACCCCACCCTGACTGAACCACCAACCAAAAAGCATACATGGGCTACACCTAGGCCTACCTCTCATATGTAGTACATGTGCAGCTTGGTCTTCATGTGTGTCCCCCAACAACTGGAGTGGGGCTGTCCCCAAATCTGTTGCCTGCCCGTGGATCCCATCCCCCTCTCAGCTCCCAGTTTAAAGAGTATTCCATTTTAAAGAGCCCTATCCAACTGTTAGTTTCTCTCAGGTTAGTCAGAATTTTCCTGGCAGTCTTCATTAAGGCCAGTGCCGTGAGTGTACAGAGGCGTCACAGTTCGAATTTATATGAGGCCGAGGCTCCACATCTCGAGGCTCATGCTTGGCAACGTCAATCACACCCAGGGAAGATTGAGATGTGGTGGGTACTTGATTGCCCTTTGCCCCTTCTTGCAAAGACAACCTTACTGAAGGGATTGGCTCCAGCTGTAGATGGAGAAAGCACTTACAGGGAAGCCAGAGAGGAGTGAGGGCTCTGATGTCACAGCTTTCCGTCCAGCAGCTCTCTTCTAGACAGTGGTCTGACCTATCAGCGCAGCGTGGTTGAGCAGAAATGTGCTCTTAGTGCCCCATGAGACCAGTACTATGAGGACCAGTTGCTCATCTGGGCCTGTGAAAGCAGCTGCTGATGGCCTGCCCATCTGCAGCTATTCTCAGTGCTGCTCAACTGGCCTATTCAGCCATTCTTTGATGGTTGTCTGGTCAACCATTGTGGCCTCAACCTTCACAGCTTCCTCCATCCTCCATCCCAGCCACCACCCTCTGGCCAGGATTCCTACAGCTTGGTTCTTGCTTCCCATATGGACAGAATATGAATTGCTTTTCCTACAGAGCAGCTGGGTTTATTTGCTTGTCATTTTAGCATTATAGATGCATGCACAAAGCAGAAGCCAGTTTCAGGGTTGATCTAATAACTTCCAAAGAACATACTAGATATTTAGATGTGAGCCCTAATAATACATAATACAGGGAGATGTTGGGGGGACATTTCAGGGTTAAGAGAATTCAGAATTGTAACAACACATTTTGGAAGCAAATGTTAAAAGACAAAAGATTCCACAGCTATGATGTATTTTACTTCCAAGTAAAATTTCAAAGTTATAAAAGACAAATAACTGTGAATCTCTATGGGGCCCTTGTTATTAAAATCTTCCCCATGGACCATCATGCCATGATGTTAAAAACCATTCTTTAAATTGTATTTATTTAATGTTTTTAATTGTGTGTTTGTGGGCACATGTTCCAAGTTTCACACGTGGAGGTCAGAGGACAACTTTGTGGAGTTGTTTCTCTTTACTTGGGTTCTGCACACTGAATTCATGTTGTTAGGCTTGCATTACAAGTGGATTTATCTTCTGGGCCATCTTGATGGCCCTAAAACCATCTTTGACGGTGCATCAGAAAGATGGGCTTATATCTTTGCCTAATAACTAATGAACATCACAGGACAACAAAGCAGCTGCAGACAGTCCGTGATGGCGCAGAATCTCAGAGATTTTCACAGTAAAGAAACGTTTTGCCTCAGAGAAATGGGCAAAAAAGGCCTTGGCATACTCTGTCTCATCCCCTAATTGCAGCAGCTTGGATATAGAAAGGGTTCTTTCAAAGGGACTCCTTCTACAGGAACGTCTTTATTACAGGTGCTCCCTCAGAGAATGAGCTCCTACTGTGCCCCAAACTGGGGCCCCTGCTGCCACTGTGCCCACATCCCCTGCTGTCCCTCATCATCTGGATTCCCATAATGACAAGCTACTCTGCTATATCTTCTACAGCCATGTTGCCTTATGGCAGTGCTAACTCCAGGGTAAGACATAGCTATATAATGCCACCCATGAGGCTTAGTGTCACTGCCTTTTATTTCCTGGCTTTGAGATGCTGCAGACCCAGTTATCAAAAAGATAGTCACTTTCATACTTGGTTAAAGCATGAATAAAGACCCCTAGAATCAGAGCTCTGCCACACTCCACCCAATGGCACCATTATGTAAATGAATGAGACTGACATCTCTAAGTTTTGGAAGAGGTGACTGCTCTATCAAACTTTCAGACATCAATGTGTGGTCACAAGAAACATGAAAATTCAAGAAACATGAAAATTCAAGAAGCCGTGATATAGTTGAGGAGAACCATACTTCTTTAGTAACTGACCCCAAAGGAATGGAAATATATGGATTAACTGAAAGGGCATAAAATAATTATGTTATGAGAGCTCAAAAAGACACAAGAAAATATAGGTAGGGGTTCAATGAAATCAGGAAGAAGATATACAGACAGCATGAAAACTTTAACAAAGGGTTAGAATTTATAAACAAAACCAAAACTCATCATTAAATAAAATATAGTTTCAATAAAATAGAATATAGTCTATGAACTTTGAGATGGGTTTTTAAAAATTATCTAGTGAGAGGAGAAAAAAAAACAAAGAAAAAGTAAAGAAAATCTCTGAAGCTGATGGAAAACCAGAAATCTCAGCTGAATGGAGAAATGGAGACAGGAGTAGGGGTGTTTAAGGAAGGAGCAGTGTCTTAGTCCCTGTTCCAGCACTGTGAAGAGATGCCATGACCATGGCAACTCTTATAAGAGAACACATTTAATTAGGAACTTGCTTACAATTTCAGAGGCTTAGTCAATGTCTTAGTTAGGGTTTTACTTCTGTGAGCAGACACCATGACCAAGGCAAGTCTTATAAGGACATTTAATTGGGGCTGGCTTACAGGTTCAGAAGTTCAGTCCATTATCATCAAGGCAGAACATAGCAGCAACTAGGCAGGCATGGTCCAGAAGGAGCTGAGAGTTCTACATCTTTAGCTGAAGGCTGCTAACAGAATATTGACTTCTAGGCAGCTAGGATCAGGGTCTTATAGCCTACACCCACAGTGACACACCTACTCCAGCAGGGTCATACCTTCTAATAGTGCTGATCTCTTGACTGAACATATACAAACCATCACAGTCAATTATCATCATGGTGGAGAGCAAGGTGGCAGGCATGACAGGCATGGCGATGGAGAAGCAATTGAGAGCTACATCCTAATCTTCAAGCAGAGAGAAAGACAGTGGGCTTAGCACGGGCTTTTGAATACTCAAAGCCCATCCTCAGTGACACACTTCCTCCTAATCTTTCTAATCCTTTCAATTAACACCAGTCCCTGGTGACTAAGCATTCAAATATATGAACCTACAGGGGCCATTCTTATTCCAACCATCACAGGCAGAAAGCTCATGAGAGTGACTGAGAACTTCCCAGAAACCCAGGGAAGCTACAAATGGAGTTCAAAGGCCTCAAATAGATGTAATTCAAAGAAATATTGCACCGAAACACATTTATAATCAAATTATAACAGTCAAGAATAAAGAGAATTTTGAAAGTAACAAAGGAAAAGTAGTGTGTTACAATCAAGAGAATACTCATTATGATAAGTGCATTTCTCAGCACGACCCCATCTGGTCAGGAGAGTATGGAATGACATATTCCAGGTGCAGAAAACAACAACTGTAACAGTCACCTGTCAAGCAGCAGCAATTTTTATCTGGCAGAGCTTTCTAACAGAGGTTAAGGGGGATGCTGATTTTCTTCAAAGCCGAGGGAGTTCATTATCATTAGACTCCCTAATGAGAAAATACTAAATGACAATTTCTATGATAACAAAGCAATGCTAACAGCTAACAAAACAGCTGATGATGTGACACGTACTGATGAAGGCAGATCTAAATCCAAGTTTAGAATAAAACTGCAGTGGTCATATATAAATCTTTTAAAAGACAAATGTTAAGAGACCCAAGTATGGAAATGGAAGTTTACTTGTTAACTGGAAGTGGAGAGTCCATGGTGCAGTACTTGTGAGCATATCATTTGTGACTGGAACTATGTGTGGATGCACCTTCTTTGGGGCCACCCACAGACCTGTGAGCAAACTTTTACCCATGCTCTATAAACAAACCTAATAAGCTCATTAACTGATCAAAAAGGGATCAAAATATTAAAACTAACTGGGGTGGTTTTAGTTAAGTCTGTCAACTTGACAGACTCTAGAATCACCAGGTAGATGGTCTATAGAAGTACCTGTGGGTGGTCTCTTAGTTATGTTAATTGACATGAGAAAAGCATCTTAATTGTAGGAAGGATTATTACCTGGATGGGGTTCCTGGATTGTATTAAATGGAGAATATAGGATGACTATTATCATGTATTTATCTCTTTCAACTTTTTAACCAAAGATGCTAAGCTACAGATACTGTGACTACCTGTATTGATGACAGTGTCTTAGTTATGATTTTACTGTTGGGAACAGACACCATGACCAAGGCAAGTTTTATAAAGGATAACATTTAACTGGGCTAACATAGGTTTAGAGGTTCAGTTCATAATCATCAAGGCAGGGACATGACAGCATCCAGACCCTTCTACAAAAGGCTATACTCAACAAAACTGGAGAACCTGGATGAAATGCACATATTTCTAGACAGATACCAGGTACCAAAGTTAAATCAGGATCAGGTTAATGATCTAAACAGTCCTATATCCCCTAAAGAAATAGAAGCAGTCATTAATAGTCTCCCAACCAAAAAAAGCCCAGGACCAGATGGGTTTAGTGCAGAGTTCTATCAGACCTTCAAAGAAGATCTAATCCCAGTTCTTCACAAAAGATTCCACAAAATAGAAAGAGAAGGTACTCTACCCAACTAATTCTATGAAGCCACAATTACTCTGATACCTAAACCACAAAAAGACCAAACAAAGATAGAGAAATTCAGATCAATTTTCCTTATGAATATCAATGCAAAAATCCTCAATAAAGTTATCGCTGACCGAATCCAAGAACACATCAAAACAATCATCCATCTTGACCAAGTAGGTTTCATCCCAGGGATGCAGGAATGGTTCAATATATGGAAATCCATCAACGTAATCCAGTATATAAACAAACTCAAAGACAAAAACCACATGATCATCTCGTTAGATGCGGAGAAAGCATTTGACAAAATCTAATACCCATTCATGATAAAAGTCTTGAAAAGATCAAGAATTCAAGGCCCATACCTAAACATGATAAAAGCAATCTACAGCAAACCAGTAGCCAACATTAAAGTAAATGGTGAGTAGCTGGATGCAATCCCACGAAAATCAGGGACTAGACAAGGCTGCCCACTTTCTCCCTACCTATTCAACATTATACTTGAAGTCCTAGCCAGAGCAATTCGACAACAAAAGGAGATCAAGGGGATACAAATTGGAAAGGAAGAAGTCAAAATATCACTTTTTGCAGATGATATGATAGTATATATAAGTGACCCTAAAAATTCCACCAGAGAACTCCTAAGCCTGATAAACAGCTTCAATGAAGTAGCTGGATATAAAATTAACTCAAACAAGTCAATGGCCTTTCTGTATACAAAAGATAAACAGGCTGAGAAAGAAATTAGGGAAACAACACCCTTCTCAATAGTCACAAATAATATAAAATACCTTGGCGTGACTCTAACTAAGAAAGTGAAAGATCTCTATGATAAGAACTTCAAGTCTCTGAAGAAAGAAATTAAAGAAGATCTCAGAAGATGGAAAGATCTCCCATGATCATGGATTGGCAGGATCAATATAGTAAAAATGGCTATCTTGCCAAAAGCAATCTACAGATTCAATGCAATTCCCATCAAAATTGCAACTCAATTCTTCAACGAATTAGAAAGGGCAATCTGCAAATTCATCTGGAATAACAAAAAACCTAGGATAGAAAAAACTCTTCTCAAAGATAAAAAACCTCTGGTGAAATCACCATGCCTGACCTAAAGCTGTACTACAGAGCAATTGTGATTAAAAACTGCATGGTACTGGTATAGCGACAGACAAGTAGACCAATGGAATAGAATTGAAGACCCAGAAATGAACCACATACCTATGGTCACTTGATCTTTGAGAAGGGAGCTTTTTTCCACATCCAGTGGAAAAAAGACAGCATTTTCAACAAATGGTGCTGGCACAACTGGTGGTTATCAGGTAAAAGAATTCGAATTGATCCATTCCTATCTCCTTGTACTAAGGTCAAATCTAAGTGGATTAAGGAACTCCACATAAAACCAGAGACACTGAAACTTATAGAGGAGAAAGTAGGGAAAAGCCTTGAAGATATGGGTACAGGGGAAAAATTCCTGAATAGAACAGCAATGGCTTGTGCTGTAAGATTGAGAATCGACAAATGGAACCTCATAAAATTGCAAAGCTTCTTTAAGGCAAAAGACACCGTCAATAAGACAAAAAGACCACCAACAGATTGGGAAAGGATCTTTCCTATCCTAAATCAGATAGGAGACTAATATTCAATATATATAAAGAACTCAAGAAGGTGGACTCCAGAAACTCAAATAACCCCAGTAAAAAATGGGGCTCAGAGCTAAACAAAGAATTCTCACCTGAGGAATACCGAATGGCTAAGAAGCACCTGAAAAAATGTTCAACATCCTTAATCATCAGAGAAATGCAAATCAAAAGAACCCTGAGATTCCACCTCACACTACTCAGAATGGCTAAGATCAAAAATTCAGGTGACAGCAGATGCTGGCAATCATGTGGAGAAAGAGGAACACTCCTCCATTGTTGGTGGGATTGCAAGATGGTATAACCACTCTGGAAATTAGTCTGGCTGTTCCTCAGAAAATTGGACATAGTACTACTAGAGGATCCTCCAATACCTATCCTGGGCATATATCCAGAAGATGTCCCAACCGGTAAGAAGGACACCTGCTCCACTATGTTCATAGCAGCCTTATTTATAATAGCCAGAAGCTGGAAAGAACCCAGCTGTCCCTCAACAGAGGAATGGACACAGAAAATGTGGTACATTTACACAATGGAATACTACTCAGCTATTAAAAAGAATGAATTTATGAAATTCCTAGGCAAATGGATGGACCTGGAGGGCATCATCCTGAGTGAGGTAACCCAATTACAAAGGAACTCTCACAATATGTACTCACTGATGAGTGGATATTAGCCCAAAACGTAGAATACCCAAGATATAAGATACAATTTGCTAAACACATGAAACTCAAGAAGAATGAAGACCAAAGTGTGGACACTTTTCCTCTTCTTAGAATTGGGAACAAAACACCCATGGAAGGATTTACAGAGACAACGTTTGGAGCTGAGACAAAAGGATGGACCATCTAGAGACTGCCATATCCGTGGATCCATCCCATAATCAGCTTCCAAATGCTGACACCATTGCATATACTAGCAAGATTTTGCTGAAAGGACCCATATATTGCTGTCTTTTGTGAGACTATGCCGGGGCCTAGCAAACACAGAAGTGGATGCTCATAGTCAGCTATTGGATGGATCATAGGTCCCCCAATGGAGGAGCTAGAGAAAGTACCCAAGGAGCTAAAGGGATCTGCAATCCTATAGGTGGAACAACAATATGAACTAACCAGTACCCCCCCACCCCCCGGAGCTCATATCTCTAGCTGCATATGAATCAGAAGATAGCCTAGTCGGCCATCAGTGGAAAGAGAGGCCCATTTGTTGTGCAAACTTTATATGCCTCAGTACAGGGGAAAGCCAGCTCCAAGAAGTGGGAGTGGGGGAGTGGGGGGGGGGACTTTTGGGATAGCATTGGAAATGTAAATGAAATAAATACCCAATAAAATAATAATAAAATAGTAGAAACTAGTTCAATGAAAGGAAGTGAACATTCTATACATTGAACACCATAAAAATTGATAAAATAACTTTTAAGAGATAAATAAATGGGAAAATATTCTATATTTCAGGACTATAAGATTTAATGTTTTTGAAAGCTCTCTCCTTAGACTCATTTCTTTCCTCTTCTCAGCCCCTTTGACTTTCATGTATGCCTTTAAAAAATCTCAAGTCTGAAATATGATACTTGTTTCTTTGGCTTGTTTCAGTTAAAACCATAACTTTCAGCTCCATTTCCTTATATATGACATAATTTGCTCTCCTCTTTATTTTATTTTATTATTATTGTTAGTAGTAGTAGTATTATTGCCATTATTGTTATGTGTGTACCTGCTATACACATGGAGGTCAGAGGGAAACTTTAGGGTGTTGGTTCTCTCCCTTCCCATGGATGGTAGAAGACAAATTCAGGTGTCAGGCTTGGCAGCAGTTGTCTTTACTAACTCAGTCTTCTTGCTAGCTCAGTTTTGTTCTTCTTTGTGGTTGAATAAAACTCCATTGTGTACATACATGCAGGCACATACGCGTAACACACATGTGAACATGCATTACATTTTTTTATCCATTCATCTACTGATGAACCCTAAGCCAGTTCTCTAACAGTGCTATTGTGAATTCTGCCCCAGTGAACATGGGTGTGTGTGTGCATTCCTATTGCCCTCTGATTTTGGTTACTTACAGTGTGTGACCAGGAGTGCCATAGCAGGCATCCTAACGGGCGATTCTTTTGTACGTACTTTTGATGAATATCCATGCTCACTTTATGGCGGTTGGACTGATTTCCATTCCTGCCAATGGTGCATGTGCTTCTCCAAATCCTGCCGTCCTTGCCAGCCTAGGATTGTTTGCTTTCTCAAGGACAGCCATCTGGGCTGAGCTCAGGTGAGATCTCAAAGGTTTGATTGTCATTTCTTCTGTGGCTAAAGACACTGAGTAGTTTTTGGATGTATTTCTTGACCATTTGTACTTCTGAGAACTGTTCATTTGCCAATAGCATGTTATATGCAGGCGTGAAAATGTCATGAAGCCATTGTTTGCATAGTTAATAGACATTAATAAAACAGTTTAACAAGGCCGTTATTACTCAGGGTGATCTGCAGATTCAACACAATCTCTCTTAAAATACCGCTAAGATTTTTCACAGAAATGAAAGAAAAGATCCTAAAATTCATTAAGAACCACCCGATACCTGTAAGAGCCAAAGCTTTTCTGGACAGGAGAAGTATAGCTGGTTGCATTGCATGTTCTGATTTTAAATTACACTACAAGGATATAGTAAGCAGAGCAGCATGGTGCAGTACAAGGACTCTGTGTGTGTTCTTTGTCTCAGAATAGAGTTCAGGATAAACCAATGGCTATACGACTAGTGCTAAGAAGGCACAAGGAGGGGGTAGGCTCTGGTAAGCAGTGATGGGAAAGGTCTGTACCCATGTGAAAGAAGGAAATTTTATTTATTTATTTTATATTTTTATATTTTACACTATACTCAAATATCAACTGATGCCAGGCCGGGCAGATTGGCTGGAGAGGCTGAGGCGGGGCGAGCATGAGTTTAAGACTTACCTGGGACGTAGCTCAGTAGCAGAGTGTTTGCCCAGCATGTACAAGACTTGGTTCAGTCCCTAGGACCACACAACAAAACCAACTCAAAATGGATGGGCGGATGACATATAAGAGGCCAAGCCACAAAACAAGAGAAAATAAGGGGTGAGTCTCCCTATACTGGTCCTGGGGACTTTATGAATACAATTCCCAAAACATAGGTAACAAGAATGAAGACAGGCAGATGTTGCTGCGTCAGACTTGCAAACAACCAAGGGGATCTGTACAAGCTAATGGCTAGGTGGTGCCCAACTGAAAAGGGCAAAGGCCCTAGTAGATTCATATAAGGAATGGCCACAGCCTACGATAAAGTACACAGCAGAAATTGTTATCATAGAAACTCTCAGGAAGACCTCAGTGAGAAGGCCAAGTGATGGAGGTGGGACTGGAAGCTGGTGTAGCCGGTATAGGAAACAGTGTAGGTGTTCACCCAAAACTAAAAAAGAAATATAGTATCCTATAATCTAAGTATGCTTGAAGGAGTTGGACTCAGTATTCTGAAGAGAAATTCTACAAGCCTAATTTACAGTAGCTCAGAGATGTAAACAGCCTGAGTGTTTGGATGGATGGAGAGGAGAAGCAATGTGTAAATGTATCCAATCATATTTGTTGCCTGTAAAAAGAACATTTTGCCATTTGAATAAGAAGGACAGAGCAGACACAGGAAATCAATGCCTGCATGGTTCCCTTTGTACTGGAGCCTAACACAGTGGAATTCACAGAAGCAGAGGGACAAGCAGGCTGCCAGGGGTAGGGGTTGGTAGAAGGGACAGGATTTTGCTCTAAGGACAAATTTCAGTCTGGAAGAAGTTATGGATTGCCAATATCCAATCAGGTTAAATTTATCTCAAAACAGTTTTTTGAATGCTACAATAAATTCAGCTGCTTTTTTTCAATTTATTTTTGAATGGTTTTGAATATTTTCATGGCTTTACACATGCTGACTTACTTATTTTTAGAGACAGGGTTCCCCTGTGTAGCGGTCCCAGCTGTCCTGGAACTGGCTTCGTAGACTAGGATGACCTCGAACTCACAGAGATCCTTCTACTTCTGCCACAGATGATTAAAGGTGTGTGCTAACACACCTGCTACTGTTGATTTTGTATCTTGCAACTTTCTAGATTTTTTTCTTATTAGTTCTAGCAGCTGTTTTTATAGAGCCTTTAGATGTATTATATATATGAAGAATTATATATATATATATTTGAAGAATATATATATGAAGTGTGTATATATATGTATATGTATATATATATGAAGAAAAAAAGAAAACAGATGAGACAGTCTCTTATCTTTTCCAAAATAGATGACTCCTTAGAAAGATTTTGTGTCAAGGGCTTTGGAATTCAGGCTACCCCTTGAATACATAATCCTTTTGGTTTGGCCTTCCAAGGGCTAGGAACACAGGTGCAGGTCAGACTTAACTTGGAGTGTGTCTTTAGTTTGATTTTTCTTGCCTAATTGCTTTGGGTAAGACTTCTAGTGCCATGCCTAACAGAAGAGAGACTGGGCATCATGTCCCATTCCTGATCTTTGAGAGAAGGTCTTCGACTTATCAACACTGAGCATGTTGTTAGCTCCTGGCTTGTCATGGGTGTGTCACCACACAGAGAGTGCTAATTGTACAGAGTGCTCATGTTAACTGTGGTGCCGCTTCAGTGTGTGCATGCATTATCAAAATGTCTCATCATATCTACCTTAATTATGTAGTTTTGATTTGCCAGTTATTCCTCTCCTAAATTTATATACTCTATGTAAATTCTAGTTGCAACATGGGATGCATTTAAATTTATATATTTGCCATGTTGCCCCTGAAAATGATCTTCCTGGGCCAGCCTTGTGAAGGAACAGTTTGCATATAATTTGTTGGCCCTCATGAGTCTACCCCGATTGTAGGTCTTCTCAACTCACATGGTCATCTTTCATGTGAAGGTCCACAGAATCCTACCCACATGCCCAACACCTAGGGTAGCTGACTAAGGCCTGCCCTTCTCATAGCCTTCAACATGACTTGCAAAGTGTGGACTAAAGCCAGGTATCCCTTATGCTCATGACAAGGATTGTGCCACACTAGCAGCATGAGCTCCCCTTCACACAGAGTCTGAACTGGGGTGACAAAGAGAAGGCAATGATCCCTGTTGCTGGTACTTTCTGCTTGCTGCCCTCTGCTGGGCAGAGGTCCCTCATTAATGTTTACGGAGCTCTCAACAGGACCATTCTGAGACAGGTCTCACCTTTATTCCAATAAGGAACCGTATATGAACACACCTAGGCATGACTCAACAATGGCTCAGAGATGCCTAACACTACTTTATGCCTTCAGTGGGAGCAGTCCAGTTTGCTCTCAAATGTTCCAGTGATAGGAGGGGCGTGTGTGCGTGATGCTCATCTATGGATTCCCTCCTGGTCAACAATTATACTATCCCAGGGTCAACCCCACAGAGAAGCAAGAAGATAATCAGCTGGAAGAAACTATGGAAACTTCCATGGCTTACACTAGAACTGCTCAGTATGTCTACCTAGATAATTACAGCAGTTCTGGCCATTCCTGCCTCAGTTGCTATCAGCAGAGACTGGCTCACCTGCACTGTGCAACCTGAGGAAGATTTGCAGCCTCTTGGGCCTCTGCTGTCTGCTAAGTAAGCATGAGAATCTCTTGCTGTAGTGTTTGTGACAGGATTTCTAGCATTTGTCACTGATGCATCATAGCATAGCACATACACTGCCAGCATGTTAATTTCAAAAACTAGGATTTGGGATCCAGTGCCCTCAAGTGTACCAACATGTCTATTCTTTGATCACAATCAAACCCACAAATCTCCTGGAACTTGCTCCTTACGGTGCCACTCGAAGTCTGACAGTACTCTTGGGAACTTGTTTGAAATGTTGACTCTTGACACCTCCTGGTCCGGTTGCCTTAGCACATGCACTGTACATCATGAGATGGGAATTAACAGCACATAGGAGGGCACAGGGGAGGGCTTTCTGTCATTGATTTGGCTTCCATTTTGGCTGGTCCTGTTTCTGAGGTCATGTGGGTTGAAGGGCAGCTTACAGGAGAAGAGGCATTCTCTCCATTGCTTGTGTGATCAGGACCAGTAGTACATGAGAATACCGAGGGCAGACTGGAGCAAAAGATGGAGAGCAAGCTGCCTCCCAAATGCTCTGTGACTTCTGGCATTTGTGAGTCTGAATCTGTGTTGGTGTGTTCACATGTGAACATACATGCATGAGTGTGTCCATGAATATACATTCACGTAAATGTGCACGTGTGGGTCTAGGCATGTGTGAGTATACACATAACTGAAGATGTTTGTGTGCATGTTTGAGTATATACACATATGTGCATGCATGTATGACTATTAACATATATGAGTGTAGGCTGTGAGTGTGCACTAACATGTCTACAACACATATGTCACCATAGTAGTCTGTCTGTCATCTCTCTATTGTCTATCTTCTATCTATCTATCTATCTATCTATCTATCTATCTATCTATCCATCATCTATCTATCTAGTGTTTATTATCTACTTACCTACCTACCGATCTCATCTGTCTGTCTCCTATCAGTCATCTCTGTGTCTATCTTGGTCCACCTCTGTCTGCATTCTGGCTTCCTTCTACTACAAGCAGCAGGATCTCTGCCCTCTTGTCATCACTGCCTGAAGGTTTGACCTCACTGGATGCTTCCTGGGATGACATCTTTGCTGTTGACTCTGTGTAGGTCCCTTCTTCTATCCTTGTCTATGCTTTCTCAGGGGTAATCTGGGGCTGCTCACAGGGTCTGGTCCCTTGGTTATCAATGGCTCTGATGAGTACCCCATAAATCACTGTCAGATAAACAACATGGGTTGAGGCCTGCTCAAGACAGTAGCAGGGCTGCAGGTGGCTCCTGGCAGCCTCTGTGTATCAGGAAAATGTCTGGCTCTAGGACAGACACTTCAAAGCACTGCAGCTTTGAAGCTGCTATTTTTAGACATCCCACTGCAGGGAGGTCTCAAATGGCTACTCTTCAGAGGGCAGCAGAGGGTCCCAGATACTGAGATCCCAAGCACCCTGGGCACTGCTTTGTGTATGGAGATGGCACACTGTGGATTCAGGACTGCCCACTCCAGATGAATGAAAGGAATCCAGGAAGAGAAGAGCATGCTTGGAATGACCTCATCCTGCTGTGGGGAGAAAGCTGACGTCTGCTTTTATTTGCAGTCATTTTTCCTTTTTCCTGCAGAACAACCCCTGCTGCTGGGAGAACACTTGGCAGGCCGCCCCACCTTGGGCTTGCCAAAGCAGTGTTCCATCACTAAGCATTGCTCAGAACCCACTGAGGGACAGCTGGGGAGAGGTCTCCCAACGGTGAGTCTAGTGGGCACTAAACTCACAGTGCCTGGCCCAGCTGTGATTGTGAATAAGGAGGCAGTGTCAGGGCAGGGCAGCAGAGGCTGCTTCCCAAGTTCCTTGTAGCAGCATCAGTGAGTGTCTTGTCTATTGAGCCAATACACCTCAGCATAGAACTCAGGTGTAGGTGGAGCAGAGATGGGAGGAGAGGCCTGAGGCCAGCCCAGGTGCAGCATGTCAGAGCTTTAGAGTTCATGTGCAAGACAGAGGACTGGCTCTTCTGACTAGGAGGGACAGACAGGAGTCACTGTAAATTGGTACCTTGCCCAGAATCCCAGAAGCCTTTTGAGGTCACAGGGTGAATTATAAGTGGCATTTCTCTGGGGGATTCACTTCAGGTTCCCCTATTGGTCAGCCTCCTACCCTGACCCTCTTCATACTGTTGTAGTTCCTGAGCCATGAATTTTGACCACACTGTGTGGCTTTAGCCCAAGGCATGAGTGAAAGAGGCAGCAGCTACCTGCCTTCCTAGACTTACCCATCACCATCACTTTCTCCCAGGTTCTTAGGCTGCTGGTTTTCTCAGCCCAGGGGAAAGGTGTTCCCTTCGCTCACCTCCCTGCTTCTCTCCAAAACAGGTGTGCATGGGGCCATTGCATTTTAATTTACCATCTTCAGTTTGTGGGTCTTTAAGGAAAGCCCATTATCAGTAATCCATTTGACTGTTAGGCCTGAATATAGTTAAGATGTGGGGCTATGGCAAATACAGAAGTAGATGCTCACAGTCATCTATTGGATGGAACACAGGGCCCCCAATGGTAGAGCTAGAGAAAGTACCCAAGGAGCTGAAGGGGTCTGCAACCCTATAGGTGGAACAACAATATGAACTAACCAGTACCCCCAGAGCTCCTGTCTCTAGGTGCATATGTAGCAGAGGATGACCCAGTCGGCCATCATTGGGAGGAGAGGCCTTTGGTCTTACAAAGATTATATGCCCCAGTACAGGGGAATGCCTAGGCCAGGAAGCAGGTAGGTTCCTGGTGGGTAGGTTAGGGAACAGGGCAGGGGGAATGTATAGGGGACTTTCAGGATAGCATTTGAAATGTAAATGAAGAAAATATCTAATAAAAATTGTTTAAAAAAAAGATGCAGGGCTAATCAGTAAAGGACATTTTCCCCACATGCTTGCAACTGTATGTTTCATCTTCATCCACAATCTCTTTAAACACAAAAAACAGAAACAAGCAAACGAAACCCTGATCCTGTAAAAGTAAGAAAGCGTACAGAACATTCTAATGTGGCACCTGCCTCAGGGCTGGGAGAGCACTCTGCCCTGCTGCTGCTGCTCAGTTGCAGCAGTATTGATTTTATTACTCATACTTTATAAATGAGATGCTATTCTTAAAGACTGCATACACTCACTTTGTTGTGCTGTCGTCTCGGCCCAGCACAAGCCTTGCCTTGATCCTTGCATTGATTATCAGGCCTGTCGTTGTTCCACTGCAGGCAGCGTCTTGACCATTGACTGTCGGACTACAGACTCTGTTTGCAGTTAGGAAGTCCAGTGCAAACTTGCACTTGACTTGTGATGAGAACATGTAGAGGATGTTCCTTGTCTCTGGAGATCCTGGGCTTCCCAGCTGCTGGCTATGGCTTGCTTGAGGCTCTGCCTGCTCCAAGTATCACCTCTGACCTTGGACCTTTGCCATAGCCATACCTAATGGAGGGTTCTCCAGCCTTGGTGTCTGCACTTGCATCTGCAGTGCCAGTGTGACACAGGGATGTAAGGATGTGATTCTTAGCAGGACAGGGATGCATTGCTCTGGACTCTCCACCCCTACAGGACTTCCCACATCTTTGCCTTTAGAAAATACAGGAGAGTCCAGAGGGAGAGGAGTTGTAATCCAAAACAACCTGCTACTTTCTCAGTAGCTTCCTCAGCTATGCGTTGGGTGTCAGGCCTTCCCGAGAGTGTCACTCTAACGCTCACATGAGGCCACATAGGAGAGACTGTAGCCTTGCTCCGGCCATCACTGTGGCCTGGGCTGACTGCTCACATCCGTGGCTTTCATCTCCCACTGCTGTGCTCAGGGCCCTCAGTCCATTAAACAGGGAATCTCTTTAGTTGAGAATCTACAGGGTTCATAAACATGCAGCAGAGTAGACACACAGGGCCTTGTTCCCCACATCCAACCCTCCTCTGTCATCCTGTAGTTTAAGCTCTGGCCACACTTGTCACCTGTGGATGACTAAGGACTTTCTGAGAGCAGTTCTGCTACTGATGCCCTGCTTCTCCTGACAGAAAGCCAGATTGATGTTCTCTGGAGCCAGGATGGCCATGCCTGTCCACAGCCTTGCCCATCTTGAATCTCCCTTTTGCCCCCTCTTACACAAACCAATTTTTCTCACTATCAGGGAGAGAACTTGGGTCTCTGAGCTGACACTGTCAGTGGTGTGTCTGTCTGCTTCCCTCCCTAAGGGATCTATTGTAAGAGAGCAGGTCTTCTGGGCTGTGAGCTCTACATTCCTCCAACCCAGGGGGATGCTAAGCAGCCTAGACAACTGAGACCAGGTCTTAAAATGACAGTGATTGAGAAAGAAACTTGATAACGACCTCTGACCTCCACAATCACTCCCACAAGTATGCATTCACACATGTAGCTGTGAACATCCACCCTGATACCTAAAGGTGTTTCTTGGGAGGTAACTGATTAAAGAGTAATATATGGCAATTGAAAGACCTCCAAAGAGACACAAATTTCTAAGTAACAGACTCAGCCATGGAACAAGTTCTAGACACATTCCTGAGACTTCAGAATACTAACGATAGAATAAAATACAAATTGGCCAGAGACAAATTGGGCCACCCCAAATGGATGAAATTCAGACCAGCACTAACATTTTCATGAGCACCAGGGACAAAGACAGTGTGGACTTGGAGAGAAGGAGGGCCCTTTTGTATCCTCTGTGGTCCTCTATATCCTAGGATCCTTTTCTGGGAAACAAGAAAAACAAGTCAGAGAGAAAAGTGGGAAAAATGCAGCCCAGTCAGAACAAGAAGCCAGAGGACTTTGAGAAGATCTTGGGCAACCAAACTGGATTTTGACACGGACTGAAAGAAAAGAAAGCAATGGTGTAGAAGAGAAATGCCCTTTCTCTAATGAGAGAAGTGTCTGCTTGTAGGAAAACCTGAACACTTCAGATACTCCATCTTTTTTTTTTAATTTTTAATATTTTTTATTACATATTTTTCTCAATTACATTTCCAATGCTATCCCAAAAGTCCCCCATAGCGCCCCCCCCACTTTCCTACCCACCCATTCCCATTCTTTTGGCCCTGGCATTCCCCTATATTGGGGCATATAAAGTTTGCAAGTCCAATGGGCCTCTCTTTCTATTGATGGCCGACTAGGGCATCTTTCCATACATATGCAGCTAGAGACAAGAGCTCCGGGGTACTGGTTAGTTCATCATGTTGTTCCAACTATAGGGTTGCAGATCCCTTTAGTTCCTTGGGTACTTTCTCTAGCTTCTCCATTGGGAGCCCTGTGATACATCCAATAGCTGACTGTGACCATCCACTCCTGTGTTTGCTAGGCCCCTGCATAGTCTCACAAGAGACAGCTAAATTTGGGTCCTTTCAGCAAAATCTTGCTAGTGTATGCAATGGTGTCCGAGTTTAGAAGCTGATTATGGGATGGATCCCTGGATACGGCAGTCTCTAGATGGTCCATCCTTTCATCACAGCTCCAAACTTTGTCTCTGTAACTCCTTCCATGGGTGTTTTGTTCCTAATTCTAAGAAGGGGCACAGTGTCCACATTTTGGTCTTCATTCTTCTTGAGTTTCATGCGTTTAGCAAATTGTATCTTATATCTTGGGCAGATACTCCATCTTAAAGTGTACTTATTGTCTTCTTCGTAGGAACCAGGGCTGTGGGGTCTTGACCTGGAAGTCCCAGGACTTCACCACATGCTCACTCTGTCTCCACTCTCTGTGCTGTCATGCTCAGCACAGGCCTTTTGGTTTTTCAGTCTGTATCACATGACTCTTCTAGGCATAATGTAGGTTTGCTCAATGTGGGTGGAAGGTCTCTCCATTTATCCTGAAGGAAGAACATTTCCATAATGTTTCACTTCTTACTGCAAAGCAGGCAGGGAGGAGGAGTGCTGGGCAGGAGACAGAATAGCCAGGACTAGTGTCAGCTGTACCTTCCCAACTTAGTAGAACTTAAAAGAAATGCATGTGAAGGTCACAAGCAGAGGCTCAGGTCCAGTTGCCAGTGGGTAATGTCTGGGTATGTGTGGCCTCAAAACACTTCCTGAGTGATCCTACTTACTGGATTTGAGATCCTCTGACGAGGATTCATGATTTACCTTCTGAGGCTGGGCATATTGTCCCAAATTACTGTCCTTTTTAGCCAGAAAGAAGGCATGGCAATGGGCAGGACCAAGAACACCCTGGAGAAGCAGACAAGGCATAAAAAAAAGCCTTGGGAGAACAGCAGAGAGGATGGATTGAACACTGGTAGTGGCATTAGAAGAGGATTCACTCACCCTTAGTGCAGGCAGAGTCCTCCCAGGAAGGGCAGAAGACTTTTAGCCTGGGACCCAGGGAGGGGGAAATGACATCACACTGCCAGGCCCTAACCGGTGACCTCTTTATATACCTACAACAACATAAGTATAAGTATATTTGTTATTTAAAAACATTACTTTTCTTCTAAAATTAGCCAACCTAGGAAAAAAGCCCAGAATGCTTGATTATGGCTCCAAGATGGAAATGCCAAAGTTGTTATTCCTGACAATGTAGATTAATGCTAATTGATGAGAATTGAGGGATACAGGAGAGGTGGTGTGTGTGCGTGTGTGTGTGTGTGTGTGTGCATGTGTGTGTGTGCGTGTGTGTGTGCGTGTGTGTGTGCATGTGTGTGTGCGTGTGCATATGCGTGTGTGTGTGCGCGTGTGTGCGTGTGCATGTGTGTGAGTGTGCGTGTGCCTGTGTGTGTGTGTTGGGGGCAGGGGAAGACAGTTCTGCAACGTCCCTGAGCTTCAGATCTGGAAGTCAAGGGCTCCCTTCCTCGTGAAGGAACGGTTGGCAAAGGTGTGAGCCAGCAGAACAGAACATAATAACCCCTTGTCACTCATTGTTCATACCTAGGACTTGGCTACTTGTATTTAAATGACCATTGACTTTGGAATTGCTTTTCATTCACTGGCAGCTGTGACAGGGACAAGAAGCCCTTAGATCCTAGGTTCTTACTGGCCCCCAGAGCACAGGTTTGCTGTCCAATTCTTCACCAAGATTCATTTAAAATTTTTCTTAAATTAATTGATTTGTATTATGTATGTTTAGTCTGTCGTCTGTCTGTCTGTCTACCACATGTGTATACTTCCAGAAGTGGTGGGGAGAGGGCTTTGGATCACGATGGTTGTGATCCATCTTTTGGG